>NC_054832.1:59979360-60302485 GCF_018345385.1 Vulpes lagopus
AACCTCTTAGCTTAGCATACAGGTCCTTTGGTGATTTGGCTTCTATTTTCAAATCTTCAGGCTCCAGCCAAGAGAGTAGTAGTTCCTGTCTTGTTGCTTCACACCTTCATTATTTTCATAGGCTTTTAAAATCTGCCTCAAATCCATATTTCTTCTAAACAAAAATGCCCACTAACACATCAAAATTCTACACCAGTGTTTCTACTGCTAGGAGACATCTTTGATTTGGCTTACACAGTCTCTAAAAGTAATAATCATAATAACTAACATTTATTGAGGACTTAGTAGGTGCCTGGCCAAGTTCTAGGCATTTTTCATGTCTGAATCTGTTTAGTTTGCACAATTATCCTGAGTTGAGTGTATTCATAATCAGAGCTAAGATACACAGCTGGTTTAGTGGACGAGCTGAGAATCTGCCCGCTTCTTAAGAGTAACACTACTGGCTATACTTCCTTTAGTACTTGTAGGTGCTTAGTGAATATTTGTGGAATGAATAAATTAATAAATGTTCTTACAACTGAGTTAATACTGTTATGGAAAGGATTGACACAGTCCATTAAACTTTACAACTCTACTTCCATGCCACAGACACCAGAGTGAGTGGTAAGCCAAGTAATTCCATGAAGGCAAGAAATAATGGAAGAACCCAGGAGTATTTACTGAATGAATTAATTGGAAAATATGAATCTACCATGCAGTACAGGTCCCAGAATCATGGTCAAATGGAAAGATATTTAATAGCACTCAAGGTGTGACATGGGATACCAGCTAGATGACCAGCATCCTAACTCATACATAACTCTCTGTCCAACGTTAGCTTATAGTAGCTACTTCTAAATTTATTACACACACCCCTTTTCCAATTTATAATAGCTGGGGTAACTACTTGGTCACAATTTTTCCCATTCAGTGGAGGCTGAGCAAGTTCAATGCTCAAATCATTTTTACTCAAGGTTTTACTCCCAGACTCCAGGTTTATTAACTGCTGTGATCTATAAGATCCGTGAAGTCATTCTCCAAACCTCAATACACAGATTTGCCTCCTCTTTGCATGTTTTGTCACAGTGCCATATACTCTGAACCGGAGATTTAGCTTCTGACATTCTCCTTCCTCTCACTATGGCTAAGCTAGTTTCAGCCACATCCCTATATGCCATGCTCACTCCAGCTTCTCTTAGGCTCTCCATTGAATACCCTCTTCTTTCTCTCTATCTGTATACTCTTGCCACATCTCAGACATCGCTGTTACAACCCTCACATCCTTCATGAAGTCAACACCCATCATTCCCTCTGCATTGATCAACCCTGACAGCACTTCCTGCCTGTATCATTCATTTTAATCTTATTAAATATTTTAAGTGTCTGCAATTCTTCTATGAGATTTTAGGGACAAGAGCTTAGGGACAAGAGCTATAACTTAGGTCTGTGGCATTCTTCAGTGCCAAGCACAATGTGTGAATTTACTTATTTGATTTATGTATTTAAGTTATGTATTACATGTAAATATATAATTCATTGAGTTCACCATAGAGCATTTGATTGTGATCACATTAGTTGGTTATGGGCTATCTACCTAATCTTACACATTCTAAAGAGCTATGCATCATGACATGTATTTTAGAGATGGAGAAACTGAGTCCTCAAAGATAAACCTTAGGTTCCTGGTAATAAGACTGTTCCTTCATAAACTGGTTTCTGATTTTGAAGCTGGTATCAGGGAGAACTAGAATTTGAACTCTGCTCTTTCTAACACAGTACACAGATATTTTAGTAGAGGAGATACGTGACAAAAAAATATTTCCTTGAGCCACCAAAACTAATTTAAAAAAAAATTATGCCAAAAATTAAACTATCCAAAAACAAGAAATCCTGACTGAAACAAGAGTTTTTCCTCAACTTAATGGATTTACCCACATTACTTTCCTTTTGTAAGCTGTTTTGATAAATAATATGATGATGTTTTATCTCTGGTGCATATCCAAGTACTTTAATTATGATATGCATGATTTTACATTCTGCTTAGTTCCAGGTATGCAGATATGTGTATGAGTAAATATACACACATATATAGTACATAATATGACTTTAAGCTGCCAACGTTTTCCATTTTTTTAAGTCCATTAGTTTGAGTCCACCTGGAGCTAAGCATAATATAAAATCATGCATATCATAATTACCATACTCGGAAATGCACCAAAGATAAAATATAACATCATCATACTGTTTATTGAAATAGCTTACAAAAGGGAAATAATGTGCTTAATTTTAAAGTCCCCCTGATGAGAGGTACTGTGTTTGAGGCAGGATGACCTCTTCTTTATTAGTGTGAATTTACCTTCAAGGCAAACATTTTTCAATCAGCACTAATTTGCATATAATTTATCAAGAGAGAAGTGCAAAATAATTTTGTTTAAAGATTTCCCTTTGTTTTAAGTGTCATTAGCAGTCCTGACTAATCCGATTTTTACAATCTCATCAGACGCTTTTAGAAAATTTCTCTGAACTCATCTGGAGGATGCATTTATTCCTAAGTGTCCCATATTGCATTACAGGACCGCGGAGAGGCACAGCCCACTACAGATGTTTATGTGAAATGCAGTTAACACTCTGCCAATTTAGTTTTTATAGGGACACAATCAATTTTTATTCATTTAAAAACCAGAATGCTTTCTTTTATTGTGTGCAGCCTCTCCTGATTATATAGCTAAACAAATTATTTCTCTGTTTGTACTAAATGGTACAATTGGGGAAGGGCAGCGGCAATGGGATAAGTGTACCATATATACATCAGGCAAATAAATAATGATTCTCTCTTAGGGTATGTTCCTTGCAATGGATTATTTAAAAGTTTTTTTTTTTTAGTTTTACTTACTGTAAATACACATAAATGAAATGTAAATCTTGCATCGGGTAGTCTGTGGGCAATGTCATTTGATCTTGATCTTGCATTTCCACAAAGTTGTATAGTTTCTAAGCTGTTCTTACACACATTACCTTGTATCACTTAAGACGCTTAGGTTCTATTGTCAAGGTTTTGGATTTTTCAGGTGCTTTCATGGTTTTGCCAAAGATTCCTATAACTTTACAGATTTATTGCACTACAGTTTAAAAATGCTTTAGTAAGTCTATTTTATTCCACTTGTCTTTTACCCAGAGAACCAATGTGAGTAACTTTTCAGATTGAATTAATGCCATAACTTATCTAATTGTATAAACTTTTCCTTCTGCAAAAAAAAAATCTTCTTATCACTGAGGTAATGTGCAAAAAATGTCCTCTGAGAGACAGTTTTACAGAAAACTGAAATGCTTTATTCTATTACTTAATGAATAATGCATTATTGTATTTATTAAGGAAATGTTGCAATACCTATATGCGTGAAATTGTGTGCCAGGTGATTAAGCATGTCATTTCTCAAGGTTTCAACTTGCAACCTGAAATAATATCCAGAAAATTGTTAATATCATTGGGAATGAGTAATAGGTGTGTAAATATTTAAATATAAATTTAATAGCTACTCCATCCTTCAGTTGATTTGACTCCCAAATCCCAGAGTTATCCTGGATTCTGCTTTTCCCATCACATTCCATATCCAATCCATTAGCAAAATCAGTTGGGTCTACCTACAAGATATATCAAGAATTGACCAATTCTCAACCACTCTACTGCTACAACTGTGGCACAAGCCATCATCATTCCTCAGTTGGGTTATTGAAATAGTCTCTTAGCTCCTTGCTCCATCTGCTTTAGATTTCCAAAGCTAGAAGTGTTCCCCTTAAAATAAAAGTCAAATCCTGTGATTCCTCTGCTCAGAACCCTCCACAGCTTCTTACTTCACTCAAGAGTTATATCCAATGGCTTTCAAGACACTGAATGATCTAGTCCCAGGTACCTCTCCAACATTACCTCCTACTCTTCTCTCACTGACTCTGTTTCAGGCTTGCTGGCCTCTCTTTTGTTCCTCAGACTCACCAACACACTCCCACTCAGGGCCTTTCATTTGCTGTTCCCATCTTCTGGAATGTTCTTGTCCCCCAACATCCCCATGGCTTGTTCTCTCTCCAGTTTCCGGTCTTTGTTAACATGGCACTTTCTTGGTGAAACTTGACTTTCCCTGGCTCCATTTAAATTGCAGCTTTCTAAGTTCCCATGGAGAACTGTCTTTTTTATCGTACTGATCACCATCTAAATACTATTTCCCTTGTTTCTTTTGTGACTCTCTCCCTTTTTTAAAGGTAAGCTCCATGAGACAAGAATTTTGTCTGTTTTATTTAAATCTGTTCAAGTGACATTGGAGTATATTCTTCTACTTACTTAATTCCTAATATTGAAATATTCTAGAAAGTCTTGAAGTTTTCACACTTTTTTTTCCCTCTTCAAATCTTTCCCCCATGGGGCACCTGGGTGGCTCAGCGGTTGAGCGTCTGTCTTCGGCTCAGGGAGTGATCCTGGAGTTCTGGGATGTGGTCCCACATCAGGCTCCCACATTGGGCTCCCTTCATGGAGCCTGATTCTCCCTCTGCCTATGTCTCTGCCTCTCTCTGTGTGTCTCTCATGAATAAATAAATAAAATCTTAAAAATCTATCTTTCCCCCACGTTTTCCTGTGTACAATAGACTGTTATTTTCTAGATACTAGAAATCTGAAAAAATGTAAAACTCTGAAGAAAAATGTCCAGATATATCCCTTTCATGCTTTCAGAAGACACAGGAGCTGCAGCTACAGGAGTGCTTCCTGCACAGGACGGGCAGTTTGGTATTTGACCATGTGGCTGGTTAATCCTAGGGGGAGTAGGAATCTCCTTAAGCTTGCCTTTGACTTATGTGTTTCCTGAAACAGAGAAGGTAATTGCTTCTAGTTTCAAAAGCTTTATTACGAGTAAAGAATAATGTGAGTAAAAAAAAAAATCTAGAGCAACTTAAAAATGAAAACGTGGAGTAGTAAAAAAAAAAAAAGAAAAGAAAGAAAAGAAAAAGAAAACATGGAGTAGTGCTGTGGCAAATTGTCTTCCTTCAGTCTTTGTTCAATTTCAGTCTCATTGGTTCCACTCATTTGAATAAGTGATTCAAAAGCATCTATTATGGGATGGATTATGCACCTCCCCATTAATATGTTGAAGTCCTAACCCCCAGCACCTCAAGATGTGACTGTATTTGGACATAGGAAGTAATTAAGGTAAAATGAGGTCATATGAGTGGCCCCAAGCCAATTTAATTCTTATAGGAAGAGGGGATTATGCACACAGAACACGATGAGGAAGGAGCATGCAAGGACAGAGCAAGAAGGCAAACATCGACAAGCCAAAGAGAGAAGGAAGCTCAGAAGATACCAAAGACATCTTTATCTTGAACTCCCAACCACCAGAACCATAAGAAAATAGATTTCTATTGTTTAAGCCACTAGTTTGTGGCATTTTGTTATGGTGGCTCTAGAAAACTAATACAGCATCTTGTTGATGAATGCCATGTGAGGATGGCATTCGTGAGGATGTATGGTGGCCATAAGCCCTTCTCTTCCAGATAAGCCACTCTGAATGCATACTGCTTCCAGCCTTCTTATTAAGAACATGTTGAGCAAACAAAGCTTTGCTGGATTCTAAAATGTTACTGCTTCTATTTAGTCTTTTCCTTTTATTGCCATCTTTTACATCTCTGAGTAGAGCATTGTTTCAGGTCCTAGGGATACAAATAAGTAAAACAAAACAAAACAAAAACCAAACATATTTCTTTTTTTTTTTTTTTTTTAAATTTATTTATGATAGTCACAGAGAGAGAGAGAGAGAGAGGCAGAGACATAGGCAGAGGGAGAAGCAGGCTCTATGCACCAAGAGCCTGATGTGGGATTCGATCCCGGGTCTCCAGGATCGCGCCCTGGGCCAAAGGCAGGCGCTAAACCGCTGCGCCACCCAGGGATCCCCCCAAACATATTTCTTAACCACGAGAAATTTATGATCTCTTCTCCATAAAAACAAATGTGGCAACCATTCAAAGGAGGAAGCAACTATGAGAAACTCAGTGATATTTAAGCAAATTCTTTAAAAACTTGTGAGACAAAGGCTAGTGGAGGGCAGCCGGGTGGCTCAGTGGTTTAGAGCTGCCTTCAGCCCAGGGTGTGATCCTGGAGACCTGGGATCGAGCCCCACGTCGGGCTCCCTGCATGGAGCCTGCTTCTCGCTCTGCCTGTGTCTCTGCCTCTCTCTCTCTCTCTCTCCCTCTCTCTCTCTCTGTCTCTCATGAATAAATACATAAAATCTCAAAAAAAAGACTAGTGGAGTAGTTAGTATTGTATTCCATGCAGTACAGTTAGCACCCAAATGTGTGGAGGCTGACAAAATCTAGAAAATATGAGTAAATCAGATCAGTTGAATAGCGGGGACATATCTGGACAGCTTGTCAAATTCAGACTTCATGAAGTAGTCATAAAGGAGTCTCTGAAAGTTGTGATTAAGTGGATGATATATCCAAAATAATATTTTTTGAAAAACAATATGGTAGAAATGTATGCAATAGTGTTGGAAAGGGGAGTGGAGAGGATAGCCTTTGGAATCCATTTCAGTAATACAGGCTAATGCTTCCTAAAGGGTTGTCCTGAGTTTCCTCAAAGGAAAAATTTCCTCAAAAGAGACTTGTAGTTAAGTGAATTATATGGTGTGTTCTTAGGGAAGCACAATGCAGATTAGCCTATTTTAAAGGCCCTAAGCAGTTCCTCAGTAAAGACACTTGTTTAATTATGTTTAACCTGTGTTTTCTATATTTAACTACCCCCAGCACCATTTTTTTTTAAAAATTGGAATTGGCAGAGTAATGCCTCTATATATCCCATGGAATTAGTCATCCACTGATTAGGGATTGCTAGTGTGATTTGTGGGCTCAGACTTCAGTGGTGGAAAAAGAAAAGCAAAAGGAAGTATAGAGTTCGAGAGACATTTGAAAGAGTGAATTGATGGATCTCTCCTTAGGTCAAGTGAGAGAGGTTCACTGAATGACAATACAGTTTGGAGGAGAGGAGGCAGGGAGATTATTCTCCCCTTCCCAACCAGAAGGTAAACCTAAGAAAAGAGGATTGTATCTTGTTTCCTTTTCCTTTGTCTTTGCACTAAACAGAGAACTGTGAACATGATCCATATACAACAAATAGGTATTAACAGCTTTCTTGTCTAGTATCTGAGTTAATACTAAGGAGAGGATTATTTAGACATAATATTCTAAGCTATCCATAACTGTCAAAGTTAGACTAAAACTCCTTCTAGATCCTAGAGATTTGGGGGGTGTCTACATTGACTGTAATGGCTTTATCTTTTTTTTTTTTTTGTAATGGCTTTATCTACTTAATGAAAACTAAGTTCTCTTCCCCATGTTCTTAGACTCTGTGGGTGTTACTTCTGGGTCATATTTTCTTCCAGTTTATTTCCAATTATCCATCTTTTGGCTGTTCCGTATATACTCCCACCTCATCTTTTGGGCTTGATTGGAAAGTGACATAGGTAGCTTTTGACTTTGCACTCTATAAGGATTCTGTTCTTACCCTTTGGCTTCTCCATTTCTGGCTGCTTCAGGAAACTTTGCAGCCCCAGCACCAGTTGGTTTCAGGGATAACAACGCCTTGGCCAGCATCCCAGATGGGCTGGCTCCAGCCTCCCCTGAAGGGAATCAATTATTTACCACAGGTTATTTCTAGGCATGACTCAACTGGATGTTCTCAGCCCAAATCAGAGATGATGATGCACGGCACTATTCCAAACAGTATTGATTCATGCTCTCCACCTTATTCTTATCTCTCTTCTCTTTCCAGATTTTAATATAATTTCTCAGTAATCATTTACCTAATTTATTCTGTTGTTTTTGTCTGGACTCTCAGGATAATCTTTGTACTCAAGTTTGGTTAACAGGTTGCAAATTAAGCCTTCCAGTTCTGCTACTGACTGCTTTTGTGTAACCCTGAACAGTGTATTAACCTCTTTGAACACTCTCCTGCAGGTGTAACATGTGGATAAAAATGATCCTAAATGATATCTCCCTTATGGGTATAAGAAAAACCAAATGAGACATAATAAATGTTTTAGCAGAGTTGCTAGCCCATAAATTGTTTGATAAAGGTTAGTTATCATTGGACCCCTTATAGAAGACAAAATCTCCAAGTTAAAGTATTAATTATAGGATTAATACATTTTAAGTAGAATAATTTATTTCTTTCAAATTTATACAGTGGTTCAAACCATACCAATAAAGCACTGCTTCATTGGTGTTTTCACATTATTTTTACTAACACTAACTTTTTGCATTTTAAAGCCTCTGTCTCTCTTTGTATATAATAACGCAATAATTGCAAAAATTAATGATCCTTTATATATTTTAATTATTACATTCAATATAACATTTTTATTTTATTTTTTGCTGTCCAATTTTCATAAGTAACCCCCATGGAACATTTGATCATATCAATAATGCCAAAATGAAACTACAGTATAGTTTTTGCTCAAATGATTTAAAAAAACTTAACTTGGAAAATATTATTAATTGCTTTATTTATAGTTCACTTCTTTTTATCAGTAAAAATAATATAGTAGCAGTGGTTTATATATGAGAAACATCTTCTCTTTGCAAAATATCCCATCCATGATATGTATGTGTATCAAATCATCACATGGTACACTTTAAAACTACACAAATGTTAAATGTCAATTATGTCTCAATAAAGTTAGAAAAAAAGTATTCCAAAAGGACCAACTGGGAGGGGATTCAGAAATCCTATCAGAAAATTCATAAGTTGCTTTTCCATAAAATAGAATGATGCTTTCTTGGCTCATCCCCTCCATCAGTTTATTCAATATATATTTTTGAGGGCCTGGTGTTATTGAGAGCCCACTATGAGTCAGGCTTTGTTTTTCCATTTATGACATTTTGAACAGTTGATCGTATTAGGTAAGTGATCTTGACAAAGTTCTTTTTCATACTGGGATTCATGATTTCTGTGATTCTTTTTCAGCCACAAGATAATCCTACATTTCTCTTATTACCAGGTGCTTACTAATGTAGTATATTCTTATCATTTGACCTAAATTATCTAAAATACAAAAGTTTTATCATAGAGATGGATTTAGCAACATTCTTGAAATGTGCTTAAAAACACTCTTTTTCTAAATCAGCTTAAACATGTACTTAGATGATTAGACATCTTTAATTACACACTAAAACAAAAATCACTTTGGTGCAGTTTATTGGTTAAAATCTGATGGGTCTTCCCCATCCATAAAAGCCTCTAAAATATTTTCTACTTTTTCAAAGAAATAAGTATCCAAATTCCTTTGTTAATTTCAATGGGCTAATGCTTTCAAGAAAACAAAGGAAATGTTTAAAAAATGACGACTTTGACATTCAGGATAAATTATATATTCAAATGACTTTGGCAGAACAAAGCCATCTGAGGCATTGCATTTCAACCATTCAGAACTGATTTCTCCTCCTATCGAAGGTGACCAAATACTTCCATCAAAGGGACTAATACCAATAACTCACTTTCAAGCTCAGTTTTCCTAGGCCTCCCCGCAGACAGGAGTGAGGCCTCTGGAGTATTCATGTTCAGCAAAACCTAGTTGAATAATTGTAGAAAATAAACACCCCTAGGAAGTATGGAAAAGGTGAATGGTAGTAAATGTTATTAAACTTCGGGATTTCAGCTTTCCCCCTTGTTTCTCCTGGCCTTTTTCAAAGGAAATGCCACAGTGACTCTGAGGTTTTTAAGTCACATGCTGAACTTGCAATAGTATTAGAAAGGAAAGCCATTGTGAAATAGAAAAAGAAAAGAGCAGTTAGGACACTTTAATGAAGACTTGAATGCACCTCAAATGAAAAACAGATGTTCTTTGTTAAATTTAACAGCGTTTCTTATTCAGATTGAAGTAACTAGACGAGCCAGTGGGGTAGAATTGGCTACAGCAGGATCTTGTTCTAGGAAAGTTTGTGTATTTCTTGGTGCTCTGTACTGAGTATTTCTCCAGTTGTTTTTTGTTTTTTTTGACATATAGATAAAGTGAGCGTTTGAAAGTAAGTCGTGGAGAATGAGTTTATTCATGTATTTTTGCCTTAGTAATTATTCCTATACAAAAGAAGTTCGGTACATTTTAAATTCATGAGATAGTTTTAGTCTTGTTAACTATTGCATAAATCTTATTCTGGCATTGCATTAGTTTTCTTTTTTTTATGCATTGTTGCCACACAGCAACATAAGTTAGTATTAATGTTTCAGAGCAACAACTGATGTTTTACTAAATACATTTTATTAACATCGCCCCACGTAGAAGTGTATTTATCCATACCTCCCCAGTAAGCCACCCCCTCCAAACAAAACTCCATTAAATACAGCTTTTTCTGGGCAATCTATTTCAGTTCATCAATCAGTGGCACTTTCTTTTGTGTGCCAAAAATTCACTGTCCTATCTTAACTGATTCATTCAATGGAAATGTGTTTACAAGCCAATGTAGACTCATCCACATGACCCTTTCCTGAAAGTAATATAAATTATATCTTGAGATGCTCTAGGTCTCCCTGGTTTTTGGTTTTGTTGCGTTTTCTTTCTCTTTTTTGTTTTTAGCCTATATATTTTGAACTACACCTGACGTTCTATGTAACCATATATGTGCCAAAATCTACAATGACAGAAAGCAAGGAGAAAAAAAAAAAAAGACAAGGAGAAAAAAAATTAGGGGGCAGGGTATGGAAAAAAAGATTCAGTGCATTAACATACTATTGATTTTTAAGTCATGAATGACTTACTAGAAATTATATAAAGCGTAAGGAAGACATAATCTTAGGCCACAACGAGATAAGAGAAGTATGTGATTTGTTCAGTACCCTTCAAACAGACAATTCAAACTGAAATCCATTGCTCTGAATGGAGGTATCATCTTCTTAAGTGTTCCACGTCTCTTTATTTTTCTGTATATTTTGGTTGGATGCCTGGGAAATTTATTCTCTCTTGTTTTTAGTCTTTATTATTTAAAAAGAAAACCCATGAAACAAAGCTAGAGCCAGGTCATTAAACAGCAGGGGAGACAATATAAAAAGCTAAGCAAACAATGTAGGAAGGAAGGCATCCACAAGCTGCTGTAGTAAGGCAGGGCTTGACGGGAGCAGATTCCCAGCTGAGCAACATGAAGGCCAACCTCAGTATCGGACAAGAAATGAGGGGAAAAAATTGCAATGTTTCAAAAGGATAAAAATCACAGCTCCGAAACCACTTCTACATATCCATCAGTCATGCTGAGGAAGGGAAAGGAAGAGAGAGTGCTTCAAAGCAGACCCATGCACAACTCTTAGAAATCAACTCTTATCTTTCAGGTTGTAACCATAATTTATACTATTGTACAATCCATTTCATGCAAATACTAGGTCAGGGATTCAAATTTCTCATTCTGAGTGCTTGAGCCCTGTTTGTTTTCTTTATTCCTTTAGAGTTAATAAATTCAGTAATACTATAGAATAATAATATAGAAATATAGGATTTTCAGTCATATGCAAAAAAAATTCTTTTTTAAAATATTTATTTATTTATTTTTGAGAGAGAGAGAGAGAGAGCAGAAGTGGGAAGGGGAGAAGGAGAGGGAGAGAGAATCTGAAGCTGGATTCTGAGTGCAGAGCCCTGAGATCAAGACCTGAGCTAAAACCAAGTCTGATGCCCAATTGACTGTACCACCCAGGCACCCCCCCCCAAAATAATTTTTTTTAAAAACAACTACACATTTGAGAAAAAAACATTAACAAATAATTAAGAGTCCAACCACTGCAATATTAAAGGAGATTCGATCTGGGAATCAATATTTTCTAATTTATAAAGGGAAAAATTGTAAGTTACTGATCTTTTTAGATTATGAAAGCTTTTGTTTTTGAGTAAACCAGACCTGTACTTTGCAGACCTACTTGTTTAACCTAGTTAGGGGGGTATTGGGGAAGCTAGGAGGCAAGGGGGAATAAATCTGTAGTGTCCTATGTTGGCAGTTACTTGCATGCCTCATTCTTCCCAGTCCCCAAACTCTTCCTTTCATCCAAACTCACGTGAGATTTTCTTGACAAGATCCTTTGGCAAATGGTAAATCTTGTACACCAAATACATCTTGTTTATCTGCTATCCTGCCATCCAGTTGTGATTCCTTTCCTTGCTTGGCTCTTACAATCTGAGGATGCTTCACATGTAAATGGTAACTCTACTTTTCTTGCTAGTGTCTCCATGTGAGAAGGAACAGATTGCAATCAAAAGTTCTCTTAAAAGTTACACAATCATATTACTAACAGTGATGTTTTGAATCCCATGATTGAACTAGGAAGTCACCTATGACAGTATGTGCAATACTGAAGTATTTGATTAACTTTAAATGCATACTTTTGTTATTATTCAACATTACGAAGTATTAACCAGAATGGATGAAATTATATTTCCTTTCTTAGTCTCACTCCCCTAAGCCAAACATCCTAGTTGTAGCATCAAATTCAGCCTCAGGGGCACCTGGGTAGCTCAGTAGTTGGGCTTCTGCCTTTGGCTCAGGTCGTGATCCTGGGGTCCTGGGATCGAGTTCTGCATCAGGCTCTGGTGGGGAGCCTGCTTCTCCCTCTGCCTGCGTCTCTGCCTCTTTCTCTGTGTCTCTCATGAATGAATAAATAAATAAAATCTTCAAATCTTTTAAATCTTAAAAAAAAAAATCAGCCTCATGGATCTACATGGCTTTAATCAGGACCTTTTCAACCTTCCTGCCCTCCCAGGCCTTTGGAGATTTAGCCTGGAACTGTTTGTCCAACTCCCCTTTATAGATTATTTGCCCATCCTTGGCAATGCCTTGTATCAGTACTGGCCTGTCTGCCACTTCACTGGAATATGGTCCTTCTCTCAGCCTATTCCAGCCAGCATGCTTTTTAGAGTTAAAATACTAAAACTAGATTCCAGTGATATGGAAGCAATGAGAACGTTCTCCTACACACATACACAGATACATTAAAGATTCAATGGAGAACTCATTTTTTAAAGACAATACCCTTGTATCATCTAAGAATATCCAAACCTGGAAAGGAATTAGGTATTTGTAGATGTTAAGCTCCTTCAGTGAGGGTCATATCCCCCTAATCAGTCGTATACAGAACATACTTTTCCCTTTGTGTGTTTGTTGTGGGAGGGATGTTTAATCCCACTTCAGAACATGAAATAATTAAAAGTTTATTATTATTATTATTATTTATTATGTGAACATTTGGAATGCTTATTGAGAAATCAGGGTGGCACCTTTTTTTAAATTTGTAAAAGCATGTTTTATTTTTACAATTTATATTTTACTATTTCAAAAGTTATTTGCTTTCTCAACCTCTCCTTTATCAAGAATTTTTTTAAAGTATGCATTCTCCTAGAAACAATATAGAAAATGATTCAAGAAACTATTTTTTTTCTTCTTTCTGAAGTTCTACAGGGTTTTCTTTAAGAGTTTGGTGACAGTTTACACTAGAAGCCTGTGTCACTGCTCCGGTCAACAGGCTGGGAAGGCTTGCCTGACCTGGCAGGCAGTAGGAAGCCATCCCTCAGGCCATGGTGAGGACAGACACCTGGAACGTCTCAAAAAGCTACTTACCTTATACTAATTAAAAAGAAAACCCTTAGCAGGCAGAAAGTTCAAGGGGAACTAACATCGATCACATAGGGCTGAGAAAAAAAATGTACAGACTGCAAACATATACTTTTCCTGTGCAGATAAGATGACATTTGCCATTCCTGCCATCTTACTGAGATACATGTTCCCAATCAGAATATTTCTATCTCTAATACATTTTTATTCAAATGGGCTTCACATTTTATTAAAGTGAGTCCTAGATTTGGAGCAATTTATATATTCATATAAATAAGCCATATACAGTGTATCGTCATGGATATAAATACCCAAGATTCTTCTTAGGCAAAGCATTTTAGAACATCTTAAGTACAGCAGTAGAATTTTAATTTTAGACCCAATGATCATATCTATTTTATGATGTTCCTTATAAAATCATCACAATATCTGAATCACTGAATCTTGATTGTGAGGACCTAAGTGTATTGTAGGACTGAATATATTAACTAGAGATCGTGAACCTCTAATAGTTGTAGGAAATTTGATTGCTTATGTGATTCCCAAGAAGCATATTTCCTTGGTAACCTTCTATTATTGAAAAATCGTTGGGCCTGGAATAGGTGATGCTCAGGAAGCACTCGTAACAAACAGGTGGTGGGTGTCTTTTAGGTACTTTCATCGAACTTTTTGTTTTATATTTAAAAACAGCAAGACACTTGCAACTTCTATAAGAAGGAGGCCTTTTCTAAATATATGGGGTGGTTGCTTAACATCATTCCAAGGTTACAAAAGAAACAAAAGCATTGGCAAAAGGGGGGAGTGAAGTCAAAACAGTTCATCCAGCTAAAAAGTGATCCTAACCTGTTACCCAAGACTTGTATCTACTCAATTGTTTTCAGATTTTGCTTTATTGAAAATTATTACTATTATTTGGGTATCCTAAAAAATAAAACTAATGTAGTTATAGATGTCCCTTGTAAGTTTGAAAAATAAAATCAAAGACCATTCCATTAAAGTGGGACAGATCAGATAATATATAAAGATGTAAATATTACAAAAACAGTCATGAAGCAACATTCTAACTAGGAACCTTGAAATGAGGGACAATCCTATTTGTACCATTGATGTTGGGGGAAATTATTTCAGATGTTTAAAACAGTATGCCATTGTCAGTATTTAAATCCACTCTTTTTTTTTAAGACTTTATTTATTTAGTAATGAGAGACACACACAGAGAGAGAGAGAGAGACAGAGACAGAGACACAGGCAGAGGAAGAAGCAGGCTCCATGCAGGGAGCCTGACATGGGACTCAATCCCGGGTCTCCAGGATCAGGCCCTGGGCTGAAGGCAAGCGCCAAACTGCTGGGCCACCCAGGGATCCCCTAAATCCAGTCTTTAAGAATATCTTTGTCAATCTAGTTATGTCCTGTAAGAGATCTAAACTTTGAACTGGTAGCAAAGACACACCCTGCTCCCCAGCCACAATAGGAAAACATAAGGCCTTTCTGAACAGTAGCATTCTATGGCATTTTACAGTAAAGGGAAAACAATACATAAAGTGTCTGTAGGTCTCTAAGTTTTGAGTCTTCATCTGTAAATTTAGACTAATCATACTTACAGTATTATTTCTAGTGAAGGTAGGTGTCTATCTCAGTTCCTTCGCTGAGAATGCACTGACACCCACAGTCAAAGACAAAACCCTAGTTATGAATGGATCAGGAATGAGTCTGCTAAGGGTATCGTCCTTTCTTGTGCCTGAGAAACAGCAGGAGCAAATACTTTGCCACCTGGATACCCCTATTCCCAAAGACCAATAATCAATTTAATAGTTTTGGAGAGATAATATCCCCAGAGAATAAATTAATCCCTCAGTGTCTCCAGGGGGAGAACAGAGTAGGAGAGCTGTTCTAAATATATTCTGACCTCCCCCCCCCAAAAAAAACTCGCCAGATTATCACTGACTTCTTCGTAAGCAGAACAAAAATCAAATCAAGAAGCTTCCTTATCAAAGCAAAGTAACCATTTTTTTCAGTCATTCCAAAAAAAGGATATTTATTACATAAGAAATGTCCAGATGGAGAATCCTTCCCTTTACATTAAGTGAAGCCAGACATTCAGATGAAAATATCTGAAAGGAGGTATCTAATCACACAGAAAGTTATCTCCTTTAAAAATTGATAATTGTCGGTAATTCTTTATCTTAATACCACCTAACACCCCTACAAAATTGATGCCAGTGCTTTTAGGATCTTAGGCTGGCCTTTGCCCCGGTCATGCCGTCCTCCACCATTCTGCTCACACTTACACACATGGATGGCACAGCCTGTTGTTCATTTTGCAGGTGCAGCAGCAACAGCTTTTGAGAGCACATTAGTTCAGTTTCAGGTACCTTTTCGACATCTCATATGTCTTAATTGAAGGTTAGAGGGGTGGGAGGAAGTTTGGAGGAGGCCAAGTGAGGAGCTGGATGAAGCCAATTCACTGTATTTGTGTAACCTACGGTTGACCGCCACCACCATCATATGGCTGTTCAAAGAGCTGGGTCATTAATTTCCTCAACTATTTAGGACTTTCCCATCTACAAATCGCCCCTTCCCATCACACACACACACACACGCACACACACACGTGCGTGCACGAGCTTGTAATGACAGATATGAACTTTGAGAAAACTATTATGTCACCATCATTAAGGAAATGTCTTTGGCAAGTGGTATAGTAAAAAACAAAACAAAACACAGTCTATACTGGCACTCAGAAAACTTGGATTTTTGACTCAGTTCTGCCATTTAACAGTTGGATGGCCTTGAGCAAGTCCCTTTTGTGGGCCTTTAGTTTCCCCATTGGAAAATAAGTAGTGTGACTAGGAGATGTCTGATGTCCGTTCATCTAGAATTCTGTGATAAATTCCCATTCAGGAGAAAGATTTGTCAAAGTTTCAATGGGATTCATTTCAACCACACCCACATTAAGGGAATTGATTGATCACCCTTGGAGACTTGAAGCTGCGACCACTACTCATCCATCTCCTTATCCCTGATGGAAACAAGGAGTTTCCCCATAAACAAGGTGCCTCTTTTCCAAGGCTCAGAGAGCCCTGGGACTCAGATTTCAGGGGATGGACCATTTGTCCAAATATAGACCTAGGACTCTGAGGCCAGTGGGGTTGGCTCTGTGCTGCCTTAAGTGCCACCTTGGACATGGTCATCACAAGAAGTTACATTTAACTTTTTTAAAAATCGAGAGTATGCATGGTCTATACGTTGTTATTTGCCATGTTACTGTTAGGGAAAAAACCTGTTTGGAAAACTGGCTCAAATTTTGTGGTGATTGCACCTTTACCTCTCACAAAATGATGCCTTTAAAAATAATATTTGATAGAAGGCTGATGCCTTTTATCATTCAGGTTAATTCATAACTGATCACCTGTAACTGAGAGAACTACTGAGACTACAATTTTACTATTCTAGTCTGGCTAAGTGCTTCTGGAGACTTGAAGCACAAAACTCTGCTCACTCAAAAAGCTTGTTAATGGGTCCCTCATGACTCAGCTATCAATTTTTTAGTATCAGATATACATGCTGTATCCATTATTACTTTCACTTAGAGCCAGATCTGACCTGACTGGACAGCAGCTTATGAGATTTTATTTATTTTCATTTTAGCGATAGATAAAAAGTTAGAAATAATGGTACCTCGAAAAATGTGTATTTAATAAGAACTTCCAGTGTAATATTCTAAAGGGAGTTACTTTGTCTTTTAAAAGACTTCTTAATTTTTTGCAAGCTTTCTACCTTTAACATATCCTAGGTTGTTTAAATGTGCTTTGTAAGCAATGATAAAATGACAAGTTATCATTGATCTGTCCTTTCTTCCATCTCAGAGGGATTCATTAAATAATGCATGCACCCCTGTGAATTACTTTCTTCACTATAGTATCCCCAGACCATTAGCCAAATATAGCAACATTAGCATCTTTCAATCCTTAGAAACCCTTTTGGCTTTCATTTAATTAAATTATCCCATTATGAAAACTCTTATAATGAGATTAAATTTAATTATTTATTAGACACTTATTTGCACTAGGGAACCTATCAATTATGCATGGTTGAGCTAAACATTTTTCAATCCATCACCTTTTCTTTTCAAGGAAGGTGCAATTTATTAAGTACATTTGGGATACTGTATCTAGCAGGGCTTAATGGGGATAAGTATTTAGCCCTCTTAAAAGCTACTATAATAAGGATTAAAATTACTATGTCTGAGAAATGGACAAGAGAATTGCTGTCAGGTATTATATTGTTCCAGAGTTTCAGTTTTTGTAAATCCCTGTAATATAGCTTGTAGTCCATCTTAGAGGATTTTTCTATTATTATGCACTTACCAAATATATCAAATATAGCTTAATTTTCACATACAGGAATAGTTATGGGACTAGTAAAGTATACATTTAAATCATATAGTTGTTAAAATAATCCTGTATTGAAATGTTAATAATGTTTTAAATGATTTTAGAAATTTTTATGAAAGCTTTCAAAATATGCAGGATTGGTGCAGTGAGCCACCTGGGTAGCCATCTCCCAGCTGCAACAATTTGGAACTCATGGCCAATCTGGTTTCAACCATCGGCTTCTACCCCTACCCTCAACTGAAGCAAACCTGAGTCCTGATATCATTTTGTCAATAAAAGAAAATTAAGTGTCTCAAAGGTGAAACTTTTTTTTATAATAGAAGTATGGAATTTTTAGTGAATGCTAAGATAAAACATGTCTCATCAATATGTAATCAATTATTCTTCTGGTATGATTTATGCTGTATCTTAAGTCAAGATCATAGGAGGCATATGATTTTAAAACTGTAATATATATAACAATATCTAATATATATAATATATAACAATATATATATGAAATTGATATCCCTTCTTAGAGGAAACTGTTCTCAATATCATTTTATAAAAGATTTTATTTATTTATTCATTAGAGACACAGAGAGAGAGGCAGAGGCATAGGCAGAGGGAAAGGAAGCAGGCTTGAGGGGAGCCCAATGTAGGACTCAATCCCAGGACCCCGGCATCATGACCTGAGCCAAAGGCAGAAGCTCAACCACTGAGCTACCCAGGTGTCCCTGAGAGATTGCATTTCAAATAAGATCTCAGACACTGCTAAGACTGCCAGTCCGAGGACCACATTTTGAGTACAAGATCGTAGATAACACTCAAAATCATGAGAATGGATGGGGATCAGCCAGGAAGGTTGGGTAGAGCATAAGTTTTAACTTCACAAAAGTGAACTTTAAAGGGGTTATAAGGGATCCCTGGGTGGCGCAGCGGTTTGGCGCCTGCCTTTGGCCCAGGGCGCGATCCTGGAGACCCGGGATCGAATCCCACATCAGGCTCCCGGTGCATGGAGCCTGCTTCTCCCTCCGCCTGTGTCTCTGCCTCTCTCTCTCTCTCTGTGACTATCATAAATAAATAAAAAATTAAAAAAAAATTTTTTAAAAAAAATAAAGGGGTTATAAGGGGCAGCCTTGGTGGCTCAGTGGTTTAGTGCCGCCTTCAGCCCAGGGTGTGATCCTGGAGACCCAGGATCGAGTCCCATGTCGGGCTTTCTGCATGGAGCCTGTTTCTCCCTCTGCCTGTCTCTGTCTCTCTCTCTCTCTCTCTGTGTGTGTCTCTCATGAGTAAATAAATAAAATCTTAAAAAAAAAATTAAGGGGTTATGAATTAAGCCTCTCAAATGACTATTTTCTTCCTCTTATTTAAAAAATTATTTTTATTATAGATCGTATCATTGTATTCTTATACTCTGACTCCCAGCAGAAGATACAATTCCACTCAGATGACACAGCTAAAGTGCATTTAATAAAGAAACTGTTTCCACAGATGAGACACCAGAAAACTGGAAACACTGGGATACCCAGAGAGTGCTGGTGCTTTGAAGAAGGCCTCCTGAGGAGGTACTGTGGTCCTGGCAAGCCAGGCACAGTACAGGAAGGAGTGGGGAAGAAGTATGCCTACCTCTCTCTCCTTCAGCTCTCTCACCATTTCCTATAGGGCGAGTCCAGTTTGAAGCCTGTTGGCATGGGAGCTTGGGTAGTGTAGTCAATAGATATCAGCCTCCTGAGGCAAGAGAGAGTGAAGAGCAGAGAATGACCAACACACACTCCAGACAGGTATAAGATGTACACACTCAAGCAATGTGTACTTGTCACTATCCCCACATTATGGCATCAAGCATAGCCTCTCATATATAGGGATTAAATAAAAGATCCTATTATGATCATAGAAATTTGGCCTTGTTTATGTTGGCTCTGGTTTTAATTTAAAAGTGGCAGTGAAACAAGACAGAGCTTGGCTACCTTTGGTTCTACTTTCATTGCTGAAGCTGCAGCAAGGAACCCCAGCACTCTGTGGCCACGTCCTGTCTACGGACGCATGAATCCAATGAAGTTAAAGGAGCAGCTTGTGTGTACCTCCCTGAAAGCACACCAAGCAAGGCAGAATTTTTTGATGAGAGGAAGGCCCAATTTAAAAATGTTGGGCTGACTCCCAAACTAACATTTGTTGCCAAAAGATGCTTGAAGTATAGTTAAGAGGGCAAACTTTGAAGTCTAGCAGCAGTGTGTATTTGAATCCAAGCTTCCTACTTATTAGGTCTGAGAATTTTGGCCAGCTACTTAACATCATTTGGTATCAATTTTCTCATCTGTAAAAATGCGAATCCCTAAACTAGAAATAATAGTAGTTCTTACTCCATTTGGTTGTCATGAGAATTAATTGAAATGATACAATTAGATTGTGTGTGGCACATGGAAGGCTCTCAATTATTAGCTCTGTTGTTGCTATAATAAGGTTGACTGCCTCGTGTCCAGGAGCACCTGGGTGGTTCAGTGGTTGAGCATCTGCCTTTGGCTCAGGTCGTGATCCTGGGGTCCTGGGATGGAGTCCTGCATCGGGCTCTCCGTAGGGAGCCTGCTTCTCCCTCTGCCTATGTCTCTGCCTCTCTTTGTGTGTCTCTCATGAATAAATAAATTATTAAAAAAAAAAAGGTTGACTGCCTTGTGTCCAGCAAAAGTAGTAAACATTAGTGGAGACCTTAAGTACCCTAGATATGGTCAAAGAAGCAGAGGAATAAAACTGAAGTGGTTCCTTCATCAAAAGATGCCACCAAGAAAGAATCCCTGATATATATTTACCTGATTCCCTTCAGAGTGCCAATGGTAAACTCGTGATGCCTAACAGAGCACCAGTGTCTCTTGTTTTCTTCTGTTATGTGCATACTAATGCTATCAAAAAGAATTCTTTTTTTAAAAAAGATTTTATTTATTTATTCATGAAAGACAGAGAGAGGCACATACAGTAAGGGGGAGAAGCAGGTTCCCTGCAGGGAGCCCGATGTGGGACTTGATCCCAGGACTCCAGGATCATGTCCTGAGCTAAAGGCAGATGCTCAACCACTGAGCCACCCAGGCATCCCATATCAGAAAAGAATTCTTATGTGTACCTTGGTGGCTCAGTTGGTTAAGCGTCTGCCTTTGGCTCAGGTCATGATCTCAGGATCCTAGGATTGAGCCCCGAGTTGGGCTTCCTGCTCAGTGGAGAGTCGACTTCTCCCTCTCTCTCTGCCTCCTGGACCTCGTGCTCCCTCTCTCACTCTTTCTTTCTCAAATAAATAAAATCATTAAAAAAAGATCTTCAAAACAGTAAGTTTCTGGTGACAAAACAATATTGATCTACAAATAAATGGATTACTGCAATGCTTCAGAACATGCCAGATTTTGTTATTTTAATGAAGAGTTTTCTAAGTAAGCATCTGACATGAAAGTCATGAATGTGATTAGAGCTACAGATTTAAATCACTATCCCTATTTTTTCCAGAAGTTTATTTTTTAAAAATATTTTATTTATTTATTCATGAGAGACACAGCAGAGGGAGAAGCAGGCTCCATGCAGGGAGCCTGATGTGGGACTTGATCCTGGGACTCCAGGATCACACCCTGGGTGGAAGGCAGGCGCTAAACCACTGAGCCACTCAGGGATCCCTTTTCCAGAAGTTTAGTTCATAAAGGGAAAAACAAAAGTTTTTCTCGGCTTCTTTTGAATACTTAAATACCTGAAGTTCACAGGTATTCCAGGAATCAAAACTTTAAAGCCCTTAACCATAAAATGGACATTTTATTTTCTCAGAGTGAAAAGGGAAGCTGCTCTCAGAATTATATGACCAAAGTTTCAACACAGCTTGGCTTACTTTGTGGAAAATTTTGACATATATATTTGAGGTAAATATTTTTATTAAAGAATTTGAAGGAACTCTTACAACAGAGGGCAAGAAAACTGTTCTGGCTCTCTGGGAGAGAGGGGATTGCAGGTGGATTTTAGTGTAAAATTTTTAGAGCTAGAGACAAGGGGGATGAAGGCGGATGAAGCTCTGGCCATTTCTCTGCAGTCAAAATTAAAAAGACCGCACACCTTACAAAGATGGCAGTATGCACTTGGGCACAGGGGAAATATAGGACAAGAATTCAGTTCAAAGAGTTTTCAAGGGATCCCTGGGTGGCGCAGCGGTTTGGCGCCTGCCTTTGGCCCAGGGCGCGATCCTGGAGACCCAGGATCGAATCCCACATCAGGCTTCCGATGCATGGAGCCTGCTTCTTCCTCCGCCTGTGTCTCTGCCTTTCTCTCTCTCTCTGTGACTATCATAAATAAATAAAAATTAAAAAAAAAAACAAACAAAGAGTTTTCGAGAATGCTGATGTTTCCTGATAGAAGCCTTCTGTAGTGGACACTGTCATGTGCTGCCCAGATCCTGCTTCAGGAATGAAGGACAGTATTCCCCAGCCTCTGGGACTCCTGCCAGCAGTGCTGTTCAAATACATGCCTCAGTGGCTCTACAGGGATTGCCTTACCTGAAAAGCATTGCCTCACCTGCAGGAAGCCACATCCCTCCTGAGGCAGCCTGCATCAGGACTAATTGATTTGTGAGTATAGTGGCCCAGCTTCTGGCTCCAAGTCAGGATAGCTCTGAAACACCTTCCCACCTGGAAGGTGGACACACTGTAACCAGCCTCTTTACACCTGTCCCCCCTCCTCCCTACCCTCCACAGCATTGGTCCCAGCAGCACTCCCTCATAGACATACCATGTACTGATCCTCACTGATTCTACTTTCAGAAAACTCAGCTTGTGACACTCTCAACTAATGGAGTAAACAAAGCAAGAGGATTCTTTCCTCGCTGCACACTTTTAGGAGAAAGATTTTTAGCACTAGTTATTAACTAAATGAGAATACAAAGTCGACTGAGTAGGTGAAGATGACCCAAACATACTACATCACGAACCACACTACGACCACAGCATTGCTGTCAATGTAAACAACAGCACTATTTACTTTTGAACACAATTACCTTACTTTTTGTTTTGCATATACAATATGCATTTTCCCTTTTATAATAAAAATGACTATTTTTTATTTGTGACACGAAAATTGTTTTATGTCTGCATATTTGAAGTAAATTTCTGATGTAATAAATGGCATACCAAATTTTGTGTGTAGGTGTTTATGGGCATTTTATCCTGGTGAAATGGCCCGTGCCTTTCATTGGATTCCCATAGGAGTTCATGACCCAAAAACAGTTAAAAACAATTGGTATAAAGTAAAATGAGAAGCAGAACTAGGATAATATACCGAGCATATGGAAGGCACTCAAATACTTGCTGAATATCCAGGGGCAGTTGGAGTTCTAATGCAGGAGACTGAGCAGTTCCAGTCAGAGTGGCAGGCAGCTGGTCCCAGGGGACATCTGGGGCTGTCATTATCACCACTGTACAGGTGCTGGAGACTCCTAAGAATGGAGCTCCAGAACACACTTTTATTGACATTTTAAAGATAATCTCTTTGACTTTTTGCTTATCTTTGATTCTATTCTACTTCTAAACCTCCAAACTCTTACCTTTGCAGCAATGTCTTTCCATTTTGGTCCTGTCTCATCCTGTAGAATTAAACTATAGTTCTGGGATCCCTCGGTGGCGCAGCGGTTTGGCGCCTGCCTTTGGCCCGGGGCGCGATCCTGGAGACCCGGGATCGAATCCCACATCAGGCTCCCAGTGCATGGAGCCTGCTTCTCCCTCTGCCTGTGTCTCTGCCTCTCTCTCTCTCTCTGTGACTATCATAAATAAAAAAAAAAAAATAAACTATAGTTCTTTTACCTATAACATTGGCTTTGGACTATGACTCAGTTTTCTCAACCTGACTCTGCTGCTTTGTATAAATTCCTCTCAGCCTCTTAATTTAGTCCTGGAATTCTCTTCCCTAGTATTGGTCCGCAAGAAGTATTCCCACCAGGCTTTGTGATCACGACAGTGGAGGTAGAGGAGAATGAGGAGAGAGGTGACCCTGAAATCAAGTGTGAGACTGGCAAGACTTAGGGATTAAGTAACAAAGTCAGGTACAAAAAGGATGTTGAGGGTAGCCCAGGTGGCTCAGCGGTTTAGCACTACCTTCAGCCCAGGATATGATCCTATAGACCCAGGATCGAGTCCCATGTCAGGCTTCCTGCATGGAGCCTGCTTCTCCCTCTGCCTGTGTCTCTGCCTCACTCTCCTCTCTGTGTTTCTCATGAGGAAATAAATAAAATCTTAAAAAAATAAAAAGGGATGTTGATAATGACTTGAAAAGATGCCCATGAAGTTGGCCATTTTGGTTATTGATGACTCTGCCCAAAGCAGTTTAAATAGAATGCTGGGGATTAAAGCTATACTTCTTTTTAACTTTTTATTATGGAATATTTCTGGAATATTTCAAATATAACATGATAAACCTCCATGTTCATTACTCAGCTTTAACAGTGATCAACTCATGGCCTTGTTTTGTTTAATACTCTATCCCTTGTATTGTTTTGGAATGCATTTCAGACATATTATTTTATCCATAAATATTTCAGCATATGTCACTAAAAGATAAGACCATTTAAAAATACATATAATTATCATACTGTTATTGCACCTAAAATCAATAAATAACAATTTCTTTGTATCATCAAGTATGCAGTTATTGCTAATTTATATAATTGCCATTTTCTACAATTTTGAATAAATGTCATAAATCACTTTTTAAAAGTTTGAGTCCAAAAAGGTCCATGAATTTAAATTTTTTAATAGTTTAAGAATCTGTGTTTACATTCATTTCTCCTTCTAAATTAAGCCATTTTTTCTGTAGAGCTTGCTACAGTTAGATTTTGCTGATTGTATTCCTATGCTGTGTTTCATATGTTCCTCTATTGACTGTATTTCCTGGAAATTGTAGTTGGCTCTAAAGTTCTGGCCAAGGGAACCCGTAATTTAAGAGTTGAGGAGTGTAGGCAGGTTGAGAAAAGGGAGGCAGCAAAATTTGACTAGTTTTTCAGAATGTTTGGCTATGGTAGGAAGGAAAGAAATATCTTAAAAATTTGACAGAAGTGTTTTTTCTTTTGTTTTTCTTTGTAAAAGGTATTTGGAAAGCCTGTACATGTGTGTTGAATAATATGGGAAAAGATCCAGAGAATAAAAGTTTAAAGTCCAAGAAAGATGGACACATATGAAGCAAAGGATTGTAAAATAATGGAGTTAGAACTTAGCAAATGGTTCAGTACATATTTATTTATTCACTCATTCCAAGTGTTTTGCCTGCCATGTAGCAAACATAATACTGGGTGCTGGGGAAATACAAACAAGTTAAAAACAAAACTTACCCTACATGTGAGGCCCTTATGTGCTTATGTGCTAGAAGAGAGAGGCCACTGTGTGAACTACTAAAGGAATGAAATGTTAATGCAGATCTTGTAAGTGACTGTGCCGAGAACAGTGGGTAGCTCAAAGGGGCGTGGATACAGTCTTTAACTCTGACTCATCCCCATTCTGTGTGTTAAAGATATAGCTACCCTCCAAAGGGTTGGAGAAGAGGGGGAGGGGTGGAAAGGGAAGGAGAGTGGGGATGGTTTAAGGAAACATTGTTCTTTTTTTTAAATTAATTTATTTATTTGAGCGAGAGACAGAGAGAGAGACAGAGAGAGCAAGGTGTGAGGGGCAGAGGGAGAGGGAGAGATAGACTCCCAAGTGGACTTTCCACTAAGTGCAGAGCCTGATGCAGGGCTTGATCTCGTGACCCTGAGATCAGGACCTGAGCCAAAACCAAGAGTATGCTTAACTAACTGAGCCACTGAGGCACCCCAAAGAACCATCGTTATAAATGGAATTTCTTGTTGAAAAAAGCAAAATGAAACAACCACAACAACAAACAGCTGGCTTGAAATAAATGATTTTAAAAAATGAAAGTAACACTGATAGAATATCAGGTCCTGGTAGAGGGAGCCTATTTATGATCATTTGCCTTCCTGGAATGCCTTTATAGGATAACATGTTGGCACCTATATACTACTCTTATTAGTAAAAATCGTTCTGCATCCTCATTTTGTTCAGACAAAATTTACTTTAACTAAAGAGGCGGAGTCCTAGAGGTGGCTGTGACTGTATAAAATAAGATGAAGTGTATTATCTTTTCACTTTTAAATGTCATTTTAAACTTCTGGACCTTTACATTGTTTAATTCCTTCTTCCTTTACTTTGTAATCTTATCAGTTGATATGTTCTGTCAGTTTTACCTCGAAAAGCAACAAACTCACTTTAAATGTTTTTAATTGCAACCCCCAGCTGGAAATATTTTTCATCACAGTTTGTATGTATGAATGAATTTCTATATGCCTGAAAAACATTTACAGAGTGATACCTTCACTTGTTAGGAGTGATGCCCTCTGATGTTTTATATTCTATTTCATTTTTCAAAAATGTTAATAGAAAGTCATTCAAGTCATTTCAACCAGTGGTTTGAAAAACACTGTTGCCATATTTCTCTTTCCTCTCCGTCCTAGGATATTTTTTGTAATACCTCTGTGATTTGGACACCTCCAAAATCTCCTACTCCTACTCTAAAATGTTATTGCTTTTTAAATGTAAATTTCTTATTAGGTCACTTTCTTAGGGGCACCAGGATGGCGTAGATGGCTGAGCACTAGGCCCTTGGTTGGCTTGGGTCATGATTTCCAGTTGTGGGATTGAGCCCTACATGGGGTTCCATGCTCAGCGTGGAGTCTGCTCAAGATTCTCTCTCCCTGTATCCCTCCACCACCCCTTCTTTCTGAAATGAATAAATAAATCTTTATAAAGTTAGGTTACTTTCTTAAACACCAGAGATTCCTGAATAGAGCTGAAGTATCTTAGTCCGTTATAATATGGACCTCAATGCCATTTTCAATCTGACTTCATAGTGCTTCTAGCTTCCAAGTCGCCATGCTACAAACTGACCTACAATAATTGGTTCCCTAAACAAGCACAATTATTTTTTTAAATATCTTTGTTTGTTTAAATTCACAACATTAATATTTTAAATAAAATTTAAAATTAAAATCGACAAATTTAAAGTTCATAAAAATTAGGTTTACAATTTAAGAAGGAAACAATCCAAACATGCTTAAAGAAAGAGTGAGTAACCTCCCCTCAACCTCTTTTTCCATTCCAGTTCTCTTGAAGTGACCAGTGCTAACAGCCTCAGGTATATACTTTCATAACTTTTTCCAACCTTTTTAAAACATACATATTATTATTATTTTTTAAAGATTTCTTCATTTATTCATGAGAGACACAGAGAGAGGCAGAGACACAGGAAGAGGGAGAAGCAGGCTGCTCACAGGGAGTCCAACGTGGGCCTCCATCCCAGATCCTGGGTTTGTGCCTTGAGCCAAAGGCAGACACTCAACTGCTGAACTACTCAGGCATCCTTAAACATACATATTATTTATGAGGTTTTGTTTTTGTTTTCAAAAATGGTATCATAGTATGAACATTACTCTGCAACTTGCTTTTTTACTTGAAAACAGATATCCCTTCAGGGTTATATATATGGCTCTAGTTTATGCTTTTTAGAAGCAGCATGAAATTCTTTTGTACTTAAAAATTATTTATTTACTTCTCTACTGGTGGATGATCAAGTAGATTCCATTTTCACCAATGATGCTGTGGAAGTCCTTACATAGCAGAGCAGTCCTTTTTATTTCAGTAGGGTACATTCTCAAAAGTGGGATTACAGCCTCACGGCGTGAGCAAATTCAAATTATAGATTAATGAATACTACCAATTTACATTTTGTGTATAAATAAAATTTACATTTTTGTGACTTTACTTCCACCAGTATCCTATGTAAATTTCCATTCTTTCATAAGTCCACCAGTACTACCTGTTACCCCTTGTACACATTTTGGTTTGTTTGTTTTTGTTCAGTTTTTTTGGTTTGCTGATAATGATGCATCTTTTTCATATGTTTATTGCCTGTTTGGATTCCCCCCTCTGCCAATTGCCTGCTCCTTTGAATACTTTTCTATTGGATTGTTTGTCTTT
Organism: Vulpes lagopus; assembly: GCF_018345385.1. Lineage (NCBI taxonomy): Eukaryota > Metazoa > Chordata > Mammalia > Carnivora > Canidae > Vulpes > Vulpes lagopus. Next base: position 60,007,367 of record NC_054832.1, read on the forward strand.
TTCTCATCAATAGGTGGAGTTTTGCTTGTTTAGGATTATTCACCCAATTTCTGTCAAATATTTTCCCAGTCTACCATCATCTCTGTCTTCAGTTATGCTGTCTTATGCCATACAATAATTTAGACCTTTATGTAGTCGATTATCTTAATCTTTTCCTATATTGCTTTTGGGTTTCTTGTTTTGCCTGGGAAAATCTCACTCACTAGACCTTGTACAAATGATAGTCTAGTTTTCTTTTAAAATATTTTTTAAATCATTTATGCTTGAATTGTTAACCCATCTGGAATTAATTTTTGTATACAGCATACAAGCAAAATTTAACTTTGTTTTTCCCCCAGCCAATTATGCTTGCACTGTTTATTAAATAAACTTTACTTTCCTCACTGAATTGAAATGCCACTTGTGTCATAAATTAATATGCATTTATACTTGGATTTATCTTTGTTTTTTTTTTCTGTTCTGCTAATTTCTATGTATATTTCTATGCCAAAAGCTTAGCATTTTAATTAGAGTATTCTTATAATAACTACTGTTACTTAAAAAAATCAAGTCCTGCCTTGCCTTCAATTCAAAATTTTGAGGGATATTCTTGAACGTTGTAAATTTTCATACAAACCCTGAAAAATTTTTACCTAATTCCTCCCATTTGAGACACTCTGCTTTGAATTGCATTATTGTATATATTAATATTTTTTAATTTTTATGATTTTAGAATATTAAGCCTTCTTATCTTTAAACATGTTATTTTTATTTATGCTTTTGGGTCTATAACATTTTAATCATAGTTTATTGTTTTCCTTATAAAGCCTCACACCTTTTGTGCTAAATTTATTCTTTTGTATCTTGCTATTTTTGTTGCTATTTTGAATGAAATATTCTATTTCAATCAGGTTTTACTCCCATCTCCTATTTTCAGATTGTTATTGCTAATAAACTCTGGCCTTCATCTTTTTGATGCTGACAGAGAACAAGGGCACCAATAGCCAAAAGAAAATCTTGCCTCTCACTGAGGTCTGGAGAGGTAGATCACAAATTGTGGCTCCCTCTTAGGTTCCCTAAGAGGCAGTAATCTGCCTATTTGCTGCATATGGGTTTCAGATGGCTTAATCCTACCAACTATGCAAAATTTGGAGGGAAACTACACTAGTGGGCAAAATATCCCACAGCTCCTGATGTTGTGGAAAAGGCCTTTACTAGTACCAGGCCAATCTGGGAGCAGACTATCTTCCAGTGTTTAACAAGAGGTAGATGGTTGCACAGCCCTCAAGAACATAAATATTATCAACATCCATTGTTCACTCCTTGGTCTCTACTTGAGAGACCTTAATAGCCTGGCTTGTATAGGTGCTAATAGAAAACAAGCACCATAAGCAGGCAAAGAAAGACATAGTTTATTTAAGTGGGGTTTAGTAGACCAAGGGAATACCAGCAAATTAAAATTTACGAAAAGTAGATTCCAGTGAAGTAGACCTTTAATAAAAAAGCAAAAAGAAGTATCGGAGTTGTACTTAGAACATAGAAAAGACTTTCTGAAACTATAAGCCATTGTTAACTTATTAATAGGTAACCTGAAAAAGAGTATTATGCTTCTGGGTAATCAGTGGTTTGAATACCAAGTGGGAGAAGAATCTCGCTGCATACAACAAAAATAGGTGGAAGTTATAAGGTAAAATTTGAGAAATTTTGCCAAACCTCAGTGATCTAATAAAGCAAAGGTGCTCATATAACAAAGTAGTGAAATATATGGAAAAAGACTAATAGAAATAAAAGATATTTATCACCTTAACTGACTACATAAAGGTCCATTAAAATGGGAAATTTTAAAAGATTTTATTTATTTATTCATGAGAGACACACAGAGAGAGGCAGAGACACAAACAGGGAGATACAATGGGAAATTTTAAAAATAAGCAAATGGAATAGTAAATCATATAGTTTCTACAAGTATTAGAAATTAGTAGAACATATACATTTGTATAAAGCTTTTTACCTTTTTAATTTTCATGGAATACTTAGAAAATATTATATATTTGGCCACAAAGAAACTTTAACAGAGTAAAATAATTAGGGTTTTACCTATTGCAATATCTGATCATTATCTAATAAATGCAGATATAGATAATTAAAAGTAGACCAAAAATCTCTTTAGTATTAGAAACTAAGATCCATTTTTAAATAATCCAAAAAGGAAATAAAATCAAAAGTAAAAATTATTCAGAAAGTAGTAGTGGTAACAACAATTATTGATGCTTACTCAGTTCAGTTTCTAAGCCCTTTAACCTGGAAGACCTCAACCTTTAGAATAATCTTAGCCATAATATAGATTATGATTCTCATTGGCAAAAGAGATTAGGGCATAAAGAAGTTAAGTAACCTGCTCAAGTGAATACCAGAAGGGACAAGAGTTGCAATTCAAGGAAGGTACACTCTTAACTACCATACTAGAATACCCCATAGCAAAACCTGTGTAATAAGCTCATATGCATATACTTATATGTTTCAGAAGGAAATTTATAGCTTTAAATAATTTTATTCTGAAGAGAGTATCAAACGAATTATTTAGTTGCAATAATGTGAAACTAACAAAATAAATATTGGGATGATACTAATTAATAAAGACAAAAGCTAAAAAAAAAAAGAATAAGTCTCCTCTTGGCAAAGACTAATAAAATAGAGAAAGTTTTGCTATGAGTGTTTTTTTTTTCTTTGGAAAGGGAGTTAAAGCAAAGATATGCCACATTAACAATGAGGAGATGTAACCACATATATGGAGGAGATAGATGGAAGAAAATATTTTGTTTGTTTTTGGTAAGTATATAGCAATACACTTGAAACTTTAGAAGAAATAAATTATTTTCTAGCAAAATATGAACTAAAAATATTGACTCAAGAAAAAACTAAAGCTCTGAAAAGACCAAAAGCTATAAAGCAGGTTAGGAAGATAAATAAAGGTCTTTGTATTTAAAAGGCATTAGTACTTCCAAGGACAATCAAGATGGAGTAAGCCCACTATAGCCTATCTATCCTATTGATTACAAGGGGGAACTCTGGATTAAACACAAGGAATAGCCATTTAGAACTCTGAAAAGTAAATAAAAGCAAGAAGATTGGAAATAGTAGGTCAAAACTAAGCAAATTATAGGAGTGTAAGTCTCATTCTCTCTCTCTCTCTCTCTTTCTTTTCCTCATGGTTTTAATTTGCAAGTGATCATCTTAATCATGATTCAATAGCTGCAGAGATATGTGAATAAAGAACAGAGAAAAACCTCATCTTTCTGGCCAAAAAGCCAGGAAAAACAAAAACAACAACAACAAAACAATGCCAAAGAGAGCAGAGGTAAAACCTTCAGGATGTTTTTCTTCCTTTCTCTTTTTTCATCTCTCCTTCTTGATTGTAGCCCCAGGTATGAAGATGCAGACCACCCAAACTCAGAGAAATCCTAGCTTTCCATCCAGAAGAACTAGGAAAACAGACCTCTAAAGTCTAAAAAGTGTGGAGGAATTCATTTTTTTCCCCTTGCTTTAATATTTCCGCTTTGACTCGTGGGTAGGCCCCAGTCAAGGAGCTGCAGCTGTAATTCAGAGTGAAACTAACTTATCAGCCAGAGGGTATATAAAAAAGACCCCTGAATGGGATAGTGTGGTTGTATCTGAGAAAGGAGAAAGCTGGAAAAGGGGATTCCCTAATTCTGTGAATGAATTGAAAACATCCTAGGCTCAAACCTGAGCTCTGCATGCCTACAACAGACCAAAAAGCACACGGCAAAGGCTTTAAGAATTGCACTATTATATGACAGCATACCAGAGGCTTTGAAACCTAAATGGACATTGGGAGTTTAGGTTTCAAAGAAGAGAAGATAGAACTTGCAGTCTGAGACTAACCAGATCCATTGTCTCCTAAAACAAACAAACAAAAAAATCCACATTCCCCCAGGATCCAAAGTTTCACAACGTAATAGTCAAAATGTCCAAGACAGAACCCAAAATTACTTGACATGAGAAGAATAAGGAAAATGAGACTCTTTCTCAGCAAAAAAGACAACCAATAGATATCAACTCTAAGTTGATATATTGGAATAGTCAGAGATTTTAGAGAAGCAATTATGCCTGTGCTACATAAGGTAAGGACAGTTGAAATGAATGGAAAAATAGAAGTTCTCAACAATGTAAATTATTTTGAAAAAGATGGAAATCTTAAAACTGAAAAGAACATATCTAAAATTTAAAAGTGTACTGTATTGTCTCAACAGCAAAATATAGATGACAGAAGAAAAAATGGGTGAATTTGAAATAGATTAATATAATCCAATATGAAAAGAGGAAGAAAAAAGATTTTAAAAAGTAACAGAGCCTCAGGGATTTAGGAAAGAATTTCAAAACATCTAGCATTTATGCTATTGGAGTCCAAGAAGAGGTAAGAGAAATTGGCACAGAAAAAAGAAAAGTGAAAAGGCACCAGACTAAGTGGTTCTACCTTTAAAGAAAGAATTATTCCTCTAATTTTAAAATATTTCACATTGTACATACATAGTTTGTCCTATTCATTTTAGGAAACAGTCTGTCATTAATATCAAAACCTAAATTTAAAAACAGACAAATTGACTAATTTTTCTAGTAAATGCAAGATTTCCAAATATTGAAAGGAATTTGATTAAGAAATCAAATCTAGTAATGTTTTAAAAGCAGTATACTCCTTACCAAGTCAGGCTTATTCCAGGAATTTAAGAATGTTTTAACATAAGGAAATCTATCAACATAAACCCATTACATCAAAATACCTAAAGGAGAAAAACTACTATGAATATATCACTAAATGCAAAAAAAAAAAAAAAAAAAGGCATCTGATAAATTCAACATCTAAAGGACATATTAGGGATCCCTGGGTGGCGCAGTGGTTTGGCGCCTGCCTTTGGCCCAGGGGGCGATCCTGGAGTCCTCTGCCTGTGTCTCTGCCTCTCTCTCTCTCTCTCTCTCTCTCTCTCTCTCTGTGACTATCATAAATAAATAATTAAAAAAAATAAAGGACATATTAAATAGTGCTACAAAAAATTAAGCATCAACTAGGGAAAATATATATGTGAAATATAGTTGTGAATTATAGAAGCAAATAGAGGGATAGATTGAAAAATTCAGAGAATTGAATATTGGCCTAGATATCTTCAAGTCTTCAAATTGAACTATCGACATTACAGTATAGAGAAGCCTGGTGGAGCACAAAAGCCCTACAAGACTGGAGACTAATTGGTTAGAATCTTGTACTAAAGTTGGCTTCAAAAAGATTTTGATGTGAATCTGTCACTCAAATATAGATTATCAGATATTTTTGGAATCAGTTTTTTTCCAGGTGTTAGTATCTTTTGTTTGAAGACTTTTTCATAATGTTGATTTTTCTACCTTCAAAAGCCAAGCCAAACAGCTGATTTGAATAACACTATAGAACAAATGGACCCTGTAAACATATACGGAACTTTCTACCTAACAGCAGGATATTGTAGATTCTTCTCAAGCACACACAGAACATTCTCCAGGATAGATCATATGTTAAGTTATAAAACAAGTCTTAACAAATTTAATAAGGTCAAAATCATTCCAAGTGTCTTTTTCTGACCACAATGGAATGAAAGTAAAAAATCACTAAGAGAAAATGGGAAAATTCACAAATGCATGGACACTAAACAACACACTCTTGAACAACCATTGGGTCAGGGAGGATATTAAAAGGGAATTAAAAAAGTATCTCAAGATAAGGAAAACAAAAACATAATGTACCAAAGGCTGTGAGATGCAACAATGACAAAAAGCAATATGAAGAAGAAGATTCAAATAAACAACCTAACTTTACACTGCGGCTATTTGTAGATGATATGGTATTATATGTAGAGAACTCTAAAGACTCCACCAAAAAAACCTTACAACTAATAAATTCAGTAAAGTTGAAGGATACAAAATTAACATGCAAAAATCACATTTCTATACACAAACAACAAACTATCCAAAAAGGAAATTAAGAAAATGATTCATTCACAATAGCAACAAAAAGAAGAAACTGCCTACGAATAAAGTTAATGAAAGAAGTGAAAGACTTGTAAACCAAAAACTATAAAACATTGATGATGGAAATTAAAGAAAACACACATACATGGAAAGTCATCCCATTTTCATGGATTGAAAAAATTAAAATTACTAAGTTGTCCACTAATCAAAGCAATCTATGGATACAGTGCAACCCCTTTCTAAATTCTAATGGCATTCTTTATAGAAATAGAAAAAAAATCCTAAAATTCATAGTTCTGTTATAAATGTAAAATTTGTTATTCAAAATAAAGAATTTCTGGAGATGTACAGCAATATGACTACAGTTAGTAATATTGTATGATTTACTCAAAATTTGCTAAGTAGGCAGATCTTAAGTGTTTTCACCAAAACAAAAAGGGGGAGTGTGAACTAGGAGATGATTGATATCTTAATTAGCTTGATTGCTTACAATACAGAAGTGTATCAAAATATCAAATCCTACACCTTAAATAAAAAAATATATTTGTCAATTATACTTCAATAAAATTGAGGGGTGGAATGCCAAGCCCAGTGAGAGATGTGAAAATTCTAGATTGACCCTCTTAATAAAAGCTGCTTAAGGAATATACAGTCTGGTTGGCCAACTCAGTCTCTGAAACTCTTAAAAAGTGCTCATGGTTATATCCAGAGTGTTTAATATGTTTTATTAAAGGAGATTTCTGATGCATTTCGGATCTCATTTAATCTGTATAATGTGGAATTTTTTTTAATTGTTGTTAGTAATTAATAGAAGAGAGAACACATATCCTGACACTCTATATTCTAAAGCAGAGATTTAACAATAGATTTAAATATAATAATGTACTATATTTTTAAATATTTATAATATACTAAAATACTAATGAAAGAGATAAACAAGTAAGCCCTGTATACCAATGGTAAATCCTGTTAGAATTTAGAATCCTAAAGGATGGTAAGAGTTTCCTGGGAGAAATTTTTTTCCCCCATCAAAAAGGTCAGGGGAGGCAGGAGAGGTTTTGTTGTTTTCCTCTCTCCCTTTTTCTTCTTTTTCTTTTTCTTTTGTTTGTTGGGTGTTGTTTTTGTTGCTTGATTGTCTTGGTAAAGTCCTGAGATGAAGGAGATTGGCATGCATTTTGGTGTGGAAGAGTGAGAGGAGCCCAGAAGAATGCTCTACATGTTTTAGTCTACAGAGGGACTTGTGTGTAGGAACTGGCTGGCTTCCTAAATCCCCTGGACCTAGCTGGATGCTGTGAAGTTGCCAGCATGATGTTTGATAACCAGGACCAGGCTGCATAAGACTTGGCATATAATTCAATTCATTTCCAAGCTGATTTTGACTATCATTCTCATGCTTATTAAAATATACTTTCTCTGAACTGAGCTACTGTGCCAAGAAATATTTGCTCACTTCCTCTTCCCAAATGTGTGATAGAGCTTCAGCATCCTAGGGTGCCAAAGGAACTCTGTGTGTGTTTGTTTGATAGGCTATTAAATTAGAAAATTGGATAGTATTATCATTCTCTCTAGTTCCTACTCCTAAGTAACTGAGATTGTAGGGAGCTAGAGATGATCAGTAAAGTCATAGTTCCAGAAAGGTTCTTCTACTATCTTTCTGTCTCTGTTCAACTATAGATTAGGCATCGTAATAATGAATACCTTGTAAAATCCTTCATAGACAACTGAAAAACTGTAGTCACTCTCACTGTCTAATCCATGCCCATCCCTGCTTCCTTTTATTGTTTTATCATCATAGCCAAGCTTCTTTACCTTTGCTAATATTTAGCATTCACTAACTCCATTTCTTGACTTGCCAGTCATTTCAGAAACTAGAGTTTCTAGCTGTAATTACCAGTGGACTTGCTATTGTAAATTCAGTCCTTGACCTACTTGATCACATTGCTATATGACCTTGAGGATCGCTGGCATCATGATGAAGTAGAAATTGTTCAGACTTTGCAATGTGGCAGGACTAGTTTTGGATTGCAAGTGTTTTAATTCCAGGCTGACCTGGAGCAAGACTTTACTTTTTTTGAGGTAGCTTAGTTTCTTGACTCAAAAGATGAGTACGATATGAGAACTAACTTTGGGGATTATAGACAGTGTGTACATGTTTAGCACAGATACTGGCATGTACTAGTTGTACAATACTTCTTTTTATCTTCTTGAAGCCTTGTCACATATTTTGTCAGGTCTTCTACTTTTCTGTTGACTTCCTATCTGTATTAAGTTACGGTATTGCCCTAGGCTTCTATGTTCAGCCCCTGTTCTTCTCATTACACATTCACCCTAAATGTTCTCTACTACTCTCATGCTTTAACCACCATCTAATTTCTAAGAATTTTGTAAAGTGTATTTTCACCTCGCATCTTATCCCCAAGATTCAGGCAAATGAATATCTGCACCTGAATATTCCATATGCACCTCTAATTTAGAGCATCATCTTCCCTGAAACCTATTATTCTTCTTTATTCTTGATCTCTTTGGACACTACTACTATCTACACTGTGACCCAAAGCTAGAAATTTGTGACTTACTGACATTGCTTCTCCTCAGTTCTACCATTTTATAAGTCCTTCAGTTTCAACAATTTACCTTCCCAGTATTTTTTGCATCTCTCCCTTTTCTTTCAGTTTCTTAACTCCGTTTTTCTAAGTCCTAATGACTCCAGTGGACTACAGCTATAGTCTCATAAGACAAATCTTATTTGTCTCTCTTAATTCTGTCCTTCACAACCTACTGGATCAACTAAGTTGATCTCTCTAAAATAGATGGCAACCTTATTTTCTTAAATGTTGTCAATGGCTCACTGTACGTTGATGAAGATGTGATGTTATTTCTGGCTTCCATCCCTTTGCAAATCGTATTTTGTCTTTCCCAGTTTACCTGAATGACTTTCATTCATTCTTCAATGTTCAGTTCTAACATCACCTGCATTAAGTAGTCACTGACCATCATAATTCCTATCCTCTATGCCCCCCCCCCCAAATTTTCCTATACCTCCCTAGCAACCTTCAAATAAATCTATCACATTATGTGTTCTGCTTGCCTATTAGATCATGAGCTTTATGAGGACAGGGAACATCTCTCATTTATCTGTGTTCTCAGCACATGGCAAAATCTGGCCCACACAAAGAGCCATAAAATATTTTGTTGACAAGAATTGAACTATACCCCATCTACCCAATAAGTTCCATGTTAAAAATAATTTCAAAAAGCCATTAGTCAGTAAGATGATACTAAACAGTCTGATTTAGAATGAAAATTTCTATTTACAGTTATTTTTTGAATCCTTATATCAGATTATCATGAAATAGAAGAAGAATTACATCGCTTCCTTGTTAAAATTTTTTATTCTTGGCTTCTCATCAATATTCACTTATATTGACATGAGCAGTTTCTTCCTCCATATTAATTCTGTATCTCCCTAACATCCTAATTATATTTATGCCATCCTATTTTTTTCTAAATTTACCTAGGAATTAAATTGTAACCAGTGGAGGAAAACAGTCTTCCCTATGAAATCTGAACCAATGGTTGGAATCTTAGTGACTTTGGGTCAACCGTTCTGCTTGTGAGAATAGAAAACTCAGTTGGCAATTGTAAACTCCTGGCCGACAAATACTGTTTGTACTAAACAATGCTGGACCATACACTGTTTAAAAAATTATCTTTAATTATAATTTAAAGATCAGAAACTTTCTAATGAATAAAACATAGATTTCTGTCTTTCTCAAAAACTTAGGAGAACTAGTCATAGTGAATGCATATTCCTGCTCAATAATAACCCATTTGGGTTGAACAGCAAATGACCCATTCAGGAGAGTTTTTCCACACTCTGGGGCCCCCTACCCATTTTTCTTTCACACATACTGGTTCCTGAAGGCTTTGCAGTCCAACTGCATCATGGGTGTTGACTTTGGTCTTGGACATAGTGCTAACCTTAGATGCATGGGAGTTTCTAGATTTGTGAGGCTCAGAAATTCAAAAGGTGTTAAAAAAGTAGACTGCATAGTTTGACCTAATTGAGAGAATTAGCATTACTGAAAAACAAAAACATCTTTCTAAGTGGTGTGAAAGTAATAGGGTTAAGAGTATTTTTTGGTGCAAAATCAAAACAAGTAGAAGTGTACTGTATAGCCACCCAAATGGTGAAAAGTTGAGGACAGATTTTCAAAGCCTTGAATGGGAATTTATCCACCTGATTTCTATTAGTGTTAATGAGAACCACACTGCTCAGTGCTTTGAATATTCCTCATAGGTGTTTCTCTATGAATATTTATGCAATCAGAAGTAAAATGCACAGCTAAGTATAACCTAGATAGATATTATTCAATTATAGCAGAGTTTCAAAATTTTCTAAATTCCGGTTCAACTGTAGTCACTTAGGAAGCATTTATTTTTAAGTGGAAGAAAATTGAGGAAATATTATAGTGCTGCATTTTGAAGACACTGGATTAAAAGTAAAATCTCTTGGGTTTACATTTCACTTCTGACACTATCACTGTGTCCTTAGCCTCTCTGAGCCTGAGTTTCCTCATTTGTGGAACAGTTATGTTCTCTCATCTTTCCAATCTCAGGATTTTTTTTTCCAATCTCAGGATTGTTGTGGGATGTCGGTGACATTACATGGGGGAGAGTGCTTTATAAAATTTTTTAAAGCATATATAAACTCCAGATTTTGCTATTTAATCAGTAGCTATTTAAATAGGTAAAAAGATTTTCCTACTTATTTTCTTAGCTCTTGTCTTCATCTGTACCTAATTTTTTCCTATTTTCTATGATGGCTAGTGTGAGATCCACCCCTATTCTTTTAGGGTTCGAAGGTATTCTGTTACATTGAGGCCTGGCCTCATCTATTTGACTACTTATCTGTTGCCTGGATGCTCCTGAATATGTTTTGCATCACTCGCTTTAGTTAAATAATTCTTAATTTACTTCTATATTAGAAATCAAGTGCAGGGGCACCTGGATGGCTCAGTAGGTTTAAGTGTCTGCCTTCGGCTCAGGTCATGATCCCCTCATCAGGCTCCCTGATCAGTGGGGACTGTGTTTCCCCCTCTTCCTCTGCCCTTCCCTCATACTTGTGTGTGTACACTCTCTCTCTCAAATAAATAAAATCTTAAAAATAGTGCTAGCATATCTAGAAAGCCATTAGCTTCATTCTTCAAAGTTAGAAAGATCTTTTACATTGTATTTTAATATTTTAAATCTATGAAGGTCTATTTGCTACAGTTTGGTATAGAGGTATACAGTTCTTACTTAAAAATTACTGCATCAGTGAGCATGTCATTCTGAGGACTATTAATTATCAGATCAAAGCACTATTGTCAATGTGCTTTACTTAAAACTTGGATTCAAGAGTAAGTTGCATTTCTCCCTCCAGGGGAATTGCCATTGCCTGAGAGAAGGATTCTATGCTGATTTTGCCCTTTGCCTTCCTAACTCACAAAAGCACTAGGTAAAGAATAATACTAGGGGGAAAAGATTGATGCTGTTGTTTTTATAGCTTCTTTCATTCCTTTATTCATCAGCAAACACTTAACAAGACCATAGTTGCTGTTTTCAGGAAGCTTATATTCTAGAAGGGGAGATGGAATATCTGACAGAACAGCAGGGAGAAATATTCCTGATCTAGATATTTGTGAGAACAAATGAAATCCTAGGGAGAGGCCCGAACCTGGCTTTGGTTACCCCAACCTGGGGTAGGTCCTACGGAAAGTAAGTTCTAAAAGATGAGAAATCCCATCATGAATGGGCAGTGGGATCTGGGGGAGGATAAGTCAGCGGCACTCTGGATCTCACAAAGCTTAGAAAAGAAGAAATCTACATGGAAAGGTTAAGCTCTTTAAATAAGTTCCTAAAGATGTTTTGATGGGGAACAGGCACACCAATTTAAAATATATGCAGGCTGATAATGTAAGCAACATGAAAAGAACCAATTACCATGTCAGATAGTGTATCATCTGAATCATTAGAATCATTAGAATCAGAGTTCTAAACTTGTCTTAGTGAGGTTGGGAAATTCGATGCAACTCTTAAAGATCTAGAGATTATAAACATAGAAAACACTAAAAATTGTAGTTGCTGTCTCTGAGATGCAGCGAATTTTTTTAAATTGAAGTATAATTAACATACAATCTTATATAGTTTCAGGTGTACAATATAATGATTCAACATAAAAAATTACAACTTCAAAGAATTAAAAAGAAATCTGTGGCATAAAATAATACTGTGTGCTAAAATACATGTGAAGTGAATATAAAATTAAATTTAATGTATTTACAATTTAAGGTGGATAACTTAGCTCTGATATAACTTTAACCATTGGGATAGTTGGGATACTTGATCTTTTTAATCTAATTTATGTCTGTTGAGGTAGAGCCTTGAAATATTTTTTATGTAACAAATTTGTGTATACTTTAGCAACTTGAAATGCAAAGTAATTCAATATTCTACATAGTAATTTGTTACCACTGTATAAGTACTGCTTCTATTCAGTATAATATAATTTTAATTATGAAAATTAAGCTTTTATCTACTTTCATCTGGTTTTGATTTCTTCATTTTTATTGTAAGATCCCTTCATAAATATTATGTAATTCATCTGTGGTTCTACTAAAATGTCTAGTTTTACTCTAACAAATGGAAGATCAGATGGTAGTCTTAATATATGCGTTCTGTTTCTTCTCATCTTGTAGGTCATTAGTAAAAATAAGGATGGTTGTGATGTATAATGAAAATGCAGATTCATGACATGATTAGCTTGATGTAAAACAAATTTTAAAGTGCCCCAGGCTTTAAAGGCATTACTCTGGATCTGTGCCCATGTTGTGTATACAAAGTGCTTTTTATATTATAAGAGCCTAGAATCAACCTGTTAACTAAAATACCAATAAATCCCCCAGTGACACATGGAGGGAGAAAATTATAAATGATGTCTGCACACCAGAGCATGTGTGGTGGGGGGCAGTGTGTGTGTGTACGTGTGTGTGCGCTGGTGTATCTTTGCATTCTTCTAAGAGAACTAGAAAGGAGGAAATATTCAAGGAAATTTTTACATCCAAAGTGTTAATAACTGTCTGCGCAATAGGTACTCACAAATGTAGGACCTTGGCTCTAGAAATAATACCATAAGGATAAATTTAATAAAATATCCTTACCTTAGCCCTGGTAAAAATGAATTCCAGTTTTTTTACTGTCTTTTCAAAAATCCAAACTTTGTCAATCCATTTGCTCCTAATTCATCTTTTGGGTGTGCCTTGTCCCAGGACTCAACCTGACTCTTTCTCTTCCCTCTTTCTCCTACATTTTTCCAGTGCCCTCATGTACCCAATTTCCAGGCAAGTATAAAATAGCACAAGAAGTTAAGGGAAGTTTCATCTCACACTGGCATGAAGAAGATTGAGCAATCTTACAGACTGGGGGTAATTTGCTTTCTTATCATTTGGTATCTAACTGAAAGTTTAAAGGACATTTCCAATGGCAGGGACAACATGAGTAAAGGTGTCTTGAGGAAAAGCATGTGTGTCCAAGGAAACTGCAGGCAATTTAGGACTGGAGCATGAAGGGCAAGCAGGTGGTTGGGGGGTAAACTGGAAAGGTGGCTGACATCTAGACCACAGAGAGCTTCACAAGATTTTCTATGGATTCGGTCTTTGTTCATGGAGTGTTGTTAGCTGTTAAAGGATTTGAAGCCTTGCAGTGAAATTATCAGAATCCCTGTGTATGAAGTCCATGCTGGCTGCAGTGTGAATGGAAGAGAACCATTAGCTGCGAGGCTGTCTGAGCTGGGCAGTGGGCATAGGGCAAGACACAAGGAGACTGGGGTGGATATGTAGAGGTGGTATGAGCTCGTCTTGGCATTGGATTTGGATATGGAGAAAGAAGAGTAAAAAACCGTTTACATTCCCAGCTTGGATTACTTGTTACACCCCCAAAAGCAGAAATAGAGAAGCAGGTTTCAGGCTAAGAATATGCATTTACTTTGGTAGAGATTGCATTTGAAGTGTTTATGGGAAATTTAGCTGGTTACTCAAAGGAGGGGTAGGATTGGGAAAAGGATGGCCAAAGTGATGCTGAGCTGAATCCAGATAGATGGTGGGGCTAGAAGTTCCAGACACAGGGAACAACATAGGTGTGAACTCAAAGGTCAGGTTTGGGACCTACTCATGTTTCAGAATGGCTAGAAGGAACAGGTGTATACAGTAAATGAGAACTCCAGGCTGGATAAGGAGGCTTATACCAGGTCATCCAGGGCTGCTGTGATAAACTGGTGAGTTTGAAGTGAGAGGATTTTGCAGTGAGAGATGTGATGAGGTTTATATTTTATGGAGACAATTTGGCAATATGGGAAGTTCTATGGGTAGATTGAGTTTGGAGCTTAGAAGATGTCATCTACTAGGGGCAGTGCTATTACAGTTTACACATGACTCAAATGTAAATTCAAAGTTGAATTTATCTTCCATAACTGATTGCATCCTGCTTCCAAGTACACAGTAGCAAAACAAAAACTAGCCACAACAGCAGCAAAGATCCTTAAATGTGTCTATTTCAAAGTCACAAATCTCTTAGGTAAACAGATGGTCCTTTTAGGATGTAAGCTCCGATTGATAGTTTGGATCCTATTGCACCTCTTTGCTTCTTCTTGGGGTGATCTATGTGCCTGGGGGTGTATTCGTGCCATCCTGGCCTTGGTGTAGGTATAGCTATTGCATCTCACATACACATGTTCTCTATAGCCCCCTGCAGAGATGTCCTTGTCTGCTTGATCGCTGTGAACCCTACCTGGTAGAGGGCCCAGGCATGGCTGGTCCTGTGTAGTCCTGTCTAGCATCATGCTGGTTCATTCTCTTCAAGTCCTTGGTCCCCACAGTGGCCTCCAAGGCTCAATGACCTATCTGTGACCTCCTCATTGTCACAAAAGCTTCTACTCAGCTCATCAAGTTTCTTAGCACTTTCATGTCCCCATTAGAGACCCAGGAATTCTTGGCTGTCTTCTGTCTGCCATACTGGAGTGTGTTCTCATGCTTGAGGAAGGCTTTTGTATATAAAAAGGAATTTACATATTCCCTTGTGTTTTAATATAGTGGTTTATCCCAAAGCTTACAGACCTTATTTTACTTTTAAATCTGGTTATTTGTCACAATATAAGAAAAATTACTCTCACTTATTTGTTTGGTTTAATGAACTCACATATTTAACCAATTGAAACTTCCTTAGGGGCACTTGGGTGGCTTAGTTGGTTAAGCATCTGCCTTTGGCTCGGGTCATGATCTCGGGGTCCTGGGATTGAGCCCTGCAACAGGCTCCCTGCTCAGCAGGGGAGCCTGCTTCTCCATCTCTCTCTCTGCCGCTCCCCTCTGCTCATGCACTCTCTCTCAAATAAATAAAATAAATTGTTTAAAAAGGGAGAGCAAAAATTAAAACAAAACAGAACAAAACAAAAAAACATTAACTACAGGGGATCCCTGGTAGCTCAGCGGTTTAACGCCTGCCTTCAGCCCAGGGCATGATCCTGGAGTCTTGGGATCAAGTCCCACATCAGGCTCCCTGCATGGAACCTGCTTTTCCCTCTGCCTGTGGCTCTGCCTGTTTCTCTCTCTGTGTGTCTCTCATGAATAAATAAATAAAATCTTTTAAAAAAAAACATTAACTGCACTTAATTAATCAAATTCCCTTAGCCATTTCAAATTATGGCCTCTGGTCTTTGATTTTAGAATGTGGTAACGGTCAAAATCTAAAGAGTCGACAAAGAATATACAGAGGAGCCTAATGATTATAAAATACATTATCTCACTGGCCTTCAAACTTAAAGCACTGATAGTAAAGGTTTCTGATTTCTTCATTCATTTCTTAACATTTTATATTTTCATCGTAAAATAAAACACCTATACATATCTTTATTTTTTAAAATAGATTTTTGTAAATTCCTGGAGTTATGGCAATCTTACCAGATCCTAAGGTAATGCCAGGCAAGACTACTGGTTCTTGGTTATTGACCACTTGATGGTTTTGATTGAAGCATGGTACTTAGTTGCACATTCTAAAGATTCAAACCTGAGCCTTAGATTTAGGCTTAGTCCCCCTTCTTAGAGCCAGCTACTTTTAAGTCTGACATGCCTTAACTAATTACATAAATTTCCATTTCCAAAAACCAGTACCCAGAACTGGATGCCTTTTCTCGTTCCCTTCTTGTGCTTTTTTTTTTTTTAAGATTTTATTTATTCATGAGAGACACAGAGAGACAGAGAGGCAGAGACACAAGCAGAGAGAGAAGTAGGCTCCATGTGGGGAGTCTGACGTGGGACTTGATCCCAGATCTCCGGGATCAGGCCCTGAGCTGAAGGCGGCGCTAAACCGCTGAGCCACCCCAGCTGCCCCCTTCTTGTCCTAAAGAGACTTCCTTTACGTTCTATCTTTGCATCATCCCTAACTTCAAAGTAATCTTAATGGGAGAAAGACTTCAGGGTGATGGAGGAAGACATAATTGCTGAGAAAGGAAAGGGTCTATATCAGGTTTCTAGAAATAGCTCTGTGTTATCAGAGATGATGCTTTGGTATATATCACTACCATATATATATATGGTATTTGCAGCAAAGAAGGGATGAGGTCACACAGGAGACCCACAATTATATGGTCACTTAATCTATGACAAAGGAGGCAAGAATATACAATGGAAAAAGTCTCTTCAGCACATGGTGCTGGGAAAACTGGACAGCTACATGCAACAGAATGAAACTGGACCACTTTCTTATGCTATACAGAAAAATAAACTCAAGATGGATTAAGGACCTAAATGTGAGACCTGAACTGTAAATATAAACATTCTAAAAGATAGCACAGGCAGTAATTTCTCTGACATTGGCCATAGCACCATTTTTCATTTTTCTAGATATGTCTCTTTAGGCAAAGGAAACAAAGGCCAAAATAAACTTGTGTCTACATCAAAATAAAAAAAAAACTTCTGCACAGCAAAGAAAACTATCAACAAAACTATAAGACAACTTACCAAATAGGAGAAGGTATTTGCAAGTGATGTATCTGATAAAGGGATAATATCCAAAGTATGTAAAAAACTTATACAACTCAACACCAAAAAACAACCCCAAATAATCTCATTTAAAAATGAATAGAAGACTTGAATGGACATTTCTCCAAAGAAAACATACAGATCGCCAACAGACATATGAAAAGATTCTCCCATCACCAATCATCAGGAAAATGCAAATCAAAACCACAATGAGGGGGATCCCTGGGTGGCCCAATGGTTTAGTGCCTGCCTTTGGCCCAGGGTGCAATCCTGGAGTCCCGGGATCGAGTCCTGTGTCGGGCTCCCAGCATGGAGCCTGCCTCTCCCTCTGCCTGTGTCTCTGCCTCTCTCTCTCTCTCTCTCTCTCTATGTCTATCATAAATAAATAAAATCTTTAAAAAAAAACACACACACAATGAGATATCACTTCACATCTGTCAGAATAGGTAAAATAAAAAAACACAAGAAACAAGTGTTGACAAGGATGAGGAGAAAAAGGAACCCTCATGTACTGGTACAGCCACTGTGGAACACAGTATAGAGGTTCCTCAAAAAATTAAAAATAGACTTACCATATGATCCAGTAATTCTGGTACTGGATATTTACCCCAACAATACAAAAACAGTAATTCAAAATGATATAAGCACCCCTATGTTTACTGCAGCATTATTTACAACAGTCAAATTATAGAAGTAGCCCATATGCCCATTGGTAGATGAATGAATAAAGAAGATGTGAGATACACACACACACACACACACACACACACACACACACACACACACATACAGACAATGGAATATTACTCAGCCATAGAAATAAACGTGACCATTTGCAACAATACAGATGAAACTAGAGGGTATGATGCTAAGTAAAATCAGTCAGAGAAAACCAAAACCCTATGATTTTACTAATGTGGAATTTAAGAAACAAAACACATGAACAAAGGGAAAAAGAAAGAAACCAAAAAATAGACTCATCTATAAAGAACAAACTGGTGGTTACCTGAGGGGTGAGGGATGGGTGAAATAGGCAAAGAGAATTAAAAATACACTTACTTAAAAAAAAAAGTAACTAGAGCTGGAATATACAAGAAGGTTTGGCTGTCACATCCAGTACCTTGGTGGGATGACTGGTAGACTGGGACTTCTGTTCTACCATATAGCAAATTGGACTTCGTTCATGGTGGCTGGGTCCAGAGAGTAAGCATATGTAGGGGATAAACCCCAAGGTGCAAGTACAATTCTCTGCATGCATCATCCTTACTAATATTCCATTTGCCAAGCCTAGAATTAGTCTTTTTGGGAGGCATGGTTCAATGGGAGCTATCAAAAGTAATAGCCTGCCATGTTGAGACAGAAGCCAGCAGCGGATGAGAGGTAGGCTGAAAAGAAAAGAGGAGTGAAGACTTTATACCAGGCTGGTGAGAGTGCAGAAACATGAACAGCGACAAGGAGTGAGCAGAGTATACTGGGATGACAAAGGATGCTCGTGACACATAAGTGGGAGGGGAGAGGGGATGTGTTAGATTGTTTGACTAGATAGTAATGAAAAGACTTTTAGTTAATGTTCAATTATTTAGATTGTAATTATTCAGGCTCTTTGTGTTTATGTCATGTTATTGTATGAGCAAGAAAGCAGAAAGAAGAAATGAATGGAGATGAAAGTCAAATCAGTGGTGTTTATTGTTTATGCAGAGAGACTGGAGTCATCTTTAATTTCTTTCTTTGCCTCAAACCCACATCCAATCTACCAGTCCCATTGGGTCTAATTCAAAAATATGCCCTAAATCTGACTACATATGATCATCTCCTCCGATAAAACTCTTGTCTAGATTACCACCACCTCTTACCTTAACTACCGCTCAGCCCCATTTGCGTCTATTCTCTCTTTCCTGTTGTCTCTTTTCCACAGTGCAGCCGGAGGGATCTTTCTTAAATGTAAGTCAGACAGAGTCACTCTTCTGATCAAAAATAAATTATAAAATAAAATAAAACAAAACAAAAAGGATTGCTAGTAATTTTCTATTTTACTAAGAATAACATCTCAGCTCTTTAATTGGCCTACAGTAACCCATGCTCCACACCCAGCAGGTCCTATTCTTTCCTTCTTGTCAACTATCTCCCACAATTCTTTATTTCTTCCCTCCTATTGGCCAAGCTCGCTCCCTTTGAACTTGCTGTTTATTTTCAGTGGACAGCATCCCCTCCATGTCAAATTTTTACAAGTCTATCACTTCTTTTTCTTTTTGAGTTTTAAAATTCGTTTCTAAAATTTGGTTTTATTTTTTATTCACATATCAATAACACATAGCGCTTTGTTAGTTTCAGGTGTACAATGTAATGATTCAGCAATTCTGTACATTACTCAGTGCTCCTCATGTTGAGTGTATCCTTAATCCTCTGTATCTATTTCACTCATCCTCAGCCCCCCACAACCGATAGTTTGTTCTCCATATTTAAGAGTCGGATTTGTCTCTTTTTAAAATTTGTTTGTTCCTGTTCTTAAATTCCACATATGAGTAAAATCACATGATATTTGTCATTCTCTGACGACTTATCTCAGCATTATACCCTCTAGGTTCACCCAATTTTTGCAAATGGCAAGATTGCATTCCTTTATAGCTGAACAATATTATATTGTTATATATTATATTATTTTTATGCTATTTATATATTATATAAATATGTAATTTATATAAATATATAGTTTTCACATTATATATTACAATATATTATGTATATAATATACATATATCACATCTTCTTTATCTTTTCATCTATCAGTGGACACTTAGGCTGCTTCCATAATTTGGCTACTGTGTAAATAATGCTGCAGTAAACATAGGGGTGGATATATATTTTCAAATTAGTGTTTTTGTTTCCTTTGGGTAAATACTCAGTAGTGGAATTACTAGATCATAGGTAATCCTATTTTTAATTTTTTGAGGAACCTCCATACTGTTTTCCACAGTGGTTGCACCAGTTTGCATTCCCACCAGTAATGCATAAGGGTTCCCCTTTCTCCACATCCTCTCCATCACTTGTTGTCTAGGTTCTTTACTTTAGCCATTCTGACAGGTGTGAAGTGATATCTCATTGTAGTTTTGATTTGCATTTCCCCGA
The DNA here is from genome assembly GCF_018345385.1 of Vulpes lagopus. Lineage (NCBI taxonomy): Eukaryota > Metazoa > Chordata > Mammalia > Carnivora > Canidae > Vulpes > Vulpes lagopus. Next base: position 60,027,559 of record NC_054832.1, read on the forward strand.
TGATGAGTGATGTTGAGCATCTTTTCATGTGTTCATTAGCTACCTGGATGTCTTCTTTGGGAAAGTTTATTTAGGTCCTCTGTCCATTTTTAAATTGTGTGTGTGTGTGTGTGTGTGTGTGTGTGTTGGGTTGTATAACTTCTATATATATATATATTGGATAATAACCTCTTATTAGCTATATCATTTGCAAATACCTTCTCCTATTCAATAGGATGCCTTTTTTGTTTTGTTGATGGTTTCCTTCACTGCACAAACTTTGTTGTTGTTGTTGTTGTTTTTACTTTGGTGTAGTCCCAAGAGTTTAATTTTACTTGCATTTCCTTTTCCTGAGGGGACATATCTAGAAAAATGTTGCTCTAGCTGATGTCAGAGAAATTACTGCCTGTGCTCTCTTCTAGAATTTTTATGGTTTCAGGTCTCACATTTAGGTCCTTAATGCATTTTGAGTTTATTTTTGTGTATGGTGTAAGAAAGTGGTCCAGTTTCATCCTTTTGCACATAGCTGTCCATTTTTCCCAACAGCATTTACTAAAGAGACCATCTTATCTCCATTGTGTATTCTTGCCTCCTTTGTCATAGATTAATTGGTTATATAATCATGGGCTTCTTTCTGTGTTCTCTGTTCTGTTCCATTGATTTATGTATCTATTCTTGTGCTAGTACTGTACTGTTTTAATAACTACAGTTTTATAGTATACTTTAAATCAGGAATTGTGAGTCAGGATCTTTTGTAATTTCACACAAATTTTAGGATTATTGTTTTAGTAGTGAATAATGCTGTTGGTATTTTGATAGGGATTGCATTAACTCTGCAGGTTGCTTTGGGTAGTATGGACATTTTAATAGTTTTTGTTCCCTCAATTCATGAGCATGGAATATTTTTCTATTTGTTTCTGTCAGCTTTTATTTCTTTCATCAATGTTTTATGGTTTTTGGAATACAGGTGTTTTACCTCCCTGGTTAAGTTTATTCCTAGGTATTTTATTATTTTTGGTGCAATTGTAAATAGGATTGATTTCTTAATTTTCCTTTCTGCTCCTTCGTTATTAGTATATAGAAATGCAACAGGCTTGTGTATATTAACTATGTATCCTGTGACTTTATTGAATTCATTTATTAGTTCTAGAAGTTTTTTGGTGGAGTCTTGAGGATTTTCTCTACATAGTATCACATCATCTGCACAAGTGAAAGTTTTACTCTTATTTACCAATTTAGATGCATTTTATTTCTTTTTCTTCTCTTTTTAAGATTTTATTTATTTATCTGAGAGAGTGAGTGAGATCACAGAGGAAGAGGCAGAGGAAGAAACAAACTCCCTGAGCAGAGAGCCCAATATGGGGCTCAATTCCAGAACCCTGAGATCATGGCCTGAACTGAAGGCAGCTGCTTACCAGACTGAGCCACCCTAGTGCCTTCTTTTTCTTTTCTGATGACCGTAGTTAGGACTTTTAGTATTATGCTGAATAAAAATGGTGAGAGTGAACATCCTTGTCTTGTTCCTGATCTTAAAGGAAAAGCTCTCAGGTTTTCACCATTAAATATGATGTTAGCCGTGGGTTTTTCATACATGGCTTTTATCATGTTGAGTTATGTTTCCTCTACACCTAGTTTTTTGAAAGTTTTTTTTTTATCATGAATGAATGTTGCACTTTGTCAAATGCTTTTTCTGCATGTATTAATGTGATCATATATTTTTTATCCATTCTCTTGTCAATGTGATATATCACACTGATTGATTTGTGAATACTGAGCCAAAACTTGCATCCCAGGAATGAACCCCACTTGATGATGGTGAATGATTTTTTTAACATATTGTTACATTTGTTTTGCTAAGATTTTGTTGAAGATTTTTGTTTCTATGTTCATCAGAGATACTGGCCTAGAATTATCTTTATTTTTGTACTGTCTTACCTAGTTTTGGCATCAGAAAGTGCTGGCCTCATAGAATGAATTTGAGTGCTTTCCTTCCACTTCCAGTTGATGGGATAGTTTGAGAAGAATAGGTATTAACTCTTCTTTAAACATTTGGTAGAATTCACCTGTGAAACCATCTGGTCCTGGACTTTTGTTCATTGGGAGTTTTTTTTTTAATTATTGATTCACACTGGTAATTGGTCTGCTCAAATTTTCTAGTTCTTCCTCATCCAGTTTTGGAAGGTTGTGTGTCTAGGAATTCATCTGCATTTTCTAGGCTGTTCAATTTGTTGGCATATGATTTTTCATAATATTCTCTTATAAACATCTGTATTTCTGTGTTGTTGGTTGTTATTTCTCCTTCATTTCTGATTTTAATTTATTTTATTTTTTTGAGTCTCCCTCTTTTTGTTAAATCTGGTTAAGGTTTTATCAATTTTGTTTATTTTTTCAAAGAACTATCTCCTGGTTTCATGTATGTGTTCTATTGGGTTTTTAATTTTTTTTATTTTTTTAAAGATTTTTAAAAATGTATTTATTCATAGAGACACAGAGAGAGAGAGGGGCAGAGACACAGGCAGAGGGAAGCGGGCTCCATGAAGGGAGCCCGACGTGGGACTGGATCCTGGGTCTCCAGGATCATGCCCTGGGCCGCAGGCGGCGCTAAACTGCTGCACTACTGGACTGGGGCTGCCTGCCCTCTATTGGGTTTTTTAGTCTCTATTTCTGTTCTAATCTTTATTATTTCTTTTCTTCTACTGGCTTTGTTCTTCTTTTACTAGCTCTTTTAGTCTGCCACCTTTTCATTATCTATGCCTCAAGTGACACCTTCTCAATGTGGCTTTCCTTAACTAGTTAACACAGCACCCACTCCTTTTCCCATATCCCTCTGTATCAAATTTTACCTGAAGTATACTTTAGTACTTGTCAATAAGTAATATACACACAGAGGGTCAGGATCAGGAAAATGTCTGGGTTTTTTTTCATTTTTATTTTAATCAAAATTATATGCACATAAGTGTGAAAGTCAATTCTTTAAAAATTATTGTGGAGAGGAGAATCTCCTACCTTTCATCTATCTTTGCCTTTCCCAGATAAAACCATTTCTAACTTTTCAGCTGAATCTTGCTATACTATTCCTCATTGATTTTTGTTTCATTTTTAGGTATTACTTATTGATTTGCCACTATGGAAGATGAATATTTATCCCTCTTTCATGTCACTCCCACGTCAACACATACACACAAAAATTTTGTCAGTCCTGCCATCATTCCAATATGGATATTTCCAGATCTTTGCCATTTGTTTCACTCCATCTACATGTATGCCCTTTTTAGCAGCTGCATGTAGTATTCTATAATTTCTTTTAACAATTCAATTTCATACCCTTTAGTCCAAGTGTATTTGTTTTGCTGACTATGTGGAGTGGCATCTAAGAGTGAATCTAACTGCTTCTTAAACCGATTTGTACTCTCCCTTTTTTTGTATTTTTTTTATTCCTACTTCCAAAAGTACTTGGTACCTCCAATTCCTGAAATGTTTAGGGCTTTGGTGTGTAAATTAGGTATATTTTCAGCTTTTCTCACTGCCAACTTTTGATTCAGCTTTCTCAGATTCGCTAAGCCAGATACTAATGGTCTGTCTGTTTTTTTGCCTCTAATTTTTTTTTATCATTTTCTTATTAGCTGCCTTCTTTGTTCTTTGGTATTTATGCTTTATTTAAAAAATCCATTTACTATTGCTTTAGTGGGGTTTGTAGAAAAAAAAGCAAAAATAAATGTTTATGTCAGTTGGCCATATTTTAATTTATTATACACTTTTATGCACACATGATAAGTGGGAATTTATTCATTTACTGCTTTGTCCCCTACTTGCCACAGTACTCAGCACATACCAGATGCATGGTAAATAGCTGTTGAGTGACTGATTGGCTGACAGACCCACTAACTAGCTTGGTTAGTTAAATTTCTGAATAGCCTACAAGCAGCAGAATTTGAAAATGACAATATTGTGGCTGTATTTCTGAAAGGTGAAGATGTAGGGTTTCTTTAAAGAAAACCCTTATTTACATTTTTTAAAATTAATTTTCCTGAATTTTCCCATTAAGAATTCAAAAGGGAAATATGGACCGCTTTGCAGTAAAGAGCACTTTGTGAGGAATATGATAGGTAAAACTAAACGTGTCGATGATCACTTCTTTTTCAGTGGAACTTAACTCTTTATTTCATTTTCTTGTCCCACTCAAAAACATAGCCCATGTAGATACAGTGACTTCAGGTCTCTTCTAATTTCTTCATCTCCTTAGAATTTGGTTATTTCCTATTGTCTGGATGGCAAATTCCTGGCACAGTTTCAATGACTCAATTTGTTCTATAAAGTGATTTAAATATGTTTTGAACATGAGAATGAGATTAACTCCTCTATGACAATAATGTCCCTAGCCAGTCCACTTTAGAGTTTCCAGTACAGGGCAAATGTAACAATGTGTAGGGAAAATAAAAACACAGAAGCAAAGAAATTCAGGGAAATCTTTGAAATTCAGTTTTCTATTGCTAGTTTACTATCTATGAGAGTTTTACCATTGCAGTAAATATTTTTTTAAGATTTTGTTATTTATTTGTGGGGGATGAGTGTGTGAGCTAGGGAGAGGGGCAGAGAGAGAGAGAGAGAGGTAGAAGCAGGCTCCTCACTGAACAGGGAGCCAGATGTGGTGCTCCATCCCAGGACCCCAAGATCATGACCTAAGCCAAAGGCAGACACAACCCACTGAGCCACTCAGGTGCCCCTAGAGCAAACATTTTTGTCCCCATGCCATTTTGGTAAAATGTGTAACCTTCTTGCATCCATTTTATAGGCAGCCTGTTTACAGGTTATAAATTGAGAGTCTAAGTATTGTGATAATAAAGGGCACAGAGAAAACCTATGCTAAATCTGGAATTAGAACTTGTGCTTTTTTTTTTTTTTCTAGTGACTGTTGGTAAATTTTGGCAGTTCTACAAATTTAAAGGAAAGGGCAGCATTTAAACTTTGAACAATGATAGACACAAAATTCACAAGTACAGAAAGGGGGCGCCTGGGTGGCTCAGTAGTTGAACATCTGCCTTTGGCTCAGGTCGTGATCCTGGGGTCTTGGGATCAAGTCCCACATCAGGCTCACTGTAGGGAGTCTGCTTCTCCCTCTGCCTATGTCTCTGCCTCTCTCTGTGTGTCTCTCATGAATAAATAAATAAAATCCTTAAAAACAAAACCTACAAAAGTACAGAAAGATGTGGCATATAAAGCTTCAGAAATGTCTTAATGTGAAATATCTCATTCAAAAATCTTTTTTCAAAATAGGCCATTCATTGGTTGGGAAACAACATGATTTGGGGAAATTGTAAATAGAGAGCTTAGTGGACCTTCCTTCCAAATAGTCTTTGGTTATTAGTCATGAATGAATTTATTTGCGGTGAGTTAGTTCTTTTATATTTTTTTTCATTTTTATACTTATCAAATGCAATGCCTCCCCAAAGAGACATATATACTAGTAAAGGTAAATTTAAAACATATTAAAATCTGCATATCTAAAAGCATGATCTTTTTCCTTTAGAATTTCTAAGTCATAGACATTCATTCTTTAAGAACAGCTGAGATCCTTGAACTAGTTTTCTGATCGTCTTGAATAACTTCTCGTTTTCTGCTTTGTTTTTGTTCTCTCCCTCCTTTACCTCCTCTTACCCCTCTCATCCACTCTCTGCTGGTGAGGAAGATCTGTCCTCTTAGGCAAGGGCAGGAAGGAAAGTGAACAGCTCTCCCAGGAGGCCAGAGCTAATGGGAGTTTTGCGGATCTTTCAGCAGGGCTTGTCAATGATAACTGTTCAGTAGAGGTCTCCCCTACTGGCTCTCTGACCTCTTGGTAAACTATTTGTTTTTCCTAGTATTGATTAAAAAAAAAAATGAGCCACCAGTCTATAAGTCTCTATCAACCAGGCCATTGTTTTTAAGAACCATACACATGTAAAATACACTAATTCAGAAAAACCCAGATCCCTGACTTTGTTTTACTCTGCAATTCAGGTAAAACAGTCATTCATTAATGGTATTAAAACAGGAAACTTGAAAGAAGACTTCTATTTTTTGAAAGCATACAAACTGCAAATTTTTAAAAATCAGTATAATACTCCAAATATTAAACCATCTAAAATAAGAATTTTTATTACTTGTGAACACCTAAAGACTAGAAAACTGTCATCTTTATTTCCAGGTCGGTCCTAAAAAGGTACCCTCTTTCAGTATTTGAACAAAGTGGAGCTATTGTATCCTTAGTATATAATGCAGAGTCTATTTTTTTCCTTGCTCTACAGCATGCTAAAGTAAAATTCAAGGACCCAAGGCAACTTGATCGCCTGCAAGTACGAATCTTTACAGTAGACAGAAACCTTCAGGTTGTATACCTATTGACATTGCTTAATAAAAACATCTAGAATAATGGTGCTTCTGGTTGTGTTTCCAATAGCAATGTGATTGCAGCACACTGTGGATTAGGTTACCGATCCTTTGAATTCTGACCTTCTGTCTAAAACAGCTTTAGAGGTTACTCTTTTTTCCGATTTGGGAGACTGGAGGGGGAAAAAGTTAATGCTGTTTGAAGGAAGAAAAAAAAACTCTAGGTTATTAAGTTTTGGTTTTTTATTTTTCTCCTTCCTGGCAATTCCTTTGTAATAATAATAGAGCTTCTTGATTCTGGATGCTTAAACTCTACCTCCAAATGCATCAGGACACTTGGAGTACATTTTGAATGTAATTATTTCCTCATGAACAAATCAAGTGTTTATGATGTAATAGCTATTAAGATCAAAGCATATCACACTGGATAACTGAAATTAGGAATACAAAAGGGAAGAAATGGATAGAACTGTAAAACAAGTTGTCCATATGATTTGCTTGTGCTAGACTCAGACCCTTAGTGTCTCCTTTGTATTATGAAGAAAAAGTTGGGAATATTTATATTCCCTATTTTAGAAAGGTAATTCACCTTTTTTTTTTATTAATAATGAGAAAAAAGAATATATCCCTGATTTGATCACTTCAGGTTTAAGGATTCATTACATTTCTTCCCTCTGGATCATATAATGTATTTTTATTTTTGAACTTGCACACTAACTTACAATATACGTTTGTGAATAGTCACATATTGTATAGTCATTGTGTCTATTCTATATTGAATATACCATTTCAATATGTATCATTTCAACATGTCGCACACCTTTCTGGATTTATTAACTTTATTGGGTGTCCCCTTGCTCCAAAATGATGAGACAGCCCAGGACACATTGATGTCCCAGTGCTCCATCTACTGTTTAGTGGTAACTTTGATGGTGTCAGAAAAATGAGGCAGATTCTAGAACAAATAGTTAGGGGGGAGAGGGCATATTTTTAAAACACAGGATTCATACAGATAAATTGTCATGTTATTTGTTAAAATAAATGAAGAATGTATATAAAACGCCTAGCACGGTGCCTGCCATGCATAAGCACTCAGTAAATATTAATTTCCTCCCCTGCTCCATGAGATAGTCAACATTTCTGAAGAATTTAAAAACTGTGAACTCAGCTGTCATGAAACCTGGAAAACACAAAACAAATTTCCAGATCCTCTTACAAGTATTGGGAGGTGCTGACAAGATTGGTTTTGCCCATGGCTTTGAGAAAAAAAAGTTTGAAGAGGAGACAAATCTGGGTTTTCTGGGTTACTTCATGTCAACAGAAATCCATTTGAAAGTGTGAGAAAGCAAAAGAGCTATTGCTGAGATTAAGCATATGCTTCCAAGACAATTATTTACATATTTTTGGCAGAAGGGAGAAAAAGTAACTCTGTTTGCCATTTTTGAAAATAAGTTGCTTTTAAAATAGAAAATCTGGTATGTCATATTTTTCTTAGATCTTTTACCTCTATCATCCCATTCCCTTTCCTTAAAAATCCACCATTGCCCTTGTTATCATTATTTGTTTCAATAAGTGCTCCTCAAGTTTTCTATTAGAATAATAATTTTCAAAAAAAACATCCTATAGGCAGTCATTACTACGTATGATAAGTTTCCCACCCTACATAAATAAATGTTATTATGCTTATGTAATAACCAATGTGCTTATTAGAGGGCCAGGAAATAGATTATGTTTCCAGATTGTGTTGGTATAAAGACTACAATATTTATTAAAATAATTTTCCATGGTACAGTGAATAGTTAGTAATTGCCTCCTTAAATTTACTGTTAAAAGCTATTCATGTTAGAGTTTGAATGGAAAACATTTAGCAAAATACTGGTAGACATTCAGTTTGGCAGATTTAGTATCATTCTTAAAATAAATAGAGGATGTTTTACTTGGTTGTGTTTCAGCAGAAGGCTACTGGGAGCAGGGCCCTCATTGTAGGTCTCGTGCCAGTGGGGAAAGAGGAGGTCATAGAAGTGACCACTCCAAATGCCAGCAAGAATCTTAACGTCAGCCGTCCACTGTTCCAACGGTTCCATAAAAAAGCCAGGAATGTAATGCCATGGCAGGAACACGAGAAAAGAGAGAGTTATTTGGAAGCAGAGGGACCAGAAGTACAGTATTTTGGAATACTCTATTTGCCATTCCACTTTGAACAGTCTGAATCAAAAAATGTTGATTTTATTGATCAGATATTTATTGATTTTATTAGTGTGGAAGAAATAACAACTAGGATTTTGCTTTTGAAGAGAGTGCATTGGCCTTTAAATGCTAATTATGGTTTTGCAACTGACCATACTATTATTCTTGAGCAATAATCTGCTAAGAATGGTAGAAACAGAGGTAAGAGATGGTTGATGCCAGACCAGGTAATAAAATTTAATAAAATTATTAAAAGGTAAACACAAGTAGAAGAAAAATAACTTCTGAGTACATTTTTCATTGAAAACTTCCTAATTACTCATGATCTTTATTACTGTTACTGGAAGGGAAAAAGGAGAGAAATACTTGCCTGTGAGCATTTGTTTTCTGCGTTCATTTCTTATATTTTATTTGGTTAATCAACTGTTTACTCATAGTTTTAGAAAAGTTCAGTTACTTTTTTGATTGTTCTGAGGAATTTCTTATATCCGCCCTAGTCTTTTTTTTTTTTTTTAATTAGGGACATTTGTTTATTTTTGTACTTATGCCTTTATTTAAAATTCTGTTAATTAGAAAGCACTAACAACTCTCAAAATTGCAGACTTCTCTAAAACTAGGCACGTGTCTAAGCAACGGCTTGTTCTATAAGATAAAACCTATTTGGAGATGCAGCCTATGAAAGATATTGTCTCTCTGAGGGTATTCAAACACTTTGTTACCATTGCCTATTTCATGTTTTCCTTTTCCAGATACAATCATATACTTATTTTTTGCCTTAGTGGGGAAAAGGCATACTCGAAATTTCTTTGCTCCTATTCATATGTTTATGTGTTGAAATTTCTTCAGGAAATATCAGAAGGTAATGCTTTCTACTATTACCTGTCTTTACAAATGGCAAATTTTCAGCAAATGTTTCTAACTGCTGGTGTGATGTGTATGGCTTTATTTAGGGTGCATTTTCGTCCTTAACAGATATGGATAGGTTATGTAATTGTAGTTAGTGAAAATTTAGAAATAGGAAGTTAACAGTATGCTACAAACTGGATCTTATTAGTAATGGCTTACATATTGGCTATTTATTGGAGAATAACTTGTTTTTGGTGTAAGTTGTATGGTAATTATTGCATACTTGATATTCAGGAGTAGTATCCAGATAAAATTTATGGATAAGCATGTGATTGTTTTTAATCCATCTAATTTTGCTTTAGGAAAAGGAAACCATTTAAAATTGGCACATATGCACATGGACATTTCTTTTAGCCAATGACTAAGCTCTTTGTTACATAATTATGAAGCATGACCTGTGTCATATTAGTGGTCATATTACCTTCATCATGCTTTTCATAATTTTCCTCATTATTACATGCATCATTTCTTTAATGGTATCTTGTTTGGTTATATAAATAAAAATAATTGAATTTCAATATAAAAACTACTGTAATATGATTAATTTGATTATAATATATGCAAGTTATTTATATATAAAAGTCAGATACTTTACATGATATCCTGCTGCTTTGACTTCGTATAGTTTGTGTCTCCTGGATATGCAAAAATAATCTCTCGTGGGTCAGAAAACTAATATTTTATCCTTTCACATCTAAAATAAGTTTTAAACTGTGGGAAGCATGAGTATAATAGCTTAATGTACAGTTTCAAACAGGGTTGAATTCTCCAACCAGCACCTCAGATTTTTATTTTATGGACCTTAAGAATAAATATGATAGCAAAAGCAGTTACTATGTGGGTGCTTGATGTCATAGATTGAATCAATGTAACATCACATTTTATTTCACAGCACTAGAAACCTCCATTATGTGCTGTATTTTATTTTCTGCATATATACTTTAGTATATTGAATAACTGATACTTCTGGTTTGAGAAAGTGCTGTAGGTGGTAATGTAATTCTATTTCTGCTGCATATATGAACAGATCCAATAGCAATCAACTGATTTTTGACCTAGTCTCCCAAATATGGCAGATGACTAGCCCATGATTCCTTGCCGGTACCATACAAAATGAAATCCTAGGTGAGTTTGCAGTTTAAGCTGACTCTTAGGTTTGACAATGCGTTCTTTTCTGAGGAATTTAGATTGGCATCCTTTCAGGGGGGAGAGGGGGAGAAAGCCCATACTGAATTTTGTTCATTAGAAGCTTTTTGTTTTGGTTGCATGGGAATGGTGCATTCATTTACAAATTAGCAAAGAAAAGGTAAGATTGTGTGTATCTGTTTTATTAGTTGGTGATCTGGAAATGTATCATAAAATCATTTAAGAATTGACTGTGATTTTAAAAATGTTTTTTCATACGAAAGCAAGAGCCTTAAAAAAAAAACAGAGAGAGAGATGCTTTTTATCATTAATAAAACGACCAAATACATAGAATAGTATTACCGTTAATGGCAAAACAGTTTTAAAGAAAATCCAATGGGTATAAAGATTTTACTTTGGAGAACAAGATTGGTTATGATAAGTGAGTAGTATCAAAATAAACATTTGCATTTGAACTTTGGTGTGGACTGGCAAATTAAAACATAATGGGCACATCGATGATGCCTTCTTTAAATATTTGAAATCAATATAACGGTTGTCATCAATCTAACAACCGAAGTCATTTATTTGCCTAAAACGTGATAGTAAGTAAATATTTTAAACTGAAGCTGTAATTTAGTGATAATGTGAATAGGTCAACTCTCCAGATAAGTGTTATGGATTATCATGCATAGACTGTGAATTTAGTTAGCATTTTTAAAAAGAACAAAGTGTACGTTCTAGATAAAATAAATCTTTTCCCCAAAATGACTTTAAGATGTTAACACTGAAATACTATCTGGTTCATATCCAAAAAAAAAAAAAAAAAAAAAAAACAACAACAAAAAAAAGCTGTTCCTGTAAAACTAGCCATTCTAGAAATCACTGCAGAATCATCATTCAGGCATTCATTGTTAAACTGGTAACAGTTTACACGGTTGCTTCTTTTCTCCTTTTTCCTACTTAATAAATAAGTGGCCATTCTCTCTCTCTCTCTCTCTCTCTCTCTCTCTCTCTCTTTTAAAAATTTTTCCCAGACCTGTAAGTTGGTGCATTTGGAAAAAGAAAAAAAAATTTTTTTTTCTTGAAAAGTATTGATTCCCCAAGTTTCAGGGCCTGAAAAAAAAAAAAAAAGAAACTTTTGGAAAAGTTTAAAAGATAACGTGTAACTACTCCCCAAAGCTCGTAATTGGTAGCTGCTGCAGCAGGAGATGTGTGTTGACAGTGTCTCAGGGAACCTCTTCTCACACAGCTGTTTATCCAGATAGCATGGGGCGCGTTCATTTACATAATAAATTTTTTTTAAGCAGCAAGGTTGAGTCAGACGGAGCAGGGCTCCTTTCAATTGTTGCATTCAAACCAATAAGGTTAGAACAAGAGAATAGCTGTGGTTTGCGTTGCAAAAACAAGAAAAGCCCCGAGGCTCCACGGGCAGACCTACAAGGCTGCGCCAACACACCGAGGGATGAGGCTGCGCCGGTCCTTTGTCTAGGCTCCCAGATGCTATCTGCGGCTGCTGTTCGGTGCGCGAGGAGCGCGGGGCGCGCAGAGGTGACCCTACAGGACGGTGGGAGCCGATGGCTCCGAGCTTGGGGCGAGGGAGCCACTCTGCAGAGCCACTTCCGACTCTGAGCCTTCCTGTGGGCGGCCGGCGCGGCGGGGACCGCGCGGGGGGCAGCGTCTGCGCTCAGTCGCTCGGCAGCCGGAGCGAGCAGGAGCAGGGGCAGCAGCAGCAGCAGCAGCGGCAGCGGCCGGGCGCCTGGGCCCGCGGCCCGGCCTCCCCGTCCCGGGGCGCCCCGCTCGCCGCTGCGCCGCGCTCCGCGGGCCGCTGCTGAGCTCGCGCGTCCCCCCCCCGCCCCGGGAGCCCCGCCCGCCGGGCATGGAGGTCTGCTAGACCCGAGCGTTCCGAGGGGCGCCGTGAGCGGGTGGACGCGGCAGACGTGAGCGCTGTAAGTACTCGCCGACCCTTCGGGAAGCCCCAGGGACTGACCCCCGCGGCCCCGTGGGCGAGACCCCAGGTAGCAGGAGCGCAGTCGGGGGTGTTGGGCTTTGCTGCAGAATAAAAGCAAGAGCCTGACACTTTGTACCTGGGGGCTCCGTCGGCCACAGGGGCTCCATCCTAGAAGGAGGATTCCTGACCCCCCCCCCCCCCCCCGATTGTCTGAGCGACTAGCATCCTTAAGAGAGAATTACAGATTAACTGTTGATCACTGTCGCCTGTGATCGGTAGGACCGGGACTCACGGCCGCATCCTTGCAGGGAGGTCACCTCACCTCCCTCCTGATTTGCTGCACGAACCGCACAGATCACTGTGGGAGAGTGAATGAGGCGCTAAGTGCGTGTGTATCATCTCTCCAACGCAGATGACTTTTCACCCACACCTCGGCTTGATAGGAGAAAACGAGGAAGGGATTACCATTTTGAGAGCACAAACAGGTAGCAGACATCAACTGATGCCACTTTTTAGGGCAGGAAATCCTTTGGCTTCAATAAACAAATTTCCCCCAAGCGTTGGATCATAACAGGCTCCTCCTCAAAAGGCGAAATAACAAACGTTCGCTAAATTAATGTACTTTTCACTTATTGACACTTTGCACGACTTGAATGGACCTTGAAATGTAAAACGGGATTCTCAAACTTTTGAAATTACCATTTAAAGTTATTTGTCATTCCAAATCAGTATATTGCTAATGACTCATGGGCTTCTATTTCTTGGGAGAAGTTTTGGAACACGTTTAAGTAGCTTTTGCAAGAATTCAATAAATTCAGACCTGTCATTGAATTTAGACAAGTGTTTTGATGTTGCATTTCTTTAAATGACAAGGGGTACAAAGAGTCAGCAGTTAAGCACAAAGTGTAGTTTTATAGGGTTAGGATTGTTGTTTTTTTTTTTTTTTTTTAATGTGTCTTTCAGAGTAGCTTCTATTTTAGGCTTCTGTGAGTTTTTTCGCCCACCGTCTGGAGGTTTGAGGACATGCATACATAAATAGTCATGCTTTTCTGCATTATCAAATATTTGATATTTGACTTTCTTGCTGCTTGAGTTCTCCTAAGGCCCAGAGTGTTCAGTAAGTGAGCAAACAGCCCTGGGTTTTCAATTCTGAAAATTCTTCGCGGTGACAGACAGAGAAGCCTAATTGAGCCACTGTTCAGTTTTAGATTGCCAGAAGGAAGTCAACTGCTATGTGAGTTTCGTAGACATGATAAATGATTTTCTCAAAAGAAAATTTCGAGTTGAATGCGAAGATTCATATTTTAGAATACACAAGAAAGAGGAGAAAGACTTGTAGCGAGAATAAAATTCCTTCTCCCATTTAATCAGATAGCAAAGGTATTTCATTCAACATTTTCGATGAATGCTCATTTTGAAAACAATCTTTTAAAACTGTAGTGGCACCAGTGTCGTTTAAATGCTTGTTTTTGTTTTCACGGGGGACTCGATTTTTGTCACTTTTTTCAAACGAGGAAGTTCGAGATACAGCATGTTACATTAAAATCAGTAATAGTGTTGGAGCATTCATTTTATAGTCTCTGATAAAGGAGCAAATAAGTGTTAACATTGAAAAGACATCTGCCTCTTCCTAGAAGTTCATTTCGATTTTAGGTTCAGGTTTTTATTACAGCACTGACACCATAGTTAGAAATATTGATCGAGGAAAATTTTAGCAAGGATATATTCTGATTAAAAAGCAGATTTATGCCTAAGGCTCATTCTTATAAAATACATTCTGATTAGAAAATTGCCATTGTCTTTCAAATTTGGGAGTACTCAGGTTGATCTGTGGTTGGGCAAAACCAGCTTGCCTGCCAACTCTATTTATTTAGATAAGTTCAGTACTTTCACTTTGAAAATTTCTTTTTAGTTTGGAGAAAAAAAAGTTTTAAATTATAGTCATTTTATAAAAATTGCTTCTAGCAAGCAAAAAAGCCTATGGAAAACCCATAATTTAGACAAGTACCTACATTTTATTTGCTCTGTGCTGCTGAGATTTAGAATCCTTTTCCATTTACAGTTTACTTTTCACAGAACATTATTAACTTTTTGGCTTCATACATGATCTGCTGTCAGATGCTTTTGATTTGTAATTTAGCAAAGTATAATAAACAGTGCAAAAGTCATGAATTTTGCTCTGCATCCTGAGCTCTGTGGTAGGGAAAATGTGATAAAATGTGTACCTTAAGTCTTGTTTGATGATCTCTCAAAGCAAGTTTGCCTTCTGGAAATAATTTCTGGGGTTGAAGAGCATGGTATTAACAGATTTAATGTGGCTATTCAATGGATTGGCGAAGTACTATGTGAGGTTTAACAAAATGAGAGAGACAAATTGAACATCAACAAAAGTTACATCTGTGAAGAATTATAAATTTAATTAGAAAAAAGGCAAACTTAAAAGACCTCATTAACTAATCAGAAGTCAAAGTTACTAGTTCAGAATTCTTGAATTTAAATTCTACGAAGTTCTATCTTTTTTTCTCTTTGTTTTTTTTTTTTTTTTTTTTTTTTGTGCAACTCTCAGTATGCTGCTGTGGGTTTTCTGTACAAAGAATTTGAAAGAGCATTAAAGTGAAGTGACTTCGTTGTAATAGAAGATGACTATTTGTAATGTTATGGGAAATATTTTCAAACTCCTAGAACATTTGAATTAAAGATACCAGATTAGAAGAAGACAAGAAAACATGTTAAGTTTATGGATGGGAAGCAGAAAATGTAAGCCTACTGAACACCTAACAGCATTTTTCTGAAAACCATGAGATAATTTTTTTTAATTCTTTTTGAATGGGAATGGGCCTAGTTAATGATTTTTGAAACACCTTATGCTCTCAGACCTTTAAAACACAAAAACTTCCAGAGATATTGCCAAACATAAGAAAAAATCAACACCAATCAGAAATAGGTGTTCTTTGCAGATAAGTCATTATTAGGAGTATGTTTCCTTACTGGACTGTAATCTTGTACTACACATAAAAAACTAAAAGCATGTGAAGTGTAGCATTTTGTAAACTGTAACTAATTTTGCTCACATCTGTGTCTAATTGTTGTCTGCATTCGCATTCTTGAGAGTAGATTTATTTTTCCTGGACCACGATGTGGATTCAGCTGACCAGCCTAAGTGAGGATTAGTTGTTTTAAAGTTATTTTGATTAAAGAGTCATTTTTAAATACAGTAACACACAACACATGGTTTAAATAATCCTTGAGACACAAAAGAATATATCTGAAGTATACTTAATGAAATGAAGATCATGGATATGGGCTTTCAAAAATTGTAGTGTATGAAAGTACAGTAGAGACTGAGTCAGGCCAGCATTTTTTTAAAAAAAAATGCTGTTGTGCAAATGCATTTTTTTTCAGTGAGAAAACATGTTAGAATAGCTTATTTTTAAGTTTGACTTATTTTGAAGTTCATTCTTAAGTTTGACTTTGAAATTTAATTAATGATACGTTAAGCCACAAAATCAAACTTGCAAAGTATACAATGAAACTAAACTTATATTTCCAAGATTATACTATCTAGCCAATGTTAAAATAGGAATGTATTTTAACATTTAACAGAAAGTGTGTTTTACATACTCTTTCCCATAATTGGGCCAAGAGAGTTCTTAAAACTAAGTTAGTTCTCACCTATAATTTATTCCAGGTGTATAAAAGCAGAAAAAAGAAAAAAAAAAAGGAAATTTATCCTTGAGGTAGATTGCTGCAGTTTCTAAAGGAAAACATTTAATCTTGTGTGAGAGCATTACTTTTGGCAAAAATTGCGGACCCCTGCTATCACAAAATGACCTATCTGCAGGCATTAAAATTAATTTTCACTTAATACTTAATGCATCTCTTAATTATTTTCCGTCCTGCACATATTCTAGAAACCCCTACCTAGAAATTTCACATAACCTTACACCAAGACATTCAGACTGTAACAATGTGCTCTTCTCACCAAAAAAAAGGTAGAATTTCTTAGTTTTCATCAATCAGAATTTAAAAAATAACGACTCAAGAGCAGATATTTGGTTGGATCACTTTAATGCCATTTGAGATGCTTCAGTCCTCATCTTTGTTCTGTAGCCCTAATTGATGTCAGTTCAGGTTGAATGAAAATGCACATCAAAGATTTGGAATTCTGAGTCATTTTAAGCGTTTTTCAGAATGCTCCTCGCTGGGAGGCGTCAGCCCGAGCTTGTAAGGCAGCAGCCCACCCTCACCTGAGCTTTTCACCTGCTGGCAGTTCGCGCTGCCTCTGGAGGAAGGACAGGGACTAGCAGAGCCCGCACGTTCACCTGGTTGATTCATCTGGAGACAAAAGGCACCCAAATGCTGGCTAACTGGGACACTGACTTGATCGTGGAGCCATCCGTTGTCCTGGTTGGTTTAAACGGCAGAAAACTGAACGGAAAGCTAACTGCTGCTTCTGTTTTCAGCCAGGCAGTGCGGGAGGAGCGCTCGGGAGTCGTACGTCTGCACGAGTAACTGAGCCCATCCCCAGTGGTGTGCTTTGGGGTGTGAACACTTGCCTTGGCCGTTTTGAGTCAGCCCAGCATTGCCCGAAAGTTGCCCAGAAGCCGCGTCAGTAGACGTGAAGTGGCAAATAGTAAATCTAGGCGAAAACCATCCTGATAAGGATAAGAGACTGTCAGGAGGCAGAGGGGTGGGCGGGAACTCGGTTTCAGCTGGTGATAGCACGAGATGAAAGATCTTCTGAGGATGCAGGAGGATTAATTCTTGAACTGCTGTGAAACACACTCATTTTGCTAATAGCTATTTTTTTCTTTTCTTTTTTTTTTTTCCAAGCACCTTTTCCAAGCTGCCTGGGCAAGGCTGCTTTGCATGTTGATTGGGGGAGGGGTAATCCCGTTTGCAGCTGTCATAGGCCAGTGATGAATCACTATCCCGTCATTTGGCTGCCTTCCCCCCTGACAAGGGGAGGAGGAGGGTAGACCTGCTGGAGGAAACAACAGTGGAGACCTCAACTTAAAGACAATATGCCTTTCACTGCTGCAGTATCCTCCTTTTTCTCTTTTGGTTAAAAGAGAGCATTGTCGTTCTCAGCCATGTGCTCTGTATAATTAAGAGCTGACACTGAAGCAGAGTAACAACAGCTTCTAATTTCTTACCCCCTGCTCACAGGTGCAAACATCTCAAACCAGTTCAGATGTTGCTGTTTCCTCAAGTTGCAGGTAAGGATATTTGACATTTTTGGAGATTACCTTTCTGTGACCCATATCTATTTTTGTCTAGTATTTCTTAATTATTTCTATTAATAGCAACAGCCTCTGTTGGAAATTACTTAGCAATTTGTGTGTGTGCGCGCTTGTAAAACATTTTAAGTATGTAGAGAGGGAATAGGAGCCTGGGTTTGAAAATGATTATGGGCTATAGTTTCTGGTGTTAGGTAAACTGTGAATGTGTAATGTGAATTAGGAGAGAAAAGTTGGATTGCAAGCCATTTCTAGCCTGGATTTAGAAGATTTGGAAGAGTAAAAACTCATTTAGAAGTTACATGGTTCATATTAAGCTATTTTAAAAACTATTTAAGTGCAATCTCCAAAGAAACTAGCTTTTATTGACCTGGTTGGGAGGGGGGGGGCAGGGACAGTCCTCACTTCAGTGGAACGTTAATACCCCCTCCTTTTATTTTTCTTTTTTTCTTTCTTCTTCTTGTTTTTTTTAAACACATAAGTTTAAAGTAAAGTGAATGGGCCTTAGATTTTTTTTTTTTTTAATTGGCTGCCAGAAAGCAAAAGAGTATCTAGGTGTGTTTTTAGTTGCTTTAGATAAACCCCCTCCTCTCTATTAATAGAATATTAAATATAAATGGATAGTTCTGCAACTATGAACCAGAGGAGTGGCCTCTGTACCATAATTTTATAGATAAGTAACTACTGAGTCTAAAAGGGTTGGGGGGGGGTATTTAAATGTTTTTATATGGTAAAAATGCAAAATTGCAGCATTGAAGTAGAATTGTTATTTCTCTGAATAAGTGACAGCTGAGGTATTCCAAGTGCTAATGCTCGCAGGGACTCCCTGTATGTTGGCCTTATCCCTTTTCAATTGGGCACGCTGTATGTAATCCACAAAGCAAACAAGTGAGCCGACATCATAATGTTTTAATGCTGCATTTGTTTCAAGGGAAACAGAGGAACAATTAAGCAGTTTGCCAGAGTAAACACATGCATCAGGACTATCTCTTTCCCTGTCACTGCACTATAGGCTTCAAGTGTTTTATTTGGTTTGGAGACCCATTAAATTACAATTGGGTGGTAAATTATAAGGGAGTACCTAGTGCTAATTTATCAGATGAAACAGATGCCATAGAAAAGTGATTTTTTTTCCCTATTATACCTGTTTACATATTTGCCTTTTACAGAAATCATGCCTCTCTTTTTCTCAATATAAAAAACACGACTGCATTTTCTTCTCTTTGAAAATTAAAATAGATACAGTTGTCTCATTGCGATTTGATAAGCTGTGTAAGAAAAAAGATTTTCAAAGTGCCATGTGAATGTTCGGTTGGGCAGGTAAAGCAAACGACACCTCTGAACACCACATGTTATGAAAGCATGACCGAAGTTAAAATGTAAGATGGACCATTTGGAGTCTAAGAAAATAGATACAATGGGACTTTTGTGTGACTGTGTTTCAAAGGTGTCAAGTCGTTAGCACATTAAATAGTAGTGTTATGAATTTGGTACATCTGTCACACGGAAGGCTTCTTGTCTTTAGGTCTATGGAAATGCAGGATCTAACCAGCCCGCATAGCCGTCTGAGTGGTAGTAGCGAGTCCCCCAGTGGTCCCAAACTCGATAACTCTCATAGAAATAGTAATTCCATGACTCCCAATGGCACCGAAGGTGAGTGGCTGCCTTCCCCTGTTTGCTTTGCACCTTGTTTCTTCGTCAGTACATGCTTTGTTATGAGGTGGTTGTAATTGCAGTTGTCAAACCCATGAAACTAACCGTACTCGCTCCCCTTTAGACAATTTGACTTGTGAATCAGTTTTCCTCCTCAGGAGCTGCACAGTGCTAAATTATTGTATCACAGCCTGGTTTTATTTGGCACAAATGCGTATATATGTTTATGTACATATTATAGGCACACGTGCGGAACATTTCTAACCTTGGAGTGTTTTTTAGCTCCTTGTTGATCATTCTCCAGAGCACAGTATCAATTTGCATTGATTTACTCTATGAGCAAGGAGAATTTGGAAATATTTCCTTCATGGTACTTTCCCTTTTGTTACTAAATATAACAACATTTGTTTAAAGGTAATGTTGGACTGGATTGTTTCTAAATACCAATAAAATTGTGTGCCTGATGTTCTTATGGCCATGACCAGTAAAATATCAATTAGTAAAAACCAAAAATTGGGTTGCAAATGTACAACCATATTTGGAAGATACATGAAATTGGTTTACTTTCTTAAAAACTAAATCGTATACGTTAAACATAGTACCGTTACAATTATTTTGTATGATTAATACATATGAATATGTAAATTTTATGCAGATATCTATTTTAGTCCGTATAGTTCTAAGTCTAAACATGTAAGTAAGGCTATCCGTGTGTATTGGTCGCTGTTATGGGCATTTATTTAGGTACTGTGTATAATTTTAGAACTTCAACATATGCAAAGATATGTTACATGTTGTGTTTGTTTCTGCTTTAGCCTGTTGAAAAACTACTTCTTCATGGATATTTGTGCTTATTCCTTTCTAAGCTTCAGACCTTAATGAACTTAGAGCATAAGTTTCACTAGAAGTACAATGAATTATCCATGTTAGAATTCTATCCATAAAACCCTTAATCGTCATTTCCCAATCACCATGGTGAATTTTTATCATAATTCTTAAAAATAAACAAAACTAAATGCCATATAATTGTTTGGTGCAATATTCCAATGTGTATGTATTGGTGAAACCCTTTGAAGCTAGCAATGGTATGAAATTTCTGATAATACAAAAAATAGAGTAAGTTTCTGATATTAGACATGTTCATTTTTATACCAACAATGATTATTTTTAATGTGTAAATAGTCCATATTTTACTTTTTGAGTGAATACCTTCATTACCAGTGTTTATGAACAATGGTCACTGTCAAAAGGAGAAACTTTGCTGATCTAGCAAAAAATAAAAATAAAATAAAAATCTCTGGATAAGGTGGCCTCTCATCTGAAACTCCGTTTTGGTAGGTGATCGAAAAGAAATTGAAATTATTTTTAGGAAGGCAATTCTGGTATTTAAGTAGATTTTATAGAGCAAATAAAAATATCAAGCAGTCCTTTTTCCTCTTCTTTGCAATTTGGCTTCAGGTGGAAGCATGGCTGCTGCCCCGTGTAGGTTGGGCATGAGCAGTCTCACTGTAGGTCCTGAGGCTGGTGGGCCTCACGCCAGTGTCATCATGCAGGTAGCCGCTGACAGGAGTGTCAGAGGGGGCCCACGGGTGCAAACCTTTAAATGGTTATTCTCCTTGCTGAGAAATCCAAGTAAGGCAATCATTTAAAGTAACTTAAAGAAGACCATGTTAAATCCCTTTTGCACTAAGCATATATTTTGCTTAGAACCATAATGCATTGGTAGGAATACTTATGAAATAATTTATGTATAAAGAAATGAAATTTTAATTTTGTCATCACTGGCAAATCGTCTCCTACAAAATAAGAACCACATAATACTGAAACAGACTATGTGTTGGGGACTGCCCCCTAGGAAGACAGTGTGAATGTGTGGTTTGTTTTTTAAGGGCATGTGGAGTGGTTAGATGATTTCTACCAGTTTACATTTAATGGCTTGGATATCTGGTCCATATTCAAACATATATATATCTTATACAATTTTAGCATAACTAAAATAGTTCAAAATAATACAGTATTTTATATAATTGTAGAACCTGCTGAGCCAGTCTGGTAAATATTTAGAAATTATTACTTACACCCCCAAAATTATCATAGGTCTTTGAAATGAATTTTTCAGACTTATTTCAGGCAAGTGCAGTTACTCATCTCACTTTATTGTGGGCATCATTCCTCGGTATACTTTGGAAGGGTTATGGTAGTTAGGGTAGTTAGAAGATACGAATATGAAGTATCCAAAGAATAAAGGGAATTTTGGTCAACCCACTGGGGATATCCAGTTTTATTTTAGTATAAAGTTTGGAAATATGGATCCAAACTCACTTCATGATCCACGTTACATGCCTGTTTAGATGCAAACTACATCAGAAAGTTCTGGGTTATTATTAAGTTTTCGAATCAATTCATCATGCTGCTTACGTGTACCGTAATGTGTCTATTTCATTGCCCTCCGTCACCACTAGAGGAGTGAAGCTTAAAATTAGTGAACTCCCAGTGCCTGGCAAGCTTCCCTGAGATATAATCATTATAGATTTTCCTAGTATTTCTTTGAAAATCTTACCGATGTCGACACCAGCACTGTTTACCAAGTAATTAGAAGTATGCAAAACAAGAAATTCATGTAAATTTAAGAGAGGATTTAAAATATCAGTCATCTCCCCTAACTCCGTAACAAGTATCTCTAGCTCTGTAGGCCATGATTTATATTTAAGCGACTCTACTGCAGCTTAGTTGAAACCAGTCTCCTTAATGAGGTCAACAAAACTTCCATTTCGTTTACACAGTTGTTGGCTTCGCCCGCGTTTCCATAGGTTGTCGTCTCTCTCTCTCTCTCAGCCAGTTTTTACTTCCTGCCACCACTTGTCCCTATAATGAGGCTAAGAAAACATGAAAATCTCCTGTATCAAAAACCATAACTTCATCTGAAGAACAAACAAGAAGGGAATGGAACGGAGAGGCAGAGAATATTAAGTTTCTTCTTAAGTCTGCTGCCAAATTATCATAAGACTCAATGTTTGTAGGTTCTGTACTCACAGGCTAGTGCCTATTTTCATGGTTCATCTAAGGGATAAAGAGAGAAAGACACTGAACTATAGCCTCCAATACAGAGCTTTTTTATTTCCTAGATGAAATGTTCTTCAGTTAGAATAGTTGTTTGATTGTTTCATATTTCAAAAGTTTCAACTATTCGTCTTTTATGTTCTATTCCAACCTCTCTCTGATTCGTTATTGTAGTTAGCTGTTGGTTTCGCACAGTTTATAAATCTTTGAGATAGAAAGCATAGATAGGTAAAAATACAAAATAGTAGCATGAATGAATGCTTGCCTTGCCCTGAAAAAAGCACTGTTAGAAGTGATATGTTTCCAAATGAATTAATAAATATTTTAGTTACTATTAAACACTTAAAGCTTGATTTGGACGAGACTAATGGATGGTTATAAAAACACCCATTGTGGCTTTCTTTTAACTGTTTTGCCTATTTTGCGGTGGGGGTGAGGGGGCAGTTAGTCTTCCAAGACAGGATGGAATAGAAATTTCCTATTAGAGACAGATTGTGAAAGCGTAATTTTTAAGACCTAAGCTTCTTGCTGGTGATGCTCCCATAGATCCATTTTAAAAAGCACCAAATCTGAGAGAATGTCTAATGTGTATGTTCAAGCCTCTACTTGGTAGAGGCTGTGTGTTGATGTCTGTGTTGTGGAAGTGTGAGAAGTAGCTGGGAAATCTTCCTTTGGAACGACTCGGGGCCATTGCAGTAAAAGGATTTTTATTTCCATACCTCATTAAGGCCTTGTTTGCAAAGCAGTGATTCTTTCCATCTTTGTTTTTTGCTGGTTGCCTTATGTCTATGGCAGCGTAAGATTGGTCAGTTCATATATTGCTAGTGTGAGTGTTTATTTTTGGTTGTCTGGAGATGTGAAGTGGGGATGGGCAGAAAAGAGGTGTGAGCAAGTGGAGCCAAGAGCTCTGAGTTTTCTCTGTTGTAAATTTAGATCCAAACTCAAAAAGAAGCTTAAACTTGTCCTAAAGCAGATGAATTTTCCTTTAAGTGACATAAAACCAGATGCAATTGGAATCTTCCACTACAAATAGAGTTTCAGGAATTCTGATGGTAATTCAAATAGTAATTTTGAATTGGTATATCAGATTTCCAAGATGATAAGAGATACAATCTTGAATTAGGTGGCTAAATTTTCTGCGTTTTAAAATTTATTTAATTTTGTATTGCATATTTTTAGGATGATAGGTTAATTCAATTTTACAAATTTATATTATCAGAAGCTATTTTAAAGTTGTTTTATCATTTCTACAAAGCTTAGAACACTAACAAATTATCTGAATTTGTTTTTCTCACTGTAATGTGAATTTAGTAAAATACAGATATATCCAACTAGAGTATTTTTAAGAAATCTTATTTACAAGGAATATGTAAACTGGAGTGAATGTGTATAAAATTATGGTTTGAGGCTACATTATAAAGGCTATATTTGTATATTTGTGGTCAAATATTCTGTTGTCAATAGAAACATGGTAATCTAATTTTATTATTGTTTACATTCTGCACATGATTTACTTTCTGGAAGATTAGGGGACATTGTGAGTAAAAGGATTTCTAACTGACATTTTTAAAGTTTGCCTGTAGCCACATAATTGGCCTCTTATAAATCGTTCTTAAGCAAAAGCTATGAAAGGATGAACAAACTATTTTTTCCAATTTAATATTTGCCTATGTTGTGTATAAGAATAGTATTCACGTGCCTATTGCCAATTAATAATAATGGCTAATGTGTTTATAAATAATTTATTGTTAGTCATTATGCTGACCATTCTCCATGATTTGTTTCATTAATCTTCAGAAAATTCCTGACATACCAGCATAATGGTTAAGAGGCTGGGTCCAAATCCCCACTCTACTATTTACTAACAGTGTTTCCTTTAGGTTCCTTTTCCTCATCTGTAGAAATAAGGATAATAGCAGAACTTCCATCAGGTTTGCTGTGAGGATGATAAGGAAAACCTGGAACATACTTGGGACTTACTAAATGCCCTATTAACTATTAAGCCATGTCTAGATTGTAGGCACATCTATAGTACTATTGCTGTTTTACACACAAGAAAAGGGAATCTTAGAAATGTCAATGTTTAAAGGCACAGTCTTTGTCATTAGTAGAACTAATATCTGACCCAGTATTTGAATCAAGTTCTGAGTCTAGAGCTTGGGTTTTAAAATCACTGTTAGTCTTTGGAGAGATTGTGATTCCCATCACCTGCTAGTTTTGGGTTTGGTTTGGTTTTGTTTTGTTTTGTTTTTGACACCTTCCTATTAAACATTGGAGCCTTCCCTGCCACATGGATGCTTTCTTGACTGGAGAACACCATTTCCTAGCAAACAGCAGAGCTGTAAAAGGACCAATGGCAGAGGCTTTGATGACGAAATGACTTCATTTTGAAGACACGTCCGTGGGGCAGTTATACTCTGGTCTTTAAGTTCTTGTGTGCGTGAGTGTATGAGATTTCTTACTGGTGTCGTGCATGCTCAGCATATTGCATCAATAGGTTAAGTTTTAGGGGATTGTCTCTTACTAGTTTTCAAAGCTTTAGACTTAATTATAATTCCATCAGCTGTCTCTCTCTGTTAGGCTTCTCTGGGATCAAACAGAGATGGGAAGTCTTCTCTGCTTTTCATTATAAGTCATTATTATATGCACATTTGGATTGGAGCAGTAATACTGTGAAATTTAAAAAGCAGTTCTAGTTACGCTACTGCTCAGAGTAACAATTTTCTATCTCAGAAAATATTTTTTAGTGGGTGATGAATTTGGTCACATTTCTCTTGACTTAGCCAGGTTATGCTAACCAAGCAACACTCAAAGAAGCAGCTTAAGTGGCATTTGTTGGGGGCTCCATAGAAACAGCAGTTATCAAAGCCAGGATTTGGGAGCATGCGCACTATGTTCTAGGAGCAGTGAGTTGCAGTTCAGGTAGTGTGGCTGGAGGGGAATGAAATGAATGGGGGGGTGGCTAAGAGGTGAAGTCAGAGGATGAAGGGGTGGCATGTGTAGGACCTGGCAGTTTGGTAGATATACTATAGTTTATTATAAATAGCTTTCATAGTAAGAATAGGAACTCCAATGCTTATTGGCTGAAACTAGGCTTAGAGTTTATAGAGAGCCAGGCTTCTTGAAAAACTAATGACTCTATGTATAACAGTATTCAGCTACTCTCAATACCTAATAATTTCAGAAAATCACATTTCTATGACGTCTTTTCACTATCTGGGCCAGAAGTTTAGTATGATCAGAAATCTATATATTCCTTAGAACATCCTGTCTTCTGGGAAAAATGTCAGATTCCCTCCAGGGAGATCTATGAAACTTTAGTGAGTGCTAGTATTTGGCTAATTCTTAATCCTTCACTCCCAGAATACTTGCCTTAAGTAATTCCTAATTTGTTATGATGGCCGAGGATGCCCGGGAGTGAGCTCTATATAGATGAAGTGGTGTGTCTCTGTGTGCCAGTTCCAAAAGTGACTCATTTTCCTTTTTATTTTTTTTTTGGCTCCAAATATACAATATAATAGGAAAAAATATATAATTACAAATTTTCCATCTTCACTTAGGGTAGATAAAGTTATCTGACACATGACTGCTAAATAATCAAGATTTATGTTAAGGTTTTATGTTAAGTTTTAGGACCCCTTCTATAAGTAAAAGCTTGTTATTATGTTAACAGTAATTTGTTGGTTGAGTAGACTTTTTAGTTTCACTTCATGCCTATAATAACTCAATTATACTGAAAAAGATGGATGAACTCTACCAAACACATCCCAAGGTGATATGTTTATAAAATTCCCTTTAAAGCAAATTGAAAACATTTCTTTTACATGAAGTCAATCAAAATCTAAGATGCTTACCTATTTTATCATTGCATCTATTACTGTTCAGAGGAATTGTGAGTGGAAAGAATACTTTTTAACAAAATAAGGAGTAAGAAATGAATTAAATTCTTTATCGAGCACATCATTATGCCTTCTGCATACCTTATTTTACCCACAAAAAAAGTTAACTTTTATGTACCTCATTTTAAAGAGTTTAAACAGCATAGTACTGTTTTGGAGAAAAGCTTCAAAGACCTGTAAGGTTGATTTCAAAGCCCACATTCTTTACTCTCTAAAACACAAATGCCCCAATAGCCAAATAACTTGGTTCTTACATGATTTATCTGCCTTAAGAAATTTTTATGTTACCCTAAGCGTATGATTCAGTGAAGGAAGTATAATATCTATTTATATGTGTTTTGCTTAGGAGAGTCTGTGTGTTCCTTAAAGGCAAGGATAGACCTGCTCACTACTGTGTGTGTCTTCAGCATCTAGCAGAAGTCTTGGCAGTGATTAGGCGGTCAACAAATATTTGTTGAGTGAATGCTGCATATGACTAAGCAAATAATGCAGGCTAGTGATTACAAGAGAAGAGAATCATTCATTTTATTTAAAGGCACTACCAGATTCAGTGAGTGTCTAAAAGCCTGTTTTTCAAATTTTGAAAATGATTCCACAGACCAATTTATATAATAGTTACATAGGCCATCCATCCAAAGTACATCCACAGTCAACATTCCTGCTGATTTTGAATTTGATCTATAGTAACTGACTTACATTTGACCTATTCTAATTAATTTATTAATGGAAACTGCCACTGTTGGATTTAATAGTATTTAGCAATTATGATGCAACTTCCACATATTCCAAGAAACGACTGAATTATATAAAGTTCAGGCAGTGAGTATAGTTAGGCTTAGTATCTTTACAATATGGTGAGGAGTCATGACTGGAGGTAAACATTTTAAAAGAGGAAAAATTGCAAGAACAAGGATATATACATACTGTGGTGAAAAGTCTATATATCTGTATTTATAAAATTAGAATATATATCAATATATATCATACTGTATATTCACCATTGCATTATTCATTCAAGAAATATTTATTGATTTGTATCTAGAAATTTACCAAATATCATTTTTGCCGAGGAGAAGTTTACAGTCTACTGTGATTTGCAGACCTATAATCAGATGACCACTATACTTTATGACAAGGGCTATATTATGCAGAGAGGTGGGGACCTAATTATGACTAGGGTGATGAAGGATGGTTTCTGCACACAGGCAATACTTAAATTGAGTCTTGAAAAAGAGGTGGAAAAACACTGGGTGCCAAGCCAGGAAGGAAGAAAGAGCATGGATTGTTCAGCTGTAGCAAAGACATCCCTAATCCCAGGAGTATTCTCTCTCTCTCTCCGTGTGTGTGTGTGTGTGTGTGTGTGTGTGTGTGTGTGTGGTGTTTTTTGAGGGACATGCACAGAGTGCTAAGACAGTCGCCCAAAACAGATGATAAAGAGCCTTACATACGAAATTCAGGAGTTCGGATTCAATCCTGTGGCAGCTGACCAACCTGGAGGCTCACAAACAAGAGAGTGATATGATTGAGCCTGTGTTTCAGAAATCTACTCCAGTGGTATTTTGAAACTGTATTCAAGAGTAGGTGGATGGTGAGAAAAGACTCCAGGTGAAAAGCTACGAGGACATTTTTGTCTGAAATAATGTACTTATTTACACATTATTATTTCAGTACAAATTTACATTTGATGCTTACCTTAAAGTTGATAATGCATAATATTAAAAATATAGAAAGACAGTATTGTGTGATGGTAACAAATAGATTTTGCTGTCGGACTAACCCTGGCTAAAAAAAAAAAAAATGCAGGGTAGCTACTTACTAACAATATAACTGACATGAGGGTTTTGAGAAGCAACAGCGCAGGGGTTTGAGAGAAGGCTCTGAAGCCAGGCTGCTCGCTCTACCATTCACTGGTTAGCTAGTGTGATGCTGAATAATTATATTACTTAACAGCTCTGTGCCTCTGCTTCCTTTGAAGATAATAATAGTTCCTACCTGTAGGGTTGCAAGGATGGTAAATGAATGCGTAAAGCACTTAGAACACAATGTGCCCCCTAGGAAGTGCTTAATATTTATTAGTTATTATTACCATGATCATCATTATCTATATCTCTAAACCTCTGTTTTCTCCATTATAAAATGGAGATTTCAGTTTTATCATGGTGTTATGGCAATGTCTATTTAAAATACTAAGCATTGAGTGTGTGGGTGGTGCTATCTGACTCTTGGTTTCGGCTCAGGTCATGATCTCAGGGTTCTAGGGTCAAGCCCTTCAGTGGGGTCCATCCTCAGCAGGGAGTCTGTTTGAAGATTCTCTTTTCCTCTTTCTCTCCCGCTTGTGCTCTTTCTCTCTCTCAAATAAGTGCTTTAAAAAATTAAAAATACTAAGCATAGGCACGAGCATCTATTACGTACTCAAAAAATAGGTACTATTAAATTATTATATTTTAAAAAATCTGCTGGGACTGGCTACTGTGTCTCCATGGGGGAAAGAGGATATCTCCTCCTCCTCTGAGGTCCATCAAATTGTCTAATGGCTGCTGCAGGTACTCTGAGTACCTGGGCTACTCAATAAGTTTTTGTTCAGTTAATACTTAAGGGTAGGGCTTATGTCTGGGGTACTCCTGTGAATTGGCGAAGAATGGGAAAATATGGGGGGAAAAGCATAATCTGAGATGTAAATTTGGTAGGTTGATTACATTTTAGGCAAGTAAACCATTTTTCCAGATTGATATGATTGAGGTTCTGAGTCCACGCCAGCTCATCTGCTTCCAATCTTCATACACTAGTTTATTTTACCATCCGCTAATTTGCAACATACACTGATACACTTTTATTCAGTGCCCTGGTATTCTGGGACTTTTCCTATGGCTGTGCTGTTTGCTGATTGTTCAGATTTCCATCAGAGCAATGATTAAGGATGATAAAGCCCCTAATTAGAAAATGTTTGACTTTTCACTTTTTAAAGGTTTCATGAAAGATGGTAATCAAAAAAAAAAAAAAGTTGAAACTAGCTATGTGAACTTAGGCTAGTTTTAAAACACCTTTCAACTGCAGTTGCCTCATCTTTGAAATGTGACAATATTAAGAAATATTTCATGAAGTTGCCATGAGGAAGAAAGGAGCCATTGCTTGGAAAGTGTTTAACACGATGCGTGACCTATAGTAGATGCTCAGTAAACATAAACTTCCACTTATTCCTTTTCCATACTAAATTCTACTTAAATATTGCCTATGTCATAAATTAAGACTATTACTATCTTAATGCGTATTAGAGCAATCTTTTCATACTGTTGTGCCATGCTTCAATTATTATAACAAACTAAAAATAGAGCTCACTTTGGAATTTATTGTAGGTATCTGTTAAAAGTCATTACATGGCACATTTACGGTTTGTATATTTAGTTATATGTACATTTTAGTTAAAAGAACCAGAAACAAATATTAACTCTAGTTAATGATATGACTGGTGAAGTGTTGAGGGGATATTTATTGTTTGTGCAACTTATTTTGAAGCACATGAAAAATAAGAGGGTTTTATAAGAAATAGGGAAAAGTAAATATAGTAAAATGTTACTTGTGGGATTTAGGTGGTTGCTTTATGACTATTCACTGTGTACTTCTTTTAACTTTTCTATATATGTAAAAATGTTATAATAAAATATTGGTAAAAAAGTTAACCCGCGATACCTAACGTGTCCTAGGAAGGCCCCATTTATTTGGTTGCTTTGTTTTTTTTCCACAAAGAACTATTCCAGAATCTAGCAGAAATTCAAAGACGTATGTGACACTACGAACTAAGAACTAAACACTAAGAACTCACAGACTGGTTGGGGGAGATAAGACTCTGAAAATTGAATCCAAACTCAAAGGTCCTACTATAACAATTGGATTATGGAGGTGAGAATTTTCCATGTACAGCTTAGAGATCCCCAGGAGTTGTAGAGCTAGTATTGAGGTCAGCAAATTCTTTTGTGCAAAAAGCTTTGTCTGTAGGATGAGGAAGTTAACAGGCCACATGTATATTTAACTCTTTTTCACATGGGGACAGTCCATTATCTTTATTAAAATACACATTTTCACATCTGAAAATTCACGGGTTATTTTTATCATTATGCAGTTTTTCAAACAGCAGATTAAAAGTAGTCTGTCATTCCTGTTCTGAAATATTTCGGTGTTAGAAAGAGGGCTTCATTCTCAAGAAGGTTAGAAGCCACTGATCCAAACAAAAGTGCTCTCAGAGTTTGGAAAAAAAGAGCTCTTCAGCTTGCTGAGGTCTGGCCAGGCTTCAAGAAGGAGATGGAATCTGAGCTGAGTGTTGGGCAATGGGTAGAATTTGAATAGGTCGACAAGAGATGGAATGCATCCTAAATGAGGAACCAATCTGAACAAAGGTAGGATAGTTTGGGAGACTGTGAGGAGACCAGTTTAGCTGAAGAAGGAATTGATAGTAGATAAGGTTGGAAGGGTCAACTGGAGCCAAACTGTGGAGGACTCTGCATGTTAGACAGAGGAATTTGGACTTCATCCTGGAGCCAGTAGAGAAGCCACGGAATATTTTGAGCAAGGGCTTGATATGGTGAAAGTGTTTTAGGTATTAATCTGGCAGCAATTTCAAGGATAGATTGGAATGGGGGAGAGATGAACAGTTGTACAGAGGCTCATGTAGTCTGCCCAGATTTTATGTGTGAGGAATCTGAGCTAGTGTGGCAAGAATGAGAGTCACAGAAAAGGAAAGTGAAGTCTCAAGCAGACCTTTCAAAGGCGCATCATTTACCATGCGGCACTTTTACCAAAAACACTCAACTTTTCTAGACCTTATAGAAGCCATTGCATGGTGCTGCTCCAATATACTGCATTTGCTACACTTCTGTGAATACGTTTGGAAATTGACTAATAGTTCTGTGGGCCCTGTAGACGTTCAGGTTCTAAGTTTAGTCTATAGATGCTGATTTGTTTTTCCTAAGGTCGCATAAGGTGGGATATTTTGAAAAACTACTATTTTTCTATCCTCTTTTAGGCAAAAGGGGATGGATGACTCTAACTTTAAAATTTTGGAGGGATGATAATCATATGCCAGGGCCAATATACACACAAGGAGGAATGCCTCATTTTTCCAGATGGGAACTACTTAAAGAAACACATTTGCTTCATGTATATATACATTTTTAGATAAAGAAGAAGTGGTTAAATGGTTACTTGCAATATTTAATTTATCCAGTTCTATGTCTTTAAGAGGTGTCATATAAAATTATAAATTTAGGAATATTGCTATTTTTCACTTTATTTCATGTTATTCTATTCATTCTCTTCACATAGGCCTCTGGTATCCCTTGATAGCACTTTTTCATTCATTTGACACAGTTTTCAAAAACCTGCATTTCCACTTCTGTCTCATGGTTTGAGAAAGAGTGCTCATTGAGTCCAAACTGTAACATAATATTATGGTGGTTGTGCTTTTGTTTTGTCCCACAGTTTATTATTTGTTATATAAACAGCATAGTCTTGTGCCGTATAGCTTTTAAAAGGGTTCTTTTTAAGGCCTATTTATAGCAATAGCTAATATTTGCCTTTGAATGGTTATGACCCATGCGTTATTATTAAATCCATGTAATTTACCTCTCTTTTGAAAGATCCAAGCAGGGTCCTCTTTTAACAAAAATTCCAATGGTAGATACTATTTTATGTTAATATGTCTTCTCCAAGAGTCCTTTGTTCAAAATAATGTAACAATGTGTCCTATAAGTAAGAGGCTTTATAAGGACCTGCACATAAACGTGCATAATGTGATAATTCGGGAGGAATAAAATGTCATCTTACATTTGAGCATATATAGTATTAATTGCCCTATGCAATGTGCCTAGCAATATAAAGTCAGTTGTACATTTTTACCTTTATTTATCCTCTCAATGAATATTGAGTTTCAGCTATATGTCAGGCATTGTGCTAAGTTCTGTAGGGATGTAAAAAGGTCTAGTTCCTACCATAAAGAAATTTATAATGTATTAAAATGTAAAATTATAATGTATTAAAATAGATAAGACTGACATGTAAAATGAGGTAGAATAGGATGTATTTTCTAAAAGAGGTACAAACTCAGATTTAGTAGCTAAAGGAAAAGAAAGATCAGTCCTGAATAGTAGATCAAGCAAGACTTAGCAAGGCAATTGCAGCTTTGACTGAACTTTGAAGAACCTGTGGGATTTAGTCAGATGAAAATTTTGTAGACTACTCAATGTTGGAGGGAAAGACATTAGCAAAATCATGGTTCTGGGATGCATTAAGCATCTCAGTAGGCCAGTTTGGTTTAAATGTTGAATATATACAATCATGATTCATGATCTGTAAAATACAGTAATACTGTCATACAGAAAAGTTGGGACAATTAAATGTGACTGTGTATTTTGTAATACTTTTGTGTTCTTATAAGTCACTAGTTATACAAATAGGGAAGTAAAGCAAAAAAAAAATCTTGTTATAGTGGGGGGGGCTTAAAAACATGATAAAGGGAAGTAACTTAATAGCTTATTTTAGGAGAACGTGGAGAGCTGAAGACCTCGGAGCAAAGAGTGACTCAAATCTAAGCATGGAGGGATCAGTATCTTCTTAGAGTAGAAGAGTAGAGGCTGAAAAGCCAATTGCCAACTTTTACAAGAGAAGAGATATAAGGTAATCAGGGTAGTGGCTGTGAATAAATGATTGGGAAAGATCAGAGTGGTAGAAATTATAGATGTGGCAATATAGGGTATAAGGAGAAGGGGTCTGGGAGAAATTAGGGTGAAAAGGAAACTTTCAGTTAGGTGACATGACCATTACAGAGGGATAAAATGAAGATTTTATGTTTAAGTAGGTTGAATTGGACCCTGATCAAGGCAAGGAAGGACATTGTATAATTGGGATGTGGAGATTGGTTCTCATGAAAAAGATGTGCAGGTAAATAGAGATTTGGGAGTCATCTACATAAAGATGATTTTTTTTTAAACCCCTGGCAAAGAAAGACTAGAGAAACATTCAGACAGGTAAGAATGGCATAGAATTAAAAAGCCACAGAGTAACCAAAGGGAGGAAAAGCCAGAGAACAAGAGAGCTATAACGGGAGCTATAAGCTGTGTTGTATTGGTCAATGATAAGAAAAGGGTCAGAGGAAGGCACATTCTGTAAAAGAATTAAGGAAAACCAGGATTGGGAAAAGTTTGATGTGGTCAATTAGGAAAGTAAAATAGCAGCTACAAAAAAGAGAATGGATGATCCATATTTCAAGGCAAATTTTTAAGAAACTTGATGAATAAGGAAGAGGAGAAAAGTATCATGGTTGAGAGGAAACTTTTACAAATTAAGTTGACACACAACGTTAAATGAGTTTCAGGTATACAACATAGTGATTTGACAAGTCTCCATGTTACTCTGCTCACCTTAGGTGTAGCTGCCATCTGTCCCCATACAACACTATTACAGTACCATTGACAGTATTCCCTGTGCTGTGCTTTTTAGTCCTCTGACTCATTTATTCCACAACTGGAAGCCTTTATTTCCTAATCCCCTTCATCCATTTTGTGCACGTCCGTACTCCTCCCCTCTGGCAACCATCAGTTTGTTCTCTGCATTTACAGGTCTGTTTCTGCTTTTTGTTTGTTCATGTGTTTTGTTTTTTAGATTCCACTTATAAGTGAAATCATATGGTATTTGTCCTTCTCTGTCTGACTTATTTCACTTAGCATAATACCCTCTAAGTCCATCCATGTTGTTGCAAATGGCAAGATCTCATCTTTTTGTTTTTTTTATGGCTGAGGGGTGTGTGTGTGCATGCACATACATACACACATACACACATATATTTTATTTTGTCCCACAAGTTTATGTTATCCATACGGAATAGTCTTGTGCAGTATAGCTTTTAAAAGGATTCTTTTAAAGCCTATTTATAGCAATAGTTAATACTTGCCTTTGAGTGGTTATGCCCCATGCATTATTTTTAAATCCATGTAATTTACTCTTTTGAAGGATCCAAGAAGGGTCCTCTTTTAACAAACAAAATTCCAATGGTAGACACTGTTTTATGTTAATATGTATTCTCCAAAGAGTACTCTGTTCAAAATAGTGTAACAATGTGTCTTATAAGTAAGAGGTTTTACAAGAACCTGCACATAAGTACATATGTGTATATATGTTAGATATGTATGTATGTGTACACACATAACACATCTTCTTTATCCATTCATCTATCCATGGACACTTGGGTTGCTTCCATATCTTGACTACTATAAATAATGCTGCAGTTAACATAAGGGTACCATATATCTTTTCAAATTAGTGTTTTTATTTCCTTTTGGCAAATATCCACATGTGGAATTATTGGATCACAAGGTACTTCTATTTTTAACTTTTTTTAAAATTCATGAGAGGCAGAGAAAGAGAAGGGCAGAAACACAGGCAGAAGGAGAAGCAGGCCCCATGCTGGGAATCCGATGTGGGACTTGATCTCCGGTCTCCAGGATCACACTCTGGGCTAAAGGTGGCACCGCTGAGCCACCCAGGCTGCCCTCTATTTTTAACTTTTTAAGGAATTTCCAAACTGTTTTCCACAGTGAGTGCACCAATTTACAATCCTAGTAACAGTGCCTGAGGGTTCCCTTTGCTCCACATCCTTGCCAATACTTATTTGTCTTTTTAATTTTAGCCATCTTGACAGGCATAAGGTGATATCTGAGACTTGTCTGTCTTTGTCAGTAGAAGAGAGGTAGCCTCTTGAGATGAAATTACTGAAGATTCTGGGAGATCAGATCATTGAGTTTTGTTGCAAAGGAGGCATGGAAGTGGCACCAAGAATAAAGGTTTAAAAGGTTAAATCCTACTAAAGAAAGGACACCTTCATTGAGATTAACCAATAGGAAACTGGGAGGTACTGCAAGAAGATCACTGAAAGATTTAATGTAGCTTCAACATTCTTTATAGAATAGTTGGTTAGGGCATGTGCTGAAGAGAATGAGGAATGAGGTGAGGACTGGGTACTTGAGAGAAGTGGAAAAGCCTCAGTAGAAACTGTTTCAAGCGCAAGAAGTGGAAAAGGGAGATTGTCAAGCAACAGGATGACTCACAAGAACATGGAAAGCATAAATTTTAGCAAATTTGGTCAACATGCATATTGTGGCCTCCTCTCTCATGCTCAGCCATCCAGAACAGCAGTTGAAGAGTGAACAGCAAGGGCTTGCCAGTGGTAGGATTAGAGCCTGGCAAATAAAGATGCTTAGAAAAACAAGATGACCCAGGACTCTAAGGTGAAATCTCTGGGTTCCAGACTGGGCCAGTGCAGTTGGAAAGACATGATGTTCTGATGAGCAAGTCTAGGGTAAGTGAGCAAATGAAAAAAAAATGTGGCATTTCTTGGAGGTCATGCAATTCTAGGCAATAGTGTAGCTGAATCATTTAATAACCAAAATGGAATGAAGGTAAATCTCATTGAGATTTAAGAGATGAAGGAATCATATAGTAGAGGGATGGCAGACTGGGGTTTTGATGCTCTTGATCATTATAGTAGGAAACAAAATAGAAAGGGAGACCAAGGGTATGCCAAGCAAAGATACGCTATTATATTTTGAAAAAAAGTTACATAATAAATTAGCTTAGATACTGCTGGGGGACGATCTGCTGCTCATCTGTGCTGATGCCGTAACTGTGCAATCCTGGACAGATTCTTCATAACACAAAGGCTGGCTCCTAGTCCAGCAGGCAGAGCTGCCCTTTGATAATACATTCACTTTAACTGATCTTAATTTATGGTAAAAACAAAAACAAATGGGTTTACCATGTGTCTCCCCTGATCAATCCATCATCTTTCTGGAGATTATTTATATGACTGCAACATTCAAAGTATAACCAGAAGTTGCTTGATGAGCACAGAGTCATAATGTAATGGGCTAATTAGATGATCTTGATAGCATAATGCCACCAAGTTCCAGTGGTCTGATAGCTATGTCTCCACTTGAATTTATGGTGAAGGAATACTGACTTATCTTTTTCTTGGGCCAGTTTTAGTATACTCCCCCTAAACAGTACTGGAAAGAGAGGCCCACATTTTCTCTTGGAATCCTTGATCACAGTGGCTAAATACGTCATCATCCTGCTAGTGTGGTTTTTTTTTTTTTTCAGATTGCGCATATTCAGATTGTAGTGATGGAAATACATTAAGACTGCCTTATCTGCAGTTTTGCTTTCCATGGTTCTAGTCAACTGTGGTCCAGAAGTAGACAATTATCCTTCTGACATATCGTCAGAAGGTCAGTCACAGTACCTACATCCTTTACTTCACTTCATCTCATCCTGTAGGCATTTATCATCTCATATCATCAGGAGGGTGAGTGTAGTACAATAAAATATTTTGAGAGAGAGACCATATTCAACTTTTATTACAGTATAATTTTTCTATTGTTGTTAATCTTACTATGCGTAATTTGTAAGTTAAACTTTATCGTAGGTATGTACATATAGGAGAAAGCATAGTATGTGAAGGATCTGGTACTATACATGGTTTCAGGCAACCACTGAGGGTCTTGGAACATATTCTCCACAGATAAGGGGGGACTACTGTATACGTTTTCTTATATAGTCATAATTAGTTTTGCCTTTTTAAATTACATTCAAATTACCTTGATTTGATTTTGGCCATCCTAAATAAAATGGCCTCATGTTAGATCTTAGGTAGGTTGCTTGACTTTATATTTTCAGTTTACTTTTCATTCAAAGGGTAAGTTTAACTTTAATGTGAAGGTTATAATAGATTTTATTCCATAAGAAAGACTTTGATTTCTCTTAATTAAAGAGACCTATAATGATAAAGTGACTATAAAAGTATGGCCTCTGGACATAGCTAAATGATTTATAAACCACTGGACAGTACTCAATGATTTCTAAACATTTCTCTCTCTTTTTTTTTATCCTTGCATGAGTATGTTATCCCCACTTAACAGATGAGGAAACTGAGACACAGAAATTGAGTAACTTTTCCAGATTTGTACTGTTAATAGCAAAGCTAGATTGAAATTCAATTGCTAATTCCAAAGCTGGTGCTTTTAACAATCTTTATTTGATCTTGTTCTCTGGTACTACTCCCCAGGAGAAAGGCATTCAGTGTAGCAGAATCCTACTACTACTGATGATGATGATAAATCAGTTTCTGGGGGATCCCTGGATGGCTCAGGGGTTTCTGGGGGATCCCTGGGTGGCTCAGCGGTTTAGCATCTGCCTGCCTTTGGCCCAGGACGTGATCCTAGAGTCCTGGGATTGAGTCCCACATCGGGCTCCCTGCATGGAGCCTGCTTCTCACTCTGCCTCTGCCTGTGTCTCTACCTCTCTCTCTCTTCCCGTGTCTCTCATAAATAAATAAGTTAATTAATTAAATAAATCAGTTCCTGCTTTATATAAGGTACTTTATGTAAATTTTTACAAATCCTTACTGCCTTCTTTAAATAGCTATCATTTTAAAAGTTTTGTGTGTGAGATAATTAAGGTCAGAGAACAAGTAACTTTTATAAAGTCCTATAGTGAATAACTAGATTTGTTGACTCCAGAACCAAGGCTCAAAGGCATTGATAGATGGGAGTTTGAGGCACCCCTGAGGAGTAGCAAGTTGCCCTGTATAGCGCAGGTCTAGAATACATGGCTGAGCAGAGGAGTTGAGATTGTGAAGATTAAAGAGGTAAAGGAGAGTTTCTGAATATTTCTAGAGATGAGGAGATCCTTACAGTATTGGATGGAAGATTGAATACTTGGAGTGGTGAAGAGACTCTTGAGTGGGGGCAAAAGAATACAAATTGCTGTATTCTAATAGACTAAAATCCTGTAATGAAGGAAAAAGTACAATGGAGATAAGAGTTGTACATTTATTTATTGAGATTTATTTATTTATTTTAGAGAGATGGTGCACATGAGTGGGTAGAGGGGCAGAGGGAGAGAATCCTCAAGAGGACCTCCTCAGTGAGTGCAGAGCCTGACATGGGGCTCAATCCCAGGACCCTGAGATCATCACCTGAGCTGAAACCAAGAATTGGACACTTAACTGACTGAGCTACCCAAGGGCCCCTAGAATTGTATAGTTATTTAAAAGAAAACAGATGAGGGACGTCTGGGTGGCTCAGTGGTTGAGCATCTGCCTTTGACCCAGGGCATGATCCTGGAGTACCAGGACCAAGTCCCACATCGGGTTCTCTGCATGGAGCTTGCTTCTGAAAAGACTGGGGGGGGAACAACCTTGGGATGTGATTTTTTTTTTTAATTTTATTATTTTTGGGGGGGGATGTGATGTTTTAAACTCAAAGCCTTGGAGAGTGCTCTATTATACCATCTATGGCATATTTATAAATGTGATAGTGCTAGTGAGGATGGGTAGTTTGATGGCTGGAGATTAGTCTTGTCTTTCTAACTTTCTAGTGGGTCTGTGCATGGCAATGACACTTCCAGCTGGAAGGGGTCTCTCCTCATTTGGCTTTCACTCAAACTACTTTAAATCACAATAAATCTCCAATCTCTTTAGAGTCAGGTCCCTGCTGATCAAAGTATTCAATTCCAGTACCTGA
The DNA here is from genome assembly GCF_018345385.1 of Vulpes lagopus. Taxonomy (NCBI): domain Eukaryota; kingdom Metazoa; phylum Chordata; class Mammalia; order Carnivora; family Canidae; genus Vulpes; species Vulpes lagopus. Next base: position 60,066,488 of record NC_054832.1, read on the forward strand.
TAAAATCATGAATATCCTGCTAGTTACTTTATGTACATCCTCTTCAATAGCCTTTTAAAAAACTGGATTCATTAGGAAAAGAGAATCTTTATTCCTTATAGATGGGCATATTTGAACAATGGCAAAGGCAATGTAGTTGGGACCTAAAAGAAAAAGTATCCTCTTCCTTTCCTTCCTATTTTTAATGGAATTTCAAGTATAATTGAATGTGTCTCCTGAGAGTGAAAGCTATATTCGGTCAAGTTAATAATATGGAGAATTAGCTAGGCTAAGTCTTAGAGGTACCAGAGTAGGAGTGGTTTTGGCATAGTCTAGCTTTCATCAAGTAATTTTATAGTCCAATATACAGAATCATAGATCTTACATTTGGCAAAGACTTAAAAGTAATCTGGGCTAACATCTTGTACGCTGGAAACTTTCTTCTTCACCGTTTTCTCAGGCAGGTGGATAGGGACTTCTACTTGAGATCTTCCTGTGAGTGCCTTAGCCTGGAAGTGTTAACACTAGGAGAATCTGGACTGATGGGGTTTTAGTTCCCTCTATATCCACAGTGTGTGGCTCTGTAACTCATTTTCTTTGCTCTCTTGTAGAATAGTGCTAATTATTGGGAATTGCCAAATACTGTCATTTCTTCAAGCCTTGAAATTGAAAACATCCAAAATTAATTCCCATTTTCTGCCACTTGTGACTTTGGGCAATTTCCTAATCCCTTGGTTTTCATTTTTGCATGTGAAACAAGAAGACTGTCCCCAATTAGGGAGTTTGTGAGTTGTGCTCTGAGACTAACTTGGAGAATTGTTTAAAAGGATTAATGTCTGTTTAATATCTGATTAATCATAATGTTTCTAGTCTGACAATACTAGGTACTTTACATGGCCTATTCCCCTTGGGCCTGATTCTCATCTTTGATCAGTATATTGTATTTGATTATGAGTTCAAATCCCTGTGGTAATCTGTTCAGTACAGAGTAAAATAGAGCTATTGCTTTATAGGTACAGGGCATTGTGTGAGTTCTTTCAGGAAGGAAAAAGAAGATGTGGACAACAGGTAGGATACTTTGGAGCTGTGAACCAGCAGAGGAGGATATGCTTTCCACAATCTATGGCAGAATAATGGTTATGAAGAGCAAGACCTGCAGGTGTAAAGAGAAAAGGGAAATACAGGCTTATGTCAGAATTTATTAGCATCAACTGAGACTGCTAACCCCAAACAACTGGTGGAAAAGTGAAAACTTCAGTTACACTATTGTTTGGTCTACATTAAAATAATCAGTTGGAGTGATTCCCTTTAGACTCACTGGTTTTATTTTTCAACTTTGTTTAGAAGCAGTCTAAATAATTAATTTTTTGGAAGTGACTATCTGCTGCAACTACTTATAATGTCTATTTGAAAACTACTCATTATGCATTAGTAAAAGATTCAAAGGTCAAGGAGAGGGAATTTGTTCTTTGCCTGTTGTTTATAAGAGGCAATTTTGAAAGAAGGAAAAGCTGCATTTCCTCCATCATTCTTTCCCATTTCAGAATGTATTTACTTTTGAGAGAAGCTGCCCCAGATATTGTCTTCGTAGGACCTTTGTTTTGGAAAACATGTTAGTGATTTTTAAGTAGCCTCCAAGATATTATTGCATTATTTCTAAAAACCCATTAGTGAGGATATATAACTTCTACAAAGAAGACCACAAATTCCAATGATGGCACTTCATCTGTCATTTCTAAGGAAAGCAATAATGCTATCTCTTCATTAAAGCCTAAATCTTAGGAAAAAAGGCAAATGTTCTGAGGTGGTCTAGTATATTTGCTTAATAGGGCTCAATGATATCATCAGGTCAGTAGAGTGGTTCCTTTTGTGAACCTACAGCATAAATCTAAATGTTTTTATTGTACAGCCACAAATGACTTTACTAAAGATCATAAGTTTCCTACAAACTGTCTGATATTGGTTTTATTTGGGAATGAAAAACTTAATTTCTGCTTCATTTATATTTAGTGTGGTTTTGATACTAAGTGTACATCAGATATTGACATATTGGCAGCCAGATATGGCTGAGTGTTAATAATGACCCATTAAATTGAACACTCTTTTTCAGCCATGTCAGATAAATAAGAGTGTGAGTGTGTGTGCACCCATGTGTGGATGTGTGTACCTGAGTCTGTCCTTGAGCATGATGAAAACCTACCAGCATTATTTCCTATTCCAAGTATTTTTATTCTACCCTTTCGGTTCTGTTTAGCTAAATAGCTACAAACCCAAGGAAATACTCTTACATCTTCATCATAAAAATTTTGAGAGATAAATTATTTGTTAATAAGCAATTCAATTAATATGTAAGATAATGAATTTAACTACTAAAGTGTTTCTTTTCAAGGATAGCTTGTTACAGTAGGTTAACTAGGGAGGAAATAGTTAATGTGTGGTGTTTTTTTTAAATTACAAATATTAATCTGAATTATATTCAAATACTAATAGTCTTTAAAGTGATTTTATTGTAACTATTTTAAATATTATAACTTATTTACCATGCCTTTACAAATAACTATTAATTGGATATATCATATATGTTGTTTATTTTTGTAGTTAAAACAGAGCCAATGAGCAGCAGTGAAATAGTTTCAACAACAGCAGACGGGTCTTTAGACAATTTCTCAGGTTCAGGTAAGGAATAAATATTAGCTTTTCACATTAATACAAAACAGTTTTTCTTAGTTTATTTATATATGAAAGTATATATCTAAGTGTATATGTATGTGAGTATATGCATGTGTGTATTATATAAATGTAATATAGCTTTACTCAGAGTCCCATACCTGCAATTATGTTGTTTTTATCCAGTGTTTGCTAGAAATATTGATAGCCTATAAAGGAGATTAAATCAAAAGAGATTTTTTTTTTTTTCTTCTACTAAATTATCTTCTTATGTTAATGACTCCTACCCTATTTCTCTCATCTGTGTGATTTCTTTTCCAATTAAACAAATTTAGGGGGGATCCCTGGGTGGCTCAGTGGTTGAGCATCTGTCTTCAGCCCAGGGTGTGATCCTGGAGTCCTGGGATTGAGTCCTGTATCAGGCTCCCTGCATGGAGCCTGCTTCTCCCTCTGCCTGTGTCTCTGCCTCTCTCTCTCTCTCTCTCTCTCTCTCTCTGTCTGTCTCTCATTAAATAAATAAAATCTTTAAAAAATGTAAACAAATTTGGGTAGGCAGGATTTGGCTTCTCATACTCTTTAAGCAGACTTACCAAACCATCCTCCTAGGGAACTGTCATGTCAACTGTAGACCTAAGTTAGACTTTATAAAGCAATTTTAAGTCCTTAAGTTAGTTTTAATCTCTTTCACATTAACAAAGTCTGCTTCCAGCAAACAAAATATCCAAGTTTCATGTCTTTGCTAATGAAATTACTGATAAGAAAGTCATTGTCGTAATAAAGTAACCATGAGATTTTGATTATATATTTGCCATATTACTCAGCTTGGACTATTTCAACAAAAAATTATGTTTATCAGATGCAATTCTTAAGTATTCTAACCTTTTTTTATTACCTGCTGTGTTTATCCAACCTCTTAAATGGACATGCTATACTTACATAAGTTTGTGATTGACATACTGCAGCTTTCAAGATCATTTATTTAATACATAACACAACTAAAGGGAATCATGCATAAATATAACATGAAATAGAAATGCATAACTTTTATACTAATGATGCCAGATGGAAACAATAAGGAAATAACAAAAGGGTATTGCATCCTTGAGTTCTTTTATAAAACACTTACTAGAATTCGACTGATGCCAGATAATGTGCTTGGTGCTCTTAGGGATTCATAGATATATGAGGATGGCCCTGGTTTGAGGGTTGGTAAGGTGAATAAATGACAAGACTGTCACATTACATAAAGTTTGATATTTCCAGACGGAAGGTCAAGGATCCCAAAATACCCAGGAAGGGACCCAATAGGGACTGGGTTGGGATGGGGTGGTCAGGAAAGGTTTCTTGGAGGAGATGCCTGCAATCAGCCTTAAATACTAAATAGGAATAAAGCACACAAAGGGCTGGGGAGAGGGAGTTGGACAGATGGAACATTCCATGGGAGGAGACCAAGACACAGAGGCATGGAATTTGGAACTGCCAGTGGTTCAGCATTCCTGGTGTGTACCAGGAAGTGATAGGCATGCTGGACAAGGTCAGGATAGTCTAAAGAGGCATTTGTGTACCACGTAATGTTTGCATTGTATCCTGAGCACAGTGGGAGGCATCCAAAGACGGGGGTTGCTTGATCATATTCACATACAGAATCCTGACTGTAGTAGGAGGAGGAGAGAGGGGCTGGAGCACTGAAGGAGAGAGAGCAGATAGTCTTTTTGTTAATTTGGGCCAAAAATACTGAAGACCTGAGATAAGGTGCTGGTGATATTAGGGAAAGATGGTGGATTAAGATGTATTTGCAAAGTTGAATTCATGGCATAGTAACCAATGAATATCGGGGATAAATAAGGCAGAAAAACAGGTTAGGGTGATGGAATGCAAGAATAGCATGATTGAGAGAGAAAGGCATGTTGAATGGAGGAGGTATTATCCACTTGAAGATGTTGAAGCTCAGGAATGATATGGATTGGAAATTTTGGAAGTGTTCAGGGAGTTAAAGTTAGTGGGCTATAACAGTTGAAGACAGACTGCAGGGGAGACCAGTATAGAGTGATGGGCAAGGATGACATGAAAACACAGGTTTTCAACTGGAAAAGAAGAGAGTTGAGTTGAAAGTGAAGGCAGGAAGAATTTCAAGGAAGCACTGTCTACATGACAGATTTGTATATAGCTATTAAAAATAGTTTGGAAAAAAACTTAATGGCATGAGCAGATGTTAACTATATTAAGTGAAAAGCAGGATACAAAAGGTCATATGCTTGGTATAATCTGTGTTTTTAAACATCTATATGTATGTATATGTGTATAAAAATTAATGGCGGCTTTCTCCAGATGATGGAAAATAATTTGAATTATATTCCTTCGTTCTTTTTTTCAAAAATATTCTGCAGTATATTTGTGTAACATGCGTACTTTCAGAAAGTAGTAATTTTAAAATGCAAGTTTAAAGTCACATACTGAAATGAGATACGTTTTTATAAGTATCTACAGATAATAGTATTGCTTTGCTATTTTTCCTGATATAGAAAACCTGTGGTAAAGGAATTCCTTGTTCTTAAGAAATATACACCAAATAAAGGGACATCATATCTGCAGCTCTAAAAAGCATGAGCTATATGCATATACATTCACACATATGCAGGGAAAAAGAGAATAGAGGATAAAGCTAGTATAATAAGATGTTACATTTAGGGAATTGTGGTCAAGATTTTCTTGGAGAAGAAGAAGATTTTCTATTTTTGCAACTATTCTGTAGTGTGAAGTTATGCCAAAATAAAATATAAATGAGAAACCTCAGTGGATTTAGCCTACAGCAGTTTCAGTGAATGGTGCTTTACTTTCCCTAATGCCAACTTGCCCCATTTCTCCAACACAGGTCCTAGCAGATCTATGTGCTCCTAAAATTTAATAAGTGGATGATTTAACCAATAAGGTGAGGAAGTGGAGACAGGGAGGAGAAAAATGTCGTTCAAGTACGTAAGCGATAAAAGGAGAAAATAGTCCGTTAGAAAGTGGGAGATAGGATTGAGGGTGGCATTTAGATAAGAGTGTTTTTTGCTGCCAACACAAACTTTATAGAGGTAGGGAGTTAAAGGTATAGGCAAAATGGGGAAAATTGATGCAGAGAGGGCCCTGCTGGGACAGCAGTGGCGTAAATCCAAAACAGAAGTGGATTCCCTTTGAAAAGGAATAACTTTTCCCCAGAAACATCAGGAACAATGGAAGGGGAATTAATGCGGTTGAGTATGAAGTAGGGGAGGAGTTAATAGGCTAAGGGAATTCCTACCTGCTTCCTCTGCTCAAACCCTCCAGTAGCTCCATTGTGTCTGAGTTAATACTGAGCCCTTGCAATGGCTACGAGCGTCATCAGGCCTATTGCCTGCTTTCCACTATTCCCTCAACATTCCAGACAGGCTCCCAATCAGGACCTTTGCACTGTCGATCCTTCTGCACCTCTCTGTATACTTGCCTGACCCCTTCACCACCTTCCAGTCTGCTGTCATCTCACCTTCTCTGTGAGGTATCCCCCCACCCCAAGCACCCTACTCAGTGTTGTAAGAGTCTCACTGTAGGCTTCCAGCCTCTCTAATGCTAAATACCCCCCCCCACATAACACAGCCTTTTGCTAACTGTATCATTTACTGGTGTATAGGTTTATTGTTTCATCCCCACCAAAATATAAGCTTTGATGGCAGAGATTTGTCTTGTTTTGTTAATTTGTATTCTCAATACCTGAAAAAGTATCTGGTGCATGTTCAGCACTTAGATATTTGTTAGATGGATGGATGAATGCATGAATAAACCATGGCTTCTTTCATTTCCTCTGAAGCAACTCCAAATGAGCATAGTTGATAGGCTTATGAACTGGAAGAGATGGAGAAGATTGAAGTAGATGCCACAAGGACTTGGGAAGCCTGAGACTACTTAGAACATAAAGGAAGGTTGGCAATAAAGCCAGAGTCCAAATAAAGGTAGAACTATGAATATGGAGCCTTTATCATAGAGCGGTTTTTCTCTACAAGGGTTTTGCTGCCCAGATCAGAAGATGTTTATCTTGATCCAGGGTTAAGGATTTTCTAGGTAAGGCATGAAAGAATATGGAAGTAAGAGACTTGAGGCTATCAGTAAGAAAAGAGTTTAAAATAATTATTCATGTATCCTCCTGGGATAAATACCTTAAAAAAAGTGAAAGTAAGGGATAACAAATTGAGAGAAGATAAGGATGTCAGGGGTCCTGCATCTATAAGGTTACAGTACAGACAAGATGGAAATAAAAGAAAGAAAATTCTGGCAGGAGAGGATTCTCCTTCCTTAATCTCAAAACTCAGTGAGGCCTCTACCACATGCTTCTGTAGCTAGTCCTCCATACTTCCCTTTCTCAGCCTTCATCACTACTTTTTAAATTACTTCTCATTGCCTTCTGCTAAATGATAGTGCTGTGAGAAAAGAGACTTTTGTTTGGCTTGTTCACACTTACAGCCCTGGTGGCCATCATGGTATTGAGCACATCGATGGTGGTCAGTAAATATTTGTTAAGTAAACAAATGTATTGATTGATGCTGTTGTGGCACAAGACCGTGGAATGGGGGGAAAGAAAGGTCCACACTGTAGTCCTGAGCTTGATGGTTGAAGTAGGCCAGAGTTGAGGTCTAGACAGAAGGAGAGAAGTGTTGGATGCATACCTAAAATCACATTGGAACTTGCTAGGGGACATGGTCAAATACTAAAGGTTATGATAAATTCAAGGCAGGGTTTAGGGTCCTTCATGAATGTGTTCAAGGATTGTCATAAACCTTAGAGAAGGAGGAGTTTTATGGGAGAGCAGAAAACCAAAACAATGATTTTGGAAGAAGCAGCAGTGGGAGATATGTTTTTCAGATCTTTGTAATATCTGGGATCTAAGAGAGTAGTAGTAGGCTCTACTTGAAAAAAAATATGCAAGAGAAGGAAGGTCTTTGGAAAAAGGCTTAGCAGAAGGTGGAAGGATGGTTTGGTGAGGAGACTGAAGCTATAGGGGATCTTGTTTTCCATAGATTGATTCTCCATGTTGCACAGTGGAGAGGGATAGAGGGAGCTGGGGAATCAGGTCTCTAGGTATAGACAACACAAAGCATTTCTCTTAATTCCTTTTTTCCCTTCTTTCTTTCTGTCTTAAGTAAAGATGCAAGAACCATGACATGCTGGAGTAGCTGTGAATAGAACTTAGGGCTCCTAAAGGAAAGAGAAAAGCTATCTCTAATTGACTCTAAAATGGTCTTCACCTCTGTGATCACTACTGCTTCCTTCTCCATCATGGCTTAAAATTCACATCCCAACCATTCTGGGTGTCTTGAGGAAATAGCGAGAATAAAGAGGAAATGGAGCTATTCTGAAATTGGTAGTAGCTTTTTCCACCTCTGTCCTTCAAGGAATCTGAGCGTCTTAAAACATTAAGGAAGCAGTGAGGCTTCCTCTTGTTCAGGGAAATCACCTGGTATGGAGAGACTGGAGGAAAGCAGCGGATTTTCAAAGGCATGTTGCTGGATTGAAAATTGCAAGGTTGTTTATTATGTTTTTAGGATGTAATGTTCTGCCCATTTACTGTGTACCAATGAAAAGTGATATTTTAATGATCTAAATGTTAAGAACAATTGTGGTTGAAAATAATGTTTTTAAGGAGTGCAGAAATGTCTTTGCATTCTGTTTCTTCCATTTGCACAAGGCCTAAATTTGTTATTAATTTGTTACATGAAGTGCCAGTTGATAATACTGATCATACAATGTTGATGTCTGGTATTTGAAAATTGGAATTAGGAACAGGAATGCTTCTGGAAGAGAAAAAAATATCATATATGACAAGTATGATTTCTATATTTTAATTGTTCATAAAAAGATGTAACTTTCTGGGGCTGACTCGTTCATTAAACCATTACATCTAGAGCACCTACTATATGTGAGACAATGTTCTAGGCAGTGGGAATATAGCAGTGACGAAGTAGATGAGGTCCTTGCCCTCACAGAGCTTCATTCTATAGGAGAGACAGATGATAAAGAGGTAAGTGGTAGGGTAAGTAAAGAGGCTACAAAATTAATGAAAGCAGGTCAAATAATATAGTGAAGAGTGAATGGGGGCCTCTATTAGAGGATACACCTCTCTGAGCGGTGGGCCTATGAGGAGAGATCTTAGTGAAGTAAGAGAATAAGTTTGAGTGTATGTATGTATTTATTTGTTTATAAGTTTTGGTTCGTTTAAATGTAACCAGAGGATAATGGGGCTTGGAGGTTGGGGCAGTTGTGACATGATTTACTTTTTTTTTTTTTTTTTCAAGAGATCACCATTTGTTGTATGGAGGATGCTTTATGGGAGAAGAGTAGGGAAGAGGGTAAATAGACACAGGGAGACCAGTATTGCCCTGGCTCAGAAGAGAAAGGACTGTGTGAGCCCACGTACTTCCCAGAAGAGCCACTGAGGCAGGATTAAATGTGCCAGGATTCCCTTAGGAGAAAAGAGTGGAGGAGAGAAGGAAGGAGGGCAAGGTCGGGGATGTCCTGACTGCTATCCTCTGATGGGCACCACATTGACGATTGGAACAGAGGGGAAAATGAGAGCAATGAGAAGATGTCAGGTCTAGGACATATTCTGGAAGGAGAGCTGGCTAAATTTGTAATAAAATAGTACAAGTACAAGGAAAGAGAAGAGTCAAAACTTTGAGGCTTTCAACTCATTTGTTCAACTGAGGAGTGATGTTGAGATTAAGGAGCTAGGAAGTGTGAACTGAGGACCTACTAGTTTGGGGACTTCTATTGACCTTCTCAGTAGATTCTCAAGCTTGGGTCTTCCCCTCCCTACAACAAGATTGAGGAGCTGCTTTAATATCTATGTTAGAAGTATGAGAAAGAATGGAATAATAGGAAACAAATGTGCTAAAACAGTGAGGTATCAGGTGCCCATATGTTCCCAAGGCTCTGGTATATGTAATTTGGAGTTTCCTAATGGTAAATGACCATTTTATTTACCTTGATGAGTGATGAAGTCTGCAAGCATTCTTTTTGCTTTAGGTTATTCTTGTGTCATGAAATTAAAATTAATCTGAATTCCTAAATTATTGCTCAAAAAAATAAAGGTGTTTTAAGGAATTAAGAGGAGAAGGACTTCAGGTGTGAGATGCAAGATTCTTGACTTTAGGCCACAAAAAAAAATTGTAGGGGTTTGGATTTAGGGAAATCCCAAAAGATACATGCTTATTATATAGCTTATTTTAAGCATTATTATATAATGCTTATTATATAGCATTAAATACTTAATCATCTTAGAGGCACATAGGTAATTAGTAGCAAGATACTTAGGGCAGCATCATGGGTTCTTAGTCACATGTATTTTATAAAGAATACTCTTCATTCCCAATTATATTGCCAAAGACCTGAATCAGGTTTATTATGTTTGTTTACATGTGACTTAGAATAATGTAACCATCCTTCATACCATCAGGGTTTGAAAAAAAAAAATCTACTTTGCTTACAACCTAAATCTCACATTGTAATTTTTTTTTTAAGATTTTATTTATTTATTCATGAGAGACACAGAGAGAAAGGCAGAGACACAGGCAGAGGGAGAAACAGGCTCCATGCAGGAAGCCTGACGTGGGACTCGATCCCGAGACTCCAGGATCAGGCCCTGGGCTAAAGGCAGTGGCGCTAAACCACTTAGCCACCCGGGCTGCCCTCACATTGTAATTAAACAAATATTGTTTATTGATTACTTACCACATGTCAGGCCCAGTCAGTTGCCTGGAAAGAAAGGAGAACAAGAGGTCTTGGGCCCCAAAAGCTCATGGTTAGCAGAGGAAACATCTATACCCTATACATGCTAAGTAAATGCAGTGTGTTTAAGTGCTACATTGCCAATGCTCACAACACTCCCAAGAAAGTACAGAGAAGGAAGACATTATCCTAAAGAGAAAATGATATGTTAGTCCCAACAGAGGAGGAAGTGTTCACAAGGTGGGGAAAGAAAGTGTAAGGAGGCCTCCCTAGGCAGAGGGTCTGGTATGAAGAGCCACCCAACTAGTGGGCACATATGGGTGTTCCTCAAGTCTAAGGAGGCTACAGATTAGTAAACCCAGGGGAGGGTGGATGCTTACATCTCTTTGGGTACTCTGCCAAGAAATTTGGAGTTTTTCCTAGGAATAATGTGAGCACAGTCGAGAGATATAAGTTGGAGAATAGGCATGAAGTTTCTATTTAAGAAAGATCACCGTAGTAGCAGTAGTGTGTTGAGGGTGATGGGTGGAGGGCAGCAGACCTGGCTGAGGTTAATTAGAGCCTGAGCCAGGGCAGGGGAGCAGGGATGGAGTACGTAGGACACCTTGACAAGCAATATCTGGGTTTGAGACAGGTGACTTGAGACTCATGAAATAGAGGGAGGAGAAGGAGATGATTTTGAGGTTTTTAGTTTTTGTGTAGGAGGTCAGGAGATAGGATACTTTGGTGGAAAGAGTCGGACAGATGTGGGTTCAAACAGTAGCTTTCCCATTGGTTTGTTTAGATGTGTTACTTTCTATGCCCCATATGTCAAATGGGAACAAAGAATCCTGCTTTTAAGTATTTTGCTGGACAGTTGGTGATGCTGTCCATTGAGTAGAAGTAAAAATACAGAAGGAAGGGCAAATGGGCAGGGGATGGGGGGTAAAGATAGTGGGAATCTGGAGATCTGAGCTAATTAACACTTACTACACATTGCACTGTTGGCCAATGCTCCCATTTAGTCCTCAGACAATCCTGGGAGGTGTAAGTAGTATCATTGCCATCATACAGGGGAACGTAGCAAGGCCTAGAGGGACCGGGTAACTTGACCAAGACAATAGAGGAGTTGGAACTTCAGTCTGAGCTGAAATTCTAATTTCAAAACCTGTGGGGCATTACCACACTCTGCAACCTCCCAGATCGCTTTATGTGTACACACTTATACTATGCAAATAATCTTCAAGCTTCACGCAACTTACCTTACCACGTGTTAATAGCCCTGCTGTGTACTATTCTGTTATTCTGTTTGTTAAAAAAGAAAAAAAATTGCTGGGTGTAACCTGTGAGGTTGAGTTTATGATGTTTTCATGAGTCCCAACCCACAATTTGAAAAGCCCAGGGATAGAGCTGGAAAAGAATAAAAGGGATTTCTGTGGCTTCATATCATGAGGTTGTATTGGGTTTTTGTTCTGGTTTTATTTTTTTAAAACTTGTTTTTAACTGTGATTGTCCAGGGAAGGTATCATTCTTCCCAGTTACTCTGTTGGATAAATCTACTTTGCCCTTGGTCTCTTCTCAGGCTTAGAAAAGGGAAGTAGGAAAGGTTGTAGTCATGGGTGACCTGGGCAAGTGGTAGTCCTTGCTCTCTAATCCCTCCCTTCTATAAATTGCAATATTTAAACTAATCCTCTCATGGCTATTTGTGTGTCGGCCTCCCCACATGTGACAAGCAGAATTTGTCTTTGCATGTTTGCATCTCATCTACGGCATCTAACTCAATGCCTGGTACAGAGCAGTGACTCAACATATGCCTGCAGATGGGGGGACACCAGCTGAGCTGGCCTGCCATGGCTTTAATGTAGCCCCCAGCTCTGCCAAACTGCGAGCCACATGGTGGAAGTCTGGCAGCTTGCATGCAAGAGTAGTCCTAATCTAGATCTATTCTGCTGTCACTGGGTTAGGCCTGTGTGTTTTACGAGGAAAGGATTACTCATAGATTGAGGTTCTGGTCCAACTCTACCTCTCTTCTCCCAAACACAAATGGAAAATTAAATTTGAGAAGTATAAAGGTACTGATGTGACATCATGAAAAATGTATGAAACTTTGAGTGCATGGAACCGTATATAAGGATTTTAATATACAGTATAGTTAATTATAGAGCCTCTGAAGACCATGATTATTAGTGGAAGAAGAAAATATATTTCATCTTGTAAGTGTACCTAAAGAATATGCATTTTTAACTAGATGGAGGATAGGAAGAACCTGAGGGAGAAAAAGTGTGTGTGTGTGTGTACTATCTTTTTATGTGTGTTTTATATATATTTATATGTAATATAGAAGCATTTATAGCTGTATGTATATATAAATCTATAAATGCAAATGCAAATGTGTGTAATGTATATGCACATAAAATAGCCCCTATTTATAATAAATCTGAGAACTACCATTTTAATGCCTTATGTTAACAAAAATGGTTTTTTGCTTTAGTTCAGAATGAGTGTAAAAGAATGTTTGATAGAGTTTAGTGCATTTTCTGAGACATATCGAATGAAGTATATGTGATTAAAAAGAAATGAAATTCTGCTTGAATGCTTAAATAACATCGTAAAATAAAAACAAACAAAAACAAAACAAAACAAAAAAAACTTATTTTACTTGAATAACCAAAGTTGAGCATGTTGAATTGAAAGGCACAGGAACATCGCTTCAGCACAAGAAAAAACAGGCTTAGCTTGCAACCTGAGAAATTTAAGTGAGCTATCGGAATGCATTTTTACTTAAAAAAAAAAAAATGTTGCTAAATCAATGCAGGCAAATGAGGATTGGCCCTATTTGTACTCACCTGAGAGCAGATTAGACGGTGTTGCTCTGTAATCCAGTCTCAGGTGTGTGTGTTCCCGAGCACACATAATAGGCCAGGTGACCTTTTGGGTCCTGCCCAGCCCTGCAGATTTACCCTCCTCCCTCCCCTTTGACCAGATCCTTCCAGTCACCAGGACTGCAGCTGGCGGGTATCGCAGATGAGGGCAACTCTCTCTAACAGTTAATTTACAATTTGAACCCCTTCATGAGTTCCCATAGATTGTTCAATATATTTTAACTTTCTCTGAGGTCAAGCTTTTTTTTTTTTTCAGTCCAAAAAGGGAAAATATCTGCAATTTCATGTGGTCTACCTATAGTTCAAAACAGATCAACGCTTTACACATATTTTGTATTTTGCTGTGATTATCGTGCATTATTTTTTTTCCAGCCATTGGGAGCAGTAGCTTCAGCCCAAGACCAACTCACCAGTTCTCCCCACCACAGATTTATCCTTCCAAGTAAGATGTATTTTCTCTTAATAAATGACTTTTTAGAGTAGTCTTTTTACCTTACTTCAAGTCATGTTTTGTGCCCACGTGTAATGTCTTAATTTAAACTAAAGTGCCTTTCATAGAGACTTCAATGTGTTTACACGGAAGTATTTTGAGGGTCACCTAGAAGATCTACTGAAGTATTTCAGTATTTTGTATATTCTATTTGAAAGTCATACTTTAAGAGACAGTCTTTAGCTGCAATTTGTGATGTGGTTGTTCATCCGTTACTTTGCATGTTTCCATCTAATGCATGGGCTTTCTATTTTCTGTCATTTCTGACAAATAGCAGACCATACCCACATATTCTCCCTACCCCTTCCTCACAAACTATGGCTGCATATGGGCAAACACAGTTTACCACAGGAATGCAACAAGCTACAGCATATGCCACGTACCCACAGCCGGGACAGCCGTATGGAATTTCCTCATATGGTGAGTAATCCTCTTCCCTCTGTAGTGGGATTGGACGGGCATCCCTGTATGTGTGCACGCATGTTTCAGAGGACTGGTACCTAACGAACATCATCTTGGGCCACTTTTTTAGAGAGCATTCCCACCTTTTGGGTCTAAATTCTTCATACGCCTGTTTTGAATGAACCTTGTAAGAAGTGGTGGCTATTTATCTTAAGGTCAGCGGTGGCATATAGATAGCACAGTTCATATGCCCTCTTGCTCTCATTTTGATTTTTTCCCATTTATAGCTCAAGTTTTAAGTTGCCACTCAAGCACTTGGTTCTGGAATCCAAAGTATTTGGGTTGCATATTTGCGATAAAACTCCAGTGAATGAAGTCTTTTGGGGTAAAGATTCATTTCCTATTTATCAGATGTCTACCTATGATTAGGGAAGTACAAACAGAATTCAACAAGCCCTTGCTGTGAACTTGAGGGTGGTAGTGCTTTCAAATTTCAGCAGTATCAGCCCTTAGGAAAAGTGATCTATATATCACAGCTTGGGCTGTGCTTTAGAGAGGCAAAGCAGGAAATGTTTAAAAGCTCACATCCCTATTTGTTCCTTCCTAGCTGGAGATTATCTTGATCTAGGTGTGAGTTAACTCTTGATCTAGGTGTGAGTTAACTCAATTGTTAAGGGATCAATACCTGTAAGTTAAAAATAAATCTGGCAAGACCCCCAAGTTTAAGAAATCTTAGAATTTCAAGACATCTTTTCTTCAATTGAAGTTGTAATTTTAAGCAAATTGCACTTTGAATAGAAAAAATATGAATTATTAGCATGTTCTTGAAAAAATCGAGTGATCCAGAAAAAGTACATGGAAGTGTAAAGGAAAGCACTAGTAGATTAAGTAATTCTGTGTTCATAGTAGTATATTGAAAGAAATAAGCACTTAAACATCAATAATTAGAAGGTAAATTACTTTATTCCTTTTTATTCTCTATCTCTACCCCAAACCAAATCAACTATATAAAATTTCTTAGAAAATATATGTGAATTATATGATTTTATCCTTTAGAGTTTCATTTCAAAACTATCCAGAACTGAATATTATCTAACTAGGCATTTTTTTAAAATTTATTTTTATTTAAAGCTTGTTTGTTTATTTATTAACTAGGCATTTTTAAGTCAGATTTTAGAAACAGCCATAAAATGGACTTCCTGGAATTATCTTTCATTTCCATAACTTTTACTCAAGATTTTTGGAAATATTAGATACAGATCAATTTTATCCGCAATGTGCTTTTAAACAATTCTTGTTCTAAAAGAGGGAAAAAGGATCTCTGATTTGAATTGCATACCTTCAACTTTATAACATGTGTTGAGGCAGTCCCCAATTTATATTCTCAAAATGTTATTTGTAAGCTGAGTATTTGAAGTGTAAAAGTGTCTTTACTAAAGTACTGTACTTAAAGTACTTTAGACCTACCAGTGCTGCCACGGGAAGGTGCCTTTCATGGCACTGCCTTGGCTGCCACTCATGAGACTCCTCTCTTGTTCTTTCTTCTCCCCATCGAGTCATGGTAGGTTCCTTTGCCTCTTTCTTGCCTGTGGTCTAGGACTGTTCCAGTTCTGAACCATTAGTGGATGTCCCTGTTGTCTGCAATAATTGTTCTGGGAGAGTAAGATGAGCAGAGGTTCCGAGATTCAGACCTCAAATAACTAGTAGAGTGAGGATGGGCATTTTAATGTGATAGGACAAGAGAGACTGTAAGAGCATGGCTCCAGGTCAAGGGGTTTGACCCCAGGGCTGTCTGTCTTTTTACATTTCCTGGGAATGATTCTGATACTTTAGTATTTTTCCCAATCTCTTTCTTTCTTCTCTTTCTGGGCCTTGAGTACAGAGAGATGCCCCTAGTGCTTTGGAATAGGCATTCTGTTTTTCTTAGGCCAGTGCATTGAAAAATGACTGCCTGCTCCCCTCTGCTTATGAAGGAAAAACACATAGTTTACGTTTTTTTTTTTTTTTATGACTGAGAGTCAAGGTCTAATAGGTCTAAGAAGACCCTCTTCAGAGATTTATGCTCCCTGACTTTTTGCTTAGACCAGTGAGAAAAGATAGGCAAATTTTTTCGTGTGAACAATAGTATCAGTGGGGGAAAAGGAACTGCATTTCTCTGGATCTGCATGGAGCTGACCCATGAGTTTGCAGACTAGTTGGGTGGAAGTTCTCTAGGTGTAGGTGAGGTGTTTTCTGCCTCTGCTTACTTTTCCTTATCTGCTCTTATCACAGAGATTGAACCTCCAGGCCCAAACCAGAGGGTGGTACAAGTGAAGACTGGATAATAGAGTCTCAAATAGAGAGGGGGGAAGTCCCTGTTGGTGATGAGGAAACAGGAAAGAAAAGGAGTTTCTAGAGCCATGAAACCACCTGCCTAGGCAGGTGGTTTTCCAGGGACTATTTATAAGTATGGGTTATTTATTGGTTTGGGATTGCCTGTACAGGGAGAAATCACTTTTTTTTTTTTTTTTTTTAATGTTAAGGTTATGTTAAGACTTAACTGTTAAGGTCATTACGAGGTTATTTAGAGATACTCCAGGAATTATAGTAGCCTCTCTG
Source organism: Vulpes lagopus (assembly GCF_018345385.1). Lineage (NCBI taxonomy): Eukaryota > Metazoa > Chordata > Mammalia > Carnivora > Canidae > Vulpes > Vulpes lagopus. Next base: position 60,083,222 of record NC_054832.1, read on the forward strand.
GGCCAAGAGTCAGATTCTTCCACTGCCTTAGGCAAGTTACCTAACTTCATTCTACTGATGAAATTCCCCTAAAATGGAAATAAACAGCGCGCCTACTGTGTATTCTAGATCCCAGAGATATTATTTATCTGAAGTGCAAAGTAAAATTATTCAAACATGTGAATTCACTTGGCAGACATTTTTCTCCCTTCCTTCTGTGGAAATTAAGGACCGTTGTGAACTTTCATGACTGTCTTTAATTATAATCCACTGCTGAACCCCACACAATACGGCTAAACCCAAGTCCTGAAATTCAGCTGTCAGCCTGGTGCTTTGGAAAGTCTTAATGGGCCACAAACACCTTATTTTTATATCATCATGATGATATAAAGTGTTCTTTAGGCTACACTTAAAACGATAAAGTTGGAATAAATACTTGAAACTATAAGGGACAAAAGGGAACTACTGGTCAGCTTCACTTGTTTATAGATGACTATGCTGCCCAACCAGATTCAGTTCTTTAATATCCTCCTTTCTTTGTGCTTACATTCTGGTGGGATCTGGGTATTTGGGAGGAGGTTTTCCCCTCAGTTGCTTACTTCCAGGTCCAATAATGCTTCCTCTGACTTCAAAATGAATTGTGTGTTAACATCAGCTTTGGGCAGGAAGAATAAGGAAAAAACAGAGGGGAAAAATGCTGTGACGCTAGAGACTCTAATTCAACTCTTTTTGGAAAACAGAATTTTGATTTTGACAATAATCAACAACTTTGAGAATAATCTAAAGTGTAATTAATGACTATTTCTGGACTATGAAGGAGATGGTCTTTTAACCTCTTATAAAACAAAACTAAATATAGAAATGATACCCTAGAAGTTAAAGTTTGTAGAAAATGTAAATCAGAAAAACGGGAAAGGACAATGTGAATAGTCACTCAAGTCTATAATATTTCTGTTTGTTTTTAATTGAAGCTCCAGTTGAGGATATCCTACTCTAAGCTTGTTTACCTTTGATTCTTGGGTTAATACTGGGAAGCATTTGTGACCCAACAGTTGTGGGAGTGTTTTTGTATATTGACCAGCTTCTGAGATGAACAGATAGATAAGCTATCACTAACTGATTTAGGTGCATTGTGGGCAGGCATCAAGACTGAAGGTGGATTGTCACAGTCTCAGTCACCTGGACAGACGGGATTTCTCAGCTATGGCACAAGCTTTGGTACCCCTCAACCTGGACAGGCACCATACAGCTACCAGATGCAAGGTCTGTATAAACATTGATGTTGCTTTTTTCAATGATCCGGGGGTCCAATAGTTACTTTTTAAATCAGAACCTAGTGTTCGGTGTAAGTAGTAGTCGAGGGTGGAAAGTAGACTGGGCTGAGAGGCAAGATACCTGGTTCTGGTTTGGCTCTTCATTTATTTATTCTCTGGGCCTAAACTTCCATATTTATGAGATCAAGAGGTTACTCTAAATCATCTCTGAAATTTTTTGCAGAAAACTCTAATATTCTCTATGAAGTTGAAGTTTTCTGGCTTGCCTCTATCAATTAGAAAAGGATGACAGTTAATGCTGTGAGAGGCTGTAGAGTGATACATGCTAGCCACTGCCACTTGGTGTTGCCAGCCAACCTTTTTAAAAAAGGTTATGTCTTCATTGTCATTATCATAACTCTACAAGTAGAGTGTGTGCTATGCGTAAACTATATGACCTGCCAATGGTCAAGAGATCAAATTGACAACCACTCAGTGCAGCTTCGAGATATTGCTTCTAAGAACTGGTTCCTGGGCTCTAATTTTGAATCTGTAGACAAAACATAATGTAAATGCAAGTCAGATGGAGCAACTGCTGAAAGTTGAACGTTGTCAGTACTGTTTTCAGGAATACACAGGCAGAAGTGTAATTGTCAGATGATTCTTATGCAAATGTGACTGTAAAATACCTGAAAGTAGTCCTCATCATTTAAATATTCTCCTAATATCTTGTTTTTACTACAAATCAGTTTAGCCACATTTGACCCCTTACTAGGGCCAACAGTTGAATTAAATCCCTTATCACTACTTTTTGACCAAAAGCATTTTTTTGTATTTTTATCTTTTATATCTTTTCTTATTCCTCGTTACATTAAAATAATTGTTTATTACAGAATAATTAGAAAATAAAGAGAACCAAAAAATTAAATATCTCATATATTTATTATTTATTACTTTGATAAATATTCTTCTAGATATGCAGTATGGGACCATATTGTATAATATAGTATTGTATTCAGTAACAGTATATTGTAAATATACTATAAATATCTTTTCACATCAATAAATCCTACAGCATTTAATGACTGCATAGTTTCATAGGTATATCCTATTTAACTAATGTCCCTTTTATTCGACATCTAGGGCAATACCATGGATATTTTATTTGCATTCTTAATTATTTCCTTTGAATGAATTTAAGCGTGAATTGCTAAACTGTCTTAGACTCTTTTAAGGATTTGTTATACATTTACAAAAGGAAGGGCTACATATTAGCATGTACACACTGAATAATATTTTAAAAACAGTCATTTTCATAGATACAAGATTTTGTTTTTATATTCATTTTTTAATTGAGAAGATAAATCCTTTTTTCTTTTTTCATGTCAATATTCATCTTTGTCTTATTTTTTAATGTTCTTAAACTTTTGTAATATTTTATATATAAATTTCTAGTTTATCACTTTTAAGTGCTTTTTTTTCTGTTCAGTAAACTTAAAATTTTATGGAAGCAGATCCATTAATTTTTTCATATTTGGTTTTGCCTTGGTATACAAATATCTGAATTATAGGGGCACCTGTAATTCAGTGGCTGGGTGGCTTGGTTGGTTAAGTGTCCAACTCTTGATTTTAGCTGAGGGTCATGATCTCAGGTAGCAAGGTCAAGCCCCCACATGGGGCTCTGTGTCTGGTGTGGACCTGCTTAAGATTCTCTCTCCCTCCTCCCTTTGCCCCTACCCCAACTCCCTCCATGCATTCTCGTTCTCTCTCTCTCTCTCTCTCTCTCTCTGAAAAACAACAACAACAAAACCTGAATTATAAAGTTTTGATATATTTGGTAGCTATAAAATAACAGTTGTCTTACAACAGATAGTATGTATTATTAGAGGGATGTTACTGTTTGCCTGACTCCAGAACTTTAAAAGCTGCCCTAGGAAAGAATTATGTTTCTGCATGTGCTGAATATCAGTTGAGTAAAAGAATAAAAAGGAAAAGTGATGAAGAGAGTTTATTAATGAATTTAAGAGTCCTAGGCCCTAGTAATGAAGCAGATTATAAGACAAACAAGGTCTATTTGCATGTAGAGCTTTCATTTGTGAAGGACAGAGGCTTCAAAGAGCTATGAGAGAAATAAATGGGGCACCATGGTAGGTCCCATTCTCTGATGGGCATCCAGGTCCCCTTGAGGAGAAGGTCCTTGGGACCTAAAGGTCAGAAGGAAACAGGAAGCACCCTCTGGAGAGGAGAGCTACCACAGTGTGTGTGGTACCCGGGCCCAAGACCATCGGCAGTCTATTGGCTACCCATCCACAATGAGCAAAGTACAGAAATTTCAGGTAAAGTGTTTAGAAATTCTTACAGTAGGTCAAGAGTAAATCTCATGTTGGTTAAATCAAATAATGGTATTAAGAAATGGGACTTATACTCTTTCTTTTTTCATCTCCTTCTTTGGTAATTCATTATTACTGTATTTTGATAAATTGTTCTAGAAGGTTTGGGGGTAGGAGTGGAGACTGATCTTGTATCTCAGAGAGTTTGAGAAATAATGCCCTTGAAAGTTATTTTTTATTCTTTCTCTCCTCTCAAATTGAAAGCTTATGCAGCAGAAACAGTTCCTAAGAGGGCTAACCAGCTGTCAGAGAGTAAGCATAGTGTTAGAATAGAGAGAAGTGTGGAAATGAAACAGGGGAAAATACAGTTAGTTTGGAGAGGGAAAAGCTGTCTATTTTTTTAAAAGTCCAGACACGTGCAGCACCAAATATAACATTGTTTCTCTACCCATTGGTTTCACTGCATCTGGGCATATTGGTTGTTGCATTAAAACTTTTTTTGTGTTTTTGTGCAGCCTTTGGTTGGATGGCCTTTCCAGTGGGATTTCAGAACCCATTTTCCATGACTGAGATATTTTATATGGATATTTCTATAATGGCACTTGACTCAATTTTAGATTATTAGATATGACTTCCACAGATCAAGCCAGATAATTATATGCTATTATCTTGAAACACAGTAGTGTGATGATGGATAATGATATATAATATGCTATAAACTCCTTATGGCCAGATTTAGATAAATAATTAAATTCTGATTAGTATGTATTTCATAAATATTAAATGCATTATGAAAAATGCTTTGCTGTTATTAAATGATCTTGTATATCCCGTTGTGGGAGTCTGTTGGCCTTTGAGTGTCTTCTCAGTACATCTTTTTCAATATAAAAATTTCTATAATCCCTTACATTATTTCCAAAATTCTCCCAATTCTTTTATCCCTAATGGATAAATAAGAATGATTTTTGCTTATATCGGTCTCATCTTAGAGCTATTAAAAATTCTTAGAATCGTGGAAGCCTGGGTGGCTCAGCGGTTTGGCGCCTGCCTTCAGCCTAGGGCGTGATCCTGGGGTCCTGGGATCGAGTCCCATGTCGGGCTCCCTGCCTGGAGCCTGCTTCTCCCTCTGCCTGTGTTTCTGCTTCTTTCTCTGTCTCTCTCATGAATAAGTAAATAAAATCTTTTTTAAAAAAATACTTGGAATCCTAGATGAAGCTTATGTATTTTAGTGGTTTGAGAGTGTTTTACTTAGCTTTTTTTTCTGAGATCTTTTCACCTTTAAAATATAAGGTAGTAGATATACATAATATTAAAATTTCATAACACTAGAAAAAATATTCTAATAACCCAGAAGACTCAACAAACTGAAATGTGTGCTTACTGTGTTATGCTGATTAATTAAAAAAAAAATTATGGTGATCGCCTCTTTGAATCTGTCAGACATACTAAGGCTAGACTAACTGCCCAGTGAAATCTTGGTCTCTGGTTAACAAGTGTAGGTTCTAGAGTTAGACTGCCTGTTGAACAGCCCTGCCATTGCTGGCTACGGGCCTTCAACACAGCGTTTAACTTCTCCACACCTGCATTTTCTCACCTTTCAGGTAGGGATATTGTCTTACTCCCACAGTGATAGTGTGAGATGTGATTGAGATCATCCGTATAAATCACTCTGACCAACATAGTAAGCATAGTAAGAAGCATAGAAGCATAGTAAGAACTGCCGTGCTTGTTTTCATTGTTAATGCTCACATGTGGTGGTGATAATATTTATTATCGTTGTTATTATTGTCCAGCTTTTTCAAATAGTTCCAAATTAGGAACTATTACCTATTGCAAACTATTACCTAAATGCTCCCTCTCTCCTATTCCCTGGGAGGAAACAAACAGCATATATAAATTAAACATATACATAGTATACTAAAATATGTATACACACACACACACACACACACACACACACACACGAAACCAGCAATGAGAACTCCAAGAGCCCATTAACCAAATAAGCTTGCAAAAAAAAAAAAAAAAAAAAAAATCCAGATCTAGATCTAACTAATGTGCTGGCAAAAAGGAAAATCACTATCAACAAAATCAGGCTATTTGAACATGATACAAAAATTCGGGGAGAGACCAGAAGAAATAGTGAGGAACATGAAGAAGCAGCCCAGAAGAGAGAAGAATCTGTGTTGGCAGCAGTGGTGAGAGACACTGGAAAGTGGAAGCAGTGGGACGTACGAACCGCTGCTGACAGAGACAGGAGCTCAGTTCTGCAAGGGTGAGAGAGAAGGAAGCATCAACCATGTGCTTATGCCTTAACAATCCCCCAGGCAGCTCTCTGAGCAAGAAGAACCAGTAGAAAAAGAAGAGGCAGCAGCCATTTAAAGAGTAAATTGTTTATTACTCCAGAAATCAAGATTAGGGAAGAAGATAGGAATGTGACAAACTATGCTATGCAGAGATGGAAAACTCTAGTGCCTGTACAACAAAATAACAGTTAACATTTATCTAGCGATGATTAAGGCCAACAGCTCTAATTATTTTACACATGTTGTCTCAATCCTTCTAACAACCCTAAACAATAACCGTAATGGATAAAAACCTGAAAATGCCAAAGAATGCATTAAAATGGAGAATGGGTTAGAACTGTCAGACCCTGCTATGTTGTAATCCGCCTAAATTCTAGCACCAGGAGCAGAGCCTCTTAGAGAAACTCCAGAAAATCAAAATGTAGTTGCCTTTGGTAGATATATTCTGAAGGACAGATATGCTCTTTGAATAACCGAGACATTGCATTGCACAGCTACATATATAGTCAAAAATACCAGCTCTAGAAAACAAGTGTTTAGATCATTCATTTCTGAGCTCTGTTTGTACTTTAACACTTTCATGGAACTTGAGGAACAGATTAATTTGGTAATATGTGGGTACGTGCCACTGCCAAGCCTTGTAAACTACCTCATACTTGCTGCCCACGTTTGTTCCAGGTGATCTTTCTAGATCCTTCTGGCTCTACCGTTCAGCACTTCTGTCATGGTAGGCTCCCGTGATCCTGTACGTGCCAGATTTTAAGCCAAACAAGGGTTGAATTTTTATTTTTTAGGTACTGATATTAATAGCTCACGAAGTAAAACCCTCATGGATTGGGAAATCTGATTGCCTTTGCTGTAAGATCACTAGAAACTGCTTTAGTTATCTCTTTTGTACATCCAGCGAAAGGTTAGAAACTTAACTGAGGAAAACAAAACCTTTCTGTTTGTAAACAACTGTAGGGTTTACCCGGAAGAAGCGAAATCCTTTTAATTTGATACCTTCCTGTTCCTAGGATTAGCCTCAGTGTTTCTGGAAGACACTCTGGAATGGTGAGGAGGTTTTCCTTCAGGCATCATTGACAAACTTCATGCAAATGAGTTAACTGAGTGGTTGAATGTGGGTGGACATAGGGTGTAAATAGTGTTTTCAGTGCTGCTGGCCAGAGGGCACTGTCAGGCTGGGTGAGGCAGGGATGTTGTATGTGCAGGGGGTATGAGTGTGTGTGGGGGTGTGAGTTTGAGTTTGTATGTGTCCATGTAAAAATCTTCCATGGGGAAACTGCTTCAGCCTTTGATTTACTGACCAATTTCATAGAATATCTGTCCACTTTGTCATAAACTAGTTTTACTCACCTTCATGTGTAAGAAGCAACTGACTTGAAATCAAACTGTTATATTCTTTTATAAAAAATATGAGTTCCAGAGCTATTGCTGGCATCATCCTTCATTTACTCCTGCATTCCATATAATACAGACTCGTAGTACCATCTACCACAGAAAAGAAGAAACTGTGCTCATAATTTTGAGGCTGGGTCACATGCAGAAAATGACATTTTATTTGGCAGTTTATTTAAGGTAAGGAAGTATAAAGATGCTCACACACACAAAATTAAAATTAGATCAGGACAGTTAACTGAACCTTAGCTCTGAGGAAAACCCAGCATTCCACAATAACTTAGTCTTGTTGATTCTAGATGGTTGCAGGTAGTGATCATTTTTAGCCATATTTTCATCTCTGGTATCTAGTAATGTTAAAAAATATGCAAACGTTTTTTAAAGGTGGAGAAGCCAATGCCACAAAGAAGGTTAGAGATTCATAAGGACCCTAGCTCCCTTCATTTGAAGAAGTGAATTTGGCATGTAGTGTAATCTTGGTTAGTTAATGATCACGGTTCGTTCAAAGCAGTCTTCCCTTGTGTTCGTACTCCTAGGAGGAGCTGATCCGGGGTATCACAGAATGGGGGTTGGAGCTATAGAGTGCTTTTTGAGTGTTTTACTGTCCCAGAATAGTAGTTGTGGTGCTGGGCATTCCTGTCATTCTGCACCAGGAAGGTGTCAGGATTGGCCATGATTAGATAGGAGGGGCTACACAGATACACACGCAGGAAAACCAGAAGGCTCTGGAAACTTCGTGTTGTTTATTTTCCTTAGGCTTTATTGCTCTCACTTAGAAAAAAAAAAATAACACAAATTCTAACTGCCTCTTTTTATATTATGTTATTCATTCTGTTAAAGAGATTGGGGTTCAAACCAGTGAGGGAGACAAAGGATGACAGAGGTTTGTTAAAAGGTATGTGGCGGGATGCATAACTCTGCAGTTTTCCATGCCGCACTTCTCTAGGGCTCATTATCCAGTGGAAATAATCTAATAATAACCTAATGAGGGAAACCATCCTTATTTCCTTTGTCCTGCCCGTCCAGAGCTTTTCAAACGTACAGCAGAAGTGTTTCTGTGTACGAGTCGCTTAGAACCTCAAAATTGCTTAGTAAAATGTACTTTGAAACTTTCTCATTATCCACAGAAATGGTATTTTTCAAAAGGAAAAAATAGCAAACTCCAAATTGCATGGTTTTAAGAAAGTGGATCTTCAACCTTTTTAGTAATCTGCTATGATGAAGCATTTGAGGTTTGTACTTTGAAATGACACAATGCAGTTAGAATTGCAGAATCGCTCTTGCAGCTTGCCCCGGTGTTCAGAATTTCTCCTTAATTTCTTTGCCAGTCTGCTCACGTTGATGTTTTAGTTTGTGGCCTTTTTGCATTCTAGAACTTTTTTAATGCTTTTTAAAGTAATATTCCATTTTGGTACTTTTGGCTTCTCCTGTGATTTCAAGTAACAGGTATTGAAGATTGTACCAAACTTGGTTGAAATCCGGCTGTTGCAGTAATTAACGATCAGTACAAAATTTGTTTTCTATGGGAATTGGTAAAGTATATAGGAATAGATCAAGCAAGGTAAATGTAAAGGCTCTACAGTCCTTATTGCCTAAGTTAAAAATGCTCCTTGGAATATAAAAACTCTTACCGGGATAACAAGGAAAGCTTGGTCACTTAAAAATCCTTCCTGTAAGAAAGGGGGGAAACTTTGGTTTTAAATAACCCATCTGGCCTTCAGAGGCTCTTCCCTGGGGAGTTGCACTAACTTCTGCCACATAGATCGCACCCGATGATGGACATAGCCCATGGCAAAGAGGCCAGGGAAGGAAAGCAAATGGACTTCTGTGAAAATACACGAGGGACAAATAGCATCCTGCTTGCCGAGTAAGTGCTAGGAAACCCTCTAAAACATGGGAAGTACAGACAGGCCCCAGCAGGTTCCAGCATTCTTATGTTGGCTGGGATTCTGGTTTTTAATGTGAGTCCTTGTTCTCTGTGAAGTAGACCTTTGACCTACACGTTACCCTTCTCTTTTCTTAAATGTTTTGAAGTTCTAGCCGGGCAGTATTGTCCACGTTAAATCACATACGAAACTTTGATTTAATATTTTAGATTACGGAGTTTCTCAGTATGAACTGTGTTCGTAATATGGTAAAGTAGCAGGATTTATTAATAAAGGTTCTGAGGTTGGCTTATTTTTAAACTGCGGTTGCTTAGCACCTATGGAACGGGGTGGCCCACGCTGGGTCTCCTCGCAAGACTGTTTCTTGTTTGTTACGGTTGACAAGACCACCACCCCTTCTCTGTAGGAACCCCTGGCAGTGACAAGAAGAAAGCAAAATCTTTGTGATCCAGGGCCTGTGGGCAACTTTATATAATTTGCTTGTAAAATGACTTACTAGCCTACAAGCGTTACAAGGAAGAAGTCCTTTACAAACGAGACGGTTTGATCACAAATTTATTCATTAAATTTTTCAGGTGTTTTTGTCTCTACTAACTGCGGTGTTTGTGTAACCAAAAATTAGGACCATGTTTTGTAATGTACAATTCCCTTTCAATGTTACTGAATCAGAAAATCTTAACAGTGGATTTGGTGTGGTTAGGGTAGAAAGCAGTGACCTGGAAGTGGAGACAATGGTCTTTCCCTAACTGAGAGTCCTTGTGTAAGAGAGTAAGCAGCATTCACTCTGCCTCTTGGAAAAGGAGAAGGATCCCTGCCTCAGTTACCTTACAAACTGATAGTGGAAATAACCAGATGATGGAGATGGAAATGTCCAAATATAAATGGACTGTAAAAACACAGAATATTATTTGCATTCCAAATATGAAATTTCTCATATGCAAGCAGGACTCTAAATTTCATTAATATACCCACAGTATGCCAATGTCTGAGCTAACAGTACTTGTTGGGAGGCCCATATCTTTGTGGTAAGGTCAGTGTTCTGTTAGAATACCCATGTGGTTTTATATAGATGTGACATCCTTGTACCATCTTTGAGTTCCAATGGTACTAATATATAAAACCAGTGAGATTTTAGGAGCTGTTCAAATACCAAGATACTGGGGATCCCTGGATGGCTCGGTGGTTTGGTGCCTGCCTTCAGGCCAGGGCGTGCTCCTGGAGACTCAGGATGGAGTCCCACATTGGGTTCCCTGCCCGGTGGAGCCTGCTTCTCTCTCTGCCTCTGTCTCTGCCTCTTTCTCTCTCTCTGTCTCTCATGAATAAATGAATAAAATATTTAAAAAAGAAATTCCAAGATGCATAATCAGTTTAAAATCTTATTTGTTCATTTGAAAAAAAAAAAAAAAGAGTATCTGGGTGGCTCAGTTGGTTAAGCATCTGCTTTCGGTTCAGGTCATTGGGCTCCCTGCTCAGCAGGGAGCCTGCTTTTCCCTCTGCCCTGTGCTGCCTCACTCATGTGCGTTCTCACTTGCTCTCTCTCGCTCACTTGCTTTTTGCAAATAAATAATTTTTAAAAATGAATTTTAAAAATCTTGCTTGATTTAAAACTCTATAGATTTTCTTTTTGGAGTTTTAGAAATATTTTAAATCCTTCCAGAATGGTACTTATTCAAGCCTGCATTTAATTTCGTTTAATTTAAATCTAAAGTAGTGACTGTAAGTTAGTAAAGATAAGCCTTTATACACCATCTAGTTAAAAAGAAACAGTAAAGTGTGTGTTCTTTAGATAAAATCTGAGAAGTAAGCTCAATTATTCATTTTTCCCTTCCTTTTTTTTTCCCCACTACTGTGAACAAGTAAGGAAGTTGAGAGATGTTTTTCTCTTGTGATACCTATTGATTTTCAAGTTGCTCTTCATTACCACCACCACCACCGTCACCAAAGATAAAACCATTATAAATATATATAAATATACTTATATATTTATATAAATATTTCCTTCTGTCCATATACCTGATTCTTTAGGACAGGTATATTATTACCAGACCCTTTTGTCACTTACCACACTGTACTAAAATTTTCTAGCATCAGTTTTCTCACTCGAGCCTAAATGAAAGCCTTCCAAGGCATGAGTCAGCCATGGTTTATCCATCTCCATGTGAGGCAGGCAGGATAAATACAACAGAGGAATCTAAGGAACATAGGATGAAAGTGAGACTAGTGAAGAGGCAAATGATATGGCTTCAGTTAGTAAGCTGGGATTCCCAGAAAGTGAAATCAGTCCTGAGAGGAATAGTCAGGGAAAACTGATTGGAAAGCTAGGCCTTAAACGATGAGAAATGGGGGCTGTTAGAGGGAAGCATCAGATAAAAGGAGCAGAAATGAGGGGCACCCGAGTGGCTCAGTGGTTGAGTGTCTGGCTTTGGCTCAGGTCATGATCCTGGGGTCTTGAGATCAAGTCTCGCATCAGGCTCCCCACATGGAACTTGCTTCTCCCTCTCTCTCTGTCTCGCATAAATAAGTAAAATCTTTAAAAAAAAAAAAAAAAAAAAAAAAAACAGGAATGAGTCTGATGTGTTTCAGGATTCCAGTGACCCCTTCCTGAATTAGTCTAACAGGCTGTGGATGAGGGAGCATAAGCAACAGCATGGACAGTGATATCCTCTCCTCAGCTACAACCATCCCAGACTCTCTGCCCCAAGCCCCATGTCCCTTCTCCAGGGCCATACATATCCTTGCATGTTGACAGCTTCCCCGGACCCCCTCCACCCTTTAACATTTCCCGTGTCCCAATATGCTCCTAGTGGCATGTTCAACATTTAGATTCTTAGTTTTTTCAGTCAAAGAATGCCATGTATTTTCCTGAACTGTTAATCTTAAATTATTAACAAACTTTTCTCACTTCTCTTACCTTCTTCCTCTACTTCTCTAAAAAACTTTCATTCTCTGATCTTCTCCTTCACTGCATTCCCAGAGCACACTACTTGCTTTTTCTGAGCAGTTGCCTTTCCCTTCCCAAACTAAACAGGTGCTTTCATTCACTTGAGTAGCCTTGTCTCTTAGAAGTGTTCTGAAAGGAAAACTTTTTTTCAGTGTTCTTTTTTTTTCCTCTCCCTGCCAAAAAAGAAGTATTGCTATGATTTTTTGTAATATGTGAAATAGGTAAGATTTAAATAGGTAAGATTTTCGACTTAACAAGTGGATAAGAAGGTTCCCCCACTGTCACCCCACTTGGGACATAACTTCATTCCAAACCATACCAAGAATAATACGGGGCATTACTTGAGCTTCACTTGGGCCTATCCCTGCCAAACTCATAATTAAGGAATAATGAGTTCTAAGTGAAAATTCTTCCTACTTTGGGGAATTTTTGTAAGATTACATCACATAAAATTTGAAGCATTTTATTATAGAATATTTTTGCCCTCTTCTTTACCTAGAGGTGACTTTTCACATAAAGTGATTTGTCTCCAGGGAGGAGGAGACTTCTATATTAGTTTGATAAAGGAATTCTGAATATTAAGCCTAATTCTGTGATGTAAGATCAAAGTGAAGACCCTAAATCAAACAAAAACTCTCAGCAGATTGATCCTAATGGACAAGGGAGGTCTGTTTTTCTTTGTCATGTCTTGCCCTCTCTCCCCTTCAGCATCCTGTGTATGGTACCTTCCCCACAGATGGGCCTCTCCTGCTGTGCCTGTGTAGGGAGGGAAGTGGGTTCGCAGCTACACACCGAAACTTTTTGGGGAGCGTTGTGGTTGCTCTTTTGCCTTTGCTTTGTGGTGTTCCAAACTGGCGAGGTTCATCTGGTGGGATTGGCACCAACTGAGCACCGGATCAGCTATCACAGTGGGACCTTCTCCTCCCTTTACGAGCTTTCACACAGTGCAAGAGCCAAAGGTGCCCCAAATGGTCTCTGTGGCACTTCCATTCTGCAAATGCTTAACAATGGTGATGACTTTCTTAGAGAAAATGAAAGCCTGTACTGATTACAGGTTTCTGAAGCAGTTGCTAAAACACCTACTGAATTGGCACAAAACATAGTAGTGCTAACAATCAGGTACTTAGGTGTTTGATAAACCTGTGGATTTTCAGGTTCAAACCCTCATCTTCTACCTCAGTGAGGTGGGGATTCCTGTGTCTAATGAGGGGCCTAGATATGTGCCTTTTAACAAATACTTTGTGAATGTGCCTGGCAAATAGCCATATGTTGGATATCTTTATATGTGGATAAAGATTGTGTTTATTTGTTCATAAGAGACACAAAGAGGCAGAGGAGAAGCAGGCTCCCTGCGGGGAGCTCCATGCTGGACTCTCCCAGGATCCCGGGATCACACCCTGAGCCCAAGGCAGACACTCAACCACTGAGCCACCCAGGTGCCCCGAAGCTGTATTATCTTGACCTCTGTTTCCTTATTTGCAAAATGGGAATATTAATATTCCTTATCATATCCAAGTGTTGTGGAGTTTAGGTAAAGCATGTAAAAGATGAGCACACTCCTAACACATAGTTCGTGCTCGGTAGGCATTGTCTCTCTTTAGTGTCACTGTGTTTTGTATTCTGGGGATGTTTGTATGAGTTGACTACAAATGTCCAATTATATAAGTTCTAAGGTTTCTTTGTAGCCTATTTAATAGGGAAAGAATGAGTTTAAATGTGATTAGTATTTGGGATGCCTGGGTGGCTCAGTGAAGTGTCTGACTCTTGATTTCGGCTCAGGTCATGATCTCAGGGCCCTGAGATTGAATCCCCATGGGGCTCACTGGGGAGTCTGCCCCTCCCCCTGCTCATGCAAGCACAAGCTCTTTCACAAATTAAATATTTTTAAAAATGTAATTATTTAATTATTAATTTGCTAATTAGTACTAATTAGCTTAAAATACTGATAAGTAGTTATCGGGATATATGAATATACATTTGTGTACATATATAAATTTATATAAATTTGTGTGCATATATATATATATAAATTTGTATAAAACCATATCCACATTGGAGAGAGAGAGAGAGAGGCGATTAAGTAATCCAGGCCTAAGAAAATAGAGAAGAGGGGAATTTAAGGAAGTTTTTTCTGAAGAAAGGTTTCTAAGTTATGAAGTTGATTAGAGATTAGTCAGGATACAATGGGGAGGAAGTAAGAGGTGCAAAGAGTAGCCTTAAGAGAACCACATGTTGCTTCATTTGTGTGAAGTTAGGCTGGAATGTGTATCTGGGTGGGTTGGGTTGAGGTTATTGGGAAGAAACCAAAGAAGTCCAAAAGATAAACTGGAACCAGACCAGGGTCTAATAAATACGCTCTGGTAAGGAGTTTGAATTTTATCCTGAGGGCGAGAGGAAGCCACTAACAGTTACTTTTTTTAAACAGGGGAGTGAGAAGATCAGATATGCACATTAGAGAAAGTATCCTACCTTTATGGAAAATGAGCTGGAGAGGGCCAGAAAGTGGGCAGGAAACCAGTAAAGGAGGCTGTTGCAGAAATCCAGTGCCAGTGGCCTGGACTAAAAGCAGCCCTCTTTGCCTGAGTCCTACGTGAAAGCAGGTGGGGATGGCCCTACAGATCTGATTCTGGTGTTGCAAAAGTAATATTGCCTGAGCCTGATTCTCTAGTATGTATACCTCTCGCTGAAGTAAGTTAGACCCTTTTGGAAGTTGCATTAAGTCTCCTAGGCCACAGGAGTGCCATTAAAGCCTGCTTCAGCATACTAAATGGAATGGAATCTCGGCCTGCAGTCAGCCAGTAAATGAATATAACTTATGTTGAATTCCAGCTAATGTACAGTCTTAGAAGTAGCATTAAGTCTGGAAAGTCACTTGGGTACCATTTCAAGTACTGAACTGTGATTTACTTGGTCATACCTCAGTGGCCTATATGTGCCAATATAGCTTCCATGGCCTTTTCTACTGTGTTCCAGGGAATAACTTATGGAATGAAAACACCCATTTTTAAAATATATTTTCTATATCTTACTCATTTTCTTGGTGGATAGGGATTATTGAGGTCAGTATTTATTGTTCAAAAATGTGTAGTATAAATGAAAGTAGCAAGTCATAACCTAGAAATGTGCAGTTTAAATGAAAATAACAAGCCGTAACCCAAAGTAATGTTTCCTATTAAATGTATATAATAAAGTTTAAAAAAGTATTGATAGTCACACTCTTATCCAAAAGAAATTTAAATTTTATTTTATAAGGCATGTTTGAAATGCTCATTGTAAGTTTGCTTTATACATATTAATTAAATGTTCACTGATAAATACAGAGTGAGTCACATGCCCATGAAATCCAGTGCTTAACAAAACAAAACAAAACAAAAAAAACACAAAAAACCTGATGTCATCCTAATAAGTCCTGTGAGGTCCCAAACTATGTCTTAGTCATCTTTTTATCCCCATGTAATTATCACCATGATAATTATGTTATTTGTGTGGTATTTAATTGTTTAAGTATTTAATATATGTTTAAAAGTTTGTGATTGCCACATGCTAATGACCGTAATATGGGAAGCTTGTCTGAGGCTCCAGGTTTCATGGCAGAGTAAGTATTAGGAGTGTGAGAGCTCTCTGCTTATCTGTGATGAGTGTTATGGGAACTTTGGACAATTGGTATTCCTGAAAGGCACAAATAAAGAAACCTCAAATATGAGTCTGTGATAACTAAATTTGAAACTAGCTTAGGAAATATTTTCCCTTAATAAAAATAACAAAGCCTTGGATCAGGTTTTCAAAGTTCGGAGATGTTTGATAAGTAAGTAGGAAAAGAATTTTAGATATGCAAAGAGATTAAGTCATATTTATCTAGTTTGGGAAAGTAAAAAAGAGAGAAAAGACACATAAATGCAGTGGAGAATTTTAGAAATGTTTACTGAGATAAACAGTAACAGTTCCTAACATTTGTGTAGTATTATGGATTGGGCATTGTGCTTTCTAAAACATGATCTCATTTGATCTGGGGAAGAACCTTACGAAGTACTTTTCCCAGGTAGGGAACTTGGATCTTAGAGTGGTTAGATGATTTGTCCCAAGTCCAAACAGCTCCTAAGTGATGACTGGAAACCCTGTTTTCTGACTCTTAACATCATACTTAAATGTTGAGCAGCAAATAAATAATTGGCATGTATTAACTACCACATCATACTTGAAGGCCTCTGTGAATAGCTAATTCACACTAAAGACTTTCTCCCTAATGGCCAACACATTTATTGCCTATATCATTCATTTGCCATAAAATTTTAATTAAAAAAAAAAAAGGTTTCTCTGTTTATAGAAGCAACACGGCTTCTGAGTAGACAGTTTTAAAATGTCTTGACTTCATGAATATTATGTGACCAGTGGTTGTGCCCTTCCATAGATAATGCTTCTGAGATTTTTGTGCTTTTTAAAAACGTCTTATGCTTTCAAAAAATATTTCAAATAAAATCAAAACATTTTCCTTGTTTTCATTTTTACTTTAGTGAAATAATATGAAAAAATTCTCCATGTAATTAAACATCATTATAATACCATTTCAATGTCTTGTGTTCCATTTTCTGAATAACACCCATTAAGGGCTTGGGAATGCTTTCTATGTTTTGTTATTAGAAATGACACTGAAGAACATCTTTGCTAACAGTCTCTTCATATAAAGCCATGTATTTTTTTCTTAGAGTAAATGTCTGATAATAAAATTGCTGGCTGAAAGTTATTTAATCATTGACCAAATAGCCCAACCAGAAAGGTTGTGCTTATTTAAATTCCCACTTTGTAGCATATGAATGACACTGTTTGCACTTTTGCCAATCCCTGATCTTTTAAAAAATCTTTGCTAATATGATTATCAAAAATAGTATATTATTCAGGCACCAGAGTGGCTCAGTTGGTTAAGTGTCAGACTCTTGATTTCAGCTCAGATTATGACCTCAGGGTAATGGGACTGAGCCCTGAGTCAGACTCAGCACTAGGTGTGGAGCCTGCTTGAGATCCTCCCCTTCCCTGCCACTCATGTTCATTCCTTTTCTCTCTCTCTCTCTCTCTCAAAAAAAAAAAAAAAAAAAAAAATGCTGCTTTACATAGCTTAACAGTAAGTAAATAAAACCAGGGTGGGAACTGAGATTTGCTTTTTTGTTTGTATCCTGCACAATGACTACTGTTTATTGCTGAACACATGTAGACATTCCACAAATAGAATGTTACCTAGAGAGCACATGTAATATATAAAACAATATCAATCATGTTCCTCTTTGGCCCTTGTTTTATCAAGTACTTCAAGGGCTGCCATTTATTCTTCTGGGAAATGAAATAATCAGCTTTTTCAGTGGGCCATTATAATGACAAGCACAATTTTGAAAGCATTTGAAAGTATCATTGTAGTTTTTGAGCTTGCAAGAATTTTAAAGATCATTTCATCAGATCCCATCATTTTACGTTAAGCATATTTAATGTAAAGCTATGAAAAAATCCTGGTTCGTTCTACAAATTGAAATAGTGTCTAATGTTTGCACAAATGTATGATTTTGCCCATAATTTTATGAGTTACACCCGTGGGAATTTAAATTTCTTTACTCTTTAATCCTTTGCAATATGGTGAAACTAAAAATGTCAACTATTTTAAGAAAACAGTTTTTGTCATGGCAGTGGATTCTGGTTTTAAAGATAAAACAAATGCATTTGCAATGAACTTCAACTCTGTTTTATCTAAATAAGGCTTTCTTACAGGTACATTATTCTGCATAGTTTAGTCAACCATATTTCTTTTCACTTTCTTTTAGGTAGCAGTTTTACAACATCATCAGGATTATATACAGGAAATAATTCACTCACAAATTCCTCTGGATTTAACAGTTCACAGCAGGTAATTTTAAAAGCCACTTTAACTTCAGAATTTTTTTTTTAATGCAACAGATGATTTTCTTAGAAAGATCTGTTTACAGTGTACCACTATAAGTGATTGCTTACCTAAGCCTTATAAAATATATTTTTTCTTTTAAAAATCTCTTCAGCAGTCTTAATATGGTGAGCCTTTGCTTTTCAGATTCATTTAATTTTACCTAATAATTAATCATGGAATAGAAAAGATAGGAAGAATGTATCTGATCTTATGTAAAATTTGTTTGCAAATAGACACTTCAGTCAACGGGTACTTGTATGCTCCTTTGTAAATTCGGAGAAGACACACAAACACAAATATAGTTATATTTGAAAAGTAAGAAATGAGCAGCAGTATTCTGACATAATTTTTGTGTGGTTTGATTTGGTAGGACTATCCATCTTATCCCAGTTTTGGCCAGGGTCAGTACGCACAGTATTATAACAGCTCACCGTATCCAGCCCATTACATGACGAGCAGTAACACCAGCCCAACGACACCATCCACAAATGCCACTTACCAGCTTCAGGAGCCACCATCTGGCATCACCAGCCAAGCAGTCACAGATCCCGCAGCAGGTAATTATGTGCACTTTATTAGTCCTGCAGGCTGTATTTCTGGTGGTTTAAATGCATTTTTCTACAGTCATATATTCATGCAGTGGTTTCACAGTTTTGGCAAGTTTTGGCAAGGCCTGAATGTAAGTCAAACAGTGTGATTGTGACATTAACTTTATTTAATTTTGTTTGCTGAAAAATTTTAGCATAAATGGTGTAACTTCAAAAGCACTTAAATTGAGACTTTATTTAGTTGTAAATATACTCAGTTTTCAAGAGCTATTTATAATGTTTTAGATACATAATTATATTTAGCTATAATTATTAACTATAATTATAAATATTTGCCCACGTACTAAATATAAAATAAATGATATTACTTTGAATTCAATGTTTATTATAATTAAATATCTCTCCAAAATAAAAAAAGATACCAGAGCTCATAATGGAAAACAGTGATTCCCCTGGCTCACTCTTTCCAAGCATGACCTAATTCTGAATTTCATGACTGGGCAAAAGCATTTTCATACTTCTGCACAACCCTTGATAAGCCTTTTCAAATGACAATCTCTCCAGCTCTGGAAATTTTCCTACTATGTATTTGATATTTCTTGCTTTCTATTAGTTTTTTCTGGAACTTTTAATACTGTATGATTAATTTCCTGAATTGGTCTTTATCTATACTTCTATTTTCTCTAGCACGTCTCACCTTTGTCTTGCTAAAAATGTCGTCTCCTTTCTTGGATTATGAAGTGATCTCTTATCCTCAAACAATCACAGAGTTTTCTTTCTTTTTGCCTTTTATTCTTAGAGCCACAGACCGCTCTTTGCTACAAGCCAGGTTAAAAATTCTGAAACACACTTCTGTGAGATCGTGATCATAGTGTCTTAATTCTAGTTGGTTCCCCTAAATCATGAAAACAAATTTTAGGTGCTAATTTCAATCTGGACAATAGGTTTATCTTACAAATATTAGCAGATGTCCCCCATAAAAAAAAAATCTCCTTCAGGTTTTTGGTGTTTCACATCATTTTCCTGAATATATGTGAACACTCTTTTGCTCTAGAGTAGGAAGTTACATCATTCCTAAACTTGTATTCCACCTATAACTAAACTCTTTCTGTACAACTCAACTCAACATTTTTATCTTTATCAGATTCCATTTACCTATATTTTTTAAAAGCTAGCTTGATCTATTTTTCACTTAGTTCACATGTGTAATTACAGTTTTCACAGAATCTAGTATACATGTCTTTTAATTAGATTTAACATCTATATAATTGCTCTCAAAAATTGGATTTATTATAGAGCTATTGTAGAATTTTCCTCTCTGCTTCCATCAAGTTGATGTAGGCATCATGAGAAAGGTAATGGCCTGTCCCAATTTTAGGGAAATCTCATGTTTTCATATGAACCATCTGAGTCATGCAAACTTCTTGAGGACTAAAAGGAGCTTTGAAATAGAATAGCTATGTAAACAAGTAGAAAAACTCTTCAGGATCTGTGGAATAATAGAATGAGAAAAGAAGACAGCAGAGTAATGTTACTTTAATTCATGACATTTTGATTGTGAAGAGTACAGTACAAAACAAGCTAGTGAAGACTTAATCATGTTTTTTTTAAAAATTAAGCTTGATTAGCACTTTCTAAAAAAATACCAATTCAGTCATATCAGAAAAGTTTGTCTTTGTGCCATTTTTTAAGTGAATTTTATTTATCGAAGCAGTGTTGTGTGAAAGAATGGGGAGGACTAGGCACAGAACCATGTCACATAGGAAACAATGCAAAATTATGATTTTCAAAATGTCTACATGATTTCAAGATCAAATTATTCATTTTAGATTTTATTTGAATAAATGCTCAGTGTTTCAGGTATTCATTTCAATTGCAATATCTTTATGGCTACAGAATAGAATGAATTGAATTGGGGACAAAATAGTATTTTTCAGGTTTCTTGTATTTACTACTTCCCACTAAAATAAACGTATGTATCAGTCTTCCTTATGTAGTTAGAAGTGAAAAGTTCAGTGAGTTTCCACATTAAAAAGAAATGTAAATTACTTGAGGAATTCAAAGAGGATTTAGTCTGGTATAGGGGGTTTTGGTTTGTTTGTTTGTTTACTTTTGCAGTATGATGGATTCAGCCTAAGTCTTTTGGTGCTAATTTTCCTTTATTACTAGTCATATGTAAAATGGTAGACTTGTCTTAGATGAAAAGGAAGTTTGAATGATAGAGTCCATAAAGTCATTAAAGAATTCAAAGGAATGATTTATTGTCTATAACCTAATGTTTTGTGATAGAAATAAAAAATAGTTAAAATCATGTCTATTTTGTTGAAATTTCAGATTTTTTTCTTTTACATTTAATAATCTGTTAGGTTTAAAGTCAGTATTATCTACACTGGAAAAATAGACTCTAGTTATGATCTGATCTTATGTATGGCTAAGTTTCTGCCTTTCAGTTTCAAGAAATTATACAGTACAGAATGAATACACAGTATATATGTGGCTCTCCTCCCATACTTTATCATATCTGTTCTTGTATTGCTTAAGGAATTGTTATGTCATGATGAACATAAAAAGATAATAACCTCACAAGTACTTCTCAGGCTAAACATGTAAAGACTCATTATTTGGTATTATGCATTTTTAAAATTATAAAGAATAGCTGTTTTAAGTTCATGGTATTATGTAGTATTACTTATAAACATGGACCTCCTTGTGAATTTTAAGCACAAAAATTATTTTAATGTGTTCATAATTAAATATTGAAAGCTATAGTCTCCTTTGGGTAGATATGTATAATACACTAAAAATAATATAACTTGAACATGAAAGTTTAATCTCAAAATTTTAATTCATTTTAAAAACTAAAAACAATGCCTTTCTTTTTTATTGAGATATAATGGATATTTATATTAGTTTCACATGTACAACATGATTTTACTTGTATGTATTATGAAATGATCACCATAGTAAGTCTAGTTAACCTCCACCAGCATATGTAGTTGCAAATTTTTTCTCTTGTAATGAGAACTTTTAAGATCTAAGCAATTTAAATCCTTTGCATTCATTTTTAAAAATGAGTGTGGGGGCACCTGGGTGGCTCAATCAGTTGTGTCCTATTCTTGATTTCAGCTCAGATCATGATCTCAGGGTTGTGGGATTGAGCCCTATGTCGGGTTCCACGCTCAACAGGGAATCTGCTAGAGATTCTCTCTCTCCCTCTCCTTTTGTACCCCCACATCCGAATAAATAGATAAATCTTTATTTAAAAAATGAGTTTGTTGGTCATGTTTTGACTATCTAAATAAAATAAAAGTTACATCACCAGGAAATATTTAAGGATTAATCTATTTTGGGAATATGGTGAGGTTTATCTGGTTGTTTAGCAACATTGTAATTTACTTACTGGGCTCAAGAAAATTGTACCTACTCTTTAACTAGCAACACTCCCTCCCCATTTTGGTTGTTTCTAATTTTGGCATTTATAAATCTATAAATATTTGTGCTCAGGTTTTTTGTATAGGCATAAGTTTTCTCTTTTTTTTAAAGATTTTATTTATTTATTCATGAGAGGCAGAGACACAGAGGGAGAAGAAGGCTCCATGCAGGGATCCCAATGGAGGACTCGATCCCAGAACCCCGGGAATCATGCCCTGAGCTGAAGGCAGATGTTCAACCGCTAAGCCACAGACTTAGGTGTCCGGAGACCTAAGTCTTCAAATTGGATAAATACCTAGTGGTGTGATCACTGAATTACTCTATAAGAGTATGGTTAGTCTTATAAGGAATTGCCAAATTGTCTTCCAAAGTGCTATACCATTTTGTGATCCAATAAGCAATGAATGAGAATCCTGTTGCTCCACTACCTCATCAGCATTTGGTATTGTCAGTATTTCAGATTTTGGCCATCCTAATGAGGGGTAGCAGTATCTAGTTGTTTAAGTTTGCATTTCCCTAATGAAATATTATGTTGAGTATGTATTCATGTATTTATTTGCTCTGAATATCTTCTTTGGTAGGTGCCTGTTCAAATGTTTAGCCCACTTTTTAATGAGGCTGTTTTCTTATTGTTGAGTTTTAAGTTCTTGTATATTTTGGATGCAAGTTCTTTATCAGATAAGTTTTGCAAATACTTTCTCCCAGTCTGTGGCTTGTCTTTTTAATCTCTTAACAGTATGTTTCAAAGAGCAGAAGTTTTTAATTTGAATGAAGTCCATCTTAGCAGTTTTTCTTTTTCATGGAATATGCTTTTGGTTTTGTATCTAGAAATTCATTACCAAGCCCAAGGTCACCTAGGCTTTTTGCTGTGTGATGATCTAGAAGTTTCATAGTTTTGCCATTTCAAAATGTTTAGGTCTCTGATCCTTTCTGAGTGAATTTTTGTGAAAAGTGTAAGTCAGTGTCTAGATTCTTTTTTTTCTTTTTTTCTTTTATTTCGTTTTTGGCATGTGGATGCCCAGTTATTGTAGCACCGTTTGTTGAAAAGCCTCTCTCTTGCCCACTGAGTTACCTTTACTTCATCAAAGATCAGTTGACTATATGTGGGTGGGTCTATTTCTGGGCTCTCTGTTCTCTTTCATCAATTTATTTGTCTATTCTTTTTCTGATACCACAGTGTCTTGATTATTGTGATTTTGTATAATAAGTCCTTAAGTTGGGTAGTATCACTCCTCTGACTGGGTTCTTCCTCAATATTGTGTTGGCTATCCATGGTCCTCTGCCTTTCCACAGAATCTTTAGAGTCAGCTTGTCAGTATCCACCAAGGAATTCACTTGAGTTTTGTTTAGAATTGCATTGAATCTAAAGGTCAATTTGGGGAAAACGGAATATATGGGATCTTGACAATATTGAGTCTTCTTATCCATGTACATGGAATATCTCTCCATTAATTTACTTTTTTATTTTTTTCATCAGAGTCCTATAGTTTCCCTCATATAGATTTTATACATATTTTTTAGATTTTTCTCCTTTTTTGGTGCTAATTAAATCATGTAACATTTTAAATTCAAATTCAATTGCTCATTGCTGGTATCTAGGAAAGCGATTGACTTCTGTATATAATCCTTATACCCAGAATCTTCTATAATCGCTTACTAGTTCCAGAAGTTTTACTGTTGATTCTTTGATATATTGTTTTACATATACAGGTATGTAATTTGTGAACAGAGATTTATGTCTTTCTTCCTACTCTGAATATCATTTGTTTCCTTTTCTTACCTTATTGCATTAGCTAGGACAGTGTTGAATAGGAGTGGTACAGGAGACATCCTGTCTGGTTCTCGTGATCTTAGAAAACTGATTTCTCATCATTAAGTGTGATGTTAGCTATATATTCTTAGTAGATATGTTTTATTAACTTGAGGAAGTTTTCCCCTGTCCCTCGTTTGCTCAGCGTTTGTGTCATGAATTGGTATTGGATTGTATCCAGTGCTTTTTCTGCATCTGTTGATATGATCATATGATTTGTCTTCCTTAGCCTGTTGATGTGATGAATTACATTAATTGATTTTCAAATGCACAACCAGCTTTTCCTACCTGGAATAAATCCCACTTTGTCATGGTGTATAAATCTTTTTATACATTGTTGGATTCAGTTGTGCTAATATTTTAAGAATCTTTGAATCTATGTTCATGAGATGTATTGGTCTGTGGTTTTCATTTCTTATAATGTCTTTGTCTGGTTTTGGTATTAGGATAATAGTGGATAACTATTAGGATAACATCATAGACCAAGTTAGGAAGTGTTTTTTCTGCTTCTATTTTCTGGAACAGATTGCAAATAATTCATATCATTTATTTCCTAAATATTTGGTAGAATTCACCAGTGAAGCCATCTAGGCCTAGTGCTGTTTTGGAAGATTAATTATTGATTCAATTTCTTTAATAGATAAAAACCTATTCAGAGTATCTATTTCTCCTTCTGTGAGTAGATTGTCTTTCATAGAATGGTTCATACTATGTAGGTTATATAATTGGTGGGCATAGAATTACTCATAATATTCCTTTATTAGCATTTAATGTTCAGGGGATTGGTAGTGATGGCCTTTTTCATGTCTGATATTAATGATTTGTGTCTTCCCCCTTTTTTTTTTCCCCGCCTTGGTTAACCTGGCTGGAGATTTATCAGTTTTATTGATCTTTTCAAAGAGCCAACTTTCCATTTCATTGATTTTTTTTTTCCTTATTGTTTTCCTGTTTTCAATTTCATTGACTTCTCTGATTTTTTTTTTGTATTTCTTCTGCTTTCTTTTGATTTAATTTGGTCTTCTTTTTCTAGTTTCCTAAGGCTTGAAGCTTAGATTGTTGATTTTAATACATGCAGTAAATGCTTTCAATTTCCCTCTAAGTATTGCTTTTGTGCACCCACAAAACTTAATGTTTCTATTTATTTTTATTTAGTTCGAAATATTTTTATTTCCATTATCATCAAAACCCTCCCTTTTAAAGAGATATGTATTTATAAACATTTTATGGAGAAAAATATTAAAGACTTAATGATGTAGAGTATGTATCCTTTGTGATGGTTGTCTAATTATTCACATTTTTCCAGTTAAGTGGTTTTCAGTTGTTAAAGAATGTGTTTAGTTTCTGAGAATAAAAATATCCCATGGTAAATTCAAATTCCACTATCTATAGGAGAAAATTTTGGTCAGAGTCAACTCTTTCCTTTTTTATTCAATTCTAAGACTTGTAAGACAATATCACAGTTAAATTCATGGTTACTTTAAATTTTAAGTGATAGTTTTCATTTTTAAATTTCTTTTTTAAAACAATCCTTTGCAAAGTAAGTGGTTTTCTTTTATGTTCAAAAACATATAGACGTAAGAAAAAAAAGGAAAAAGTCATTTAGGATGTTTTCCTTTTGTATCTGAACTCAAATATTATCATCTCTTAGCCACTGACATGTGAAGAATGTTATTTTTTTATACTAAATACTAAAATTTTAAGGCATATTATTATCAACATAACTTTTTTTTCAAAAAGTGATAAAAATTATTTCACCACCACTTGAGAGTAATTGTCATGAAGGAATTTGCTAAATTGACTCTTAGAGTACTTAAGCCATTCTTTTTTTTTTAAAGATTTTTTTAAATTTATTTATTCATGAGAGACACCGAGAGAGAGAGAGAGAGAGAGAGAGAGAGAGAGAGAGAGAGGCAGAGACAGGCAGAGGGAGAAGCAGGCTCCATGCAGGGAGCCTGATGCGGGACTCAATCCCAGGACTCCAGGATCACGCCCTGGGCCAAAGGCAGGCGCCAAACTGCTGAGCCACCCAGTGATCACCTTAAGCCATTCTTTTTTTTTTTTTTAATTTTTTTTTTTATTTATGGTAGTCACAGAGAGAGAGAGAGAGAGAGAGAGAGAGAGAGGCAGAGACACAGGCAGAGGGAGAAGCAGGCTCCATGCACCGGGAGCCCGACGTGGGATTCGATCCCGGGTCTCCAGGATCGTGCCCTGGGCCAAAGGCAGGCGCTAAACCGCTGCGCCACCCAGGGATCCCCTTAAGCCATTCTTTTAAAAATACTTTTCTTTATCATATGACTTCCATATATCTGATCAAAATATGAATTTATTTGTAATTCATTTACTGTACTGTGCTTAAATAATTTAGCTTGAGCACATTTTTGGTCAAAAATCTCTTAGAGCATCTCATAATTATGACAGCTATCATAATACTACACGGTAAAAATGTAATTGATGTTTTTAGAGCTTGACATTATATGTAATCTTATACCCATGAGGTGTAGGTACTATTTGCCCCATTTTACAGATGAGGAAAATGAGGCACATAGCTCTTAAGTGCTCAATAAATAATAAGTATTATTGAGGTAATCAAGAATTTTGAGGCCAAATTTTTGTGAAAGTACTAGTCATCTGTAACATTGTATTTTTGAAATAAAGCAATCAGAGAAAAGAGTAAATGGTAAATAAAACACATTAATGTGAAATAAAGCTAATTATTTGTTCATTAGGAGTGAATTTTAATATGGATGCTATAGAAAAGTTAGGTTTTCCAAGGATTTGTTCATTCAAATTCTTACCAAAAAGGTAGACTTTGAAATCTACCTTTTCATGCTCTGACCGCATGCAGACGATTTACTGGTTAAGGTGATGTACGGGAATCTTGCCAATATTGAATTTCAAGTGACAGAGGAAAAATCAGTATAAGAGGGAATTCAATATGCATGGGAAACCATTTGTTCCCTCTGCTTCTTTGATCCTTGCCAAGGCCCAGGAAAATAGAGCAAAGCGCCTGAAAACCGGGAACATTCTTGTGCAAAGTTGCAGGGGAACTCTGAGCTCTCACAGGAATTCAGTGTGACAGGATGAAAAACTAAACTGCTGGCCGTCTCCCTTATAAATGCAGGAAATTTGGGCCGCATCTATACTACCGAACATGCCTACATCTGTCCACTGTAGAAACAATCCTGAGGTTTGCAAACAGCATGCATCTTGACTCCTACCGTTTTGCCGAGTGAGCAATTCTGAAAATCTTTAGGCCATGCTTGCTCATTCTTACTAATAATGCCTTGTGGACTTTGGAGAAGTTTACAATTTGTTCAGCTCAAAAATAAACTCATTTACTGAAACAGTTTTAACTAACATGCTGGAAACATTTGTCGGCAAAACAAATATTTGTGTCTAAAATGGTCAGGCTATTAAGATGTGAGAAAACAAAACAGATGTTTGTTTGGGGTTGTTGGGTTTGTTTGTCTTGATGGCATTTGCTTTCTTTTTTCTTTCCCCTCAACCCCAGAGAAAACAGTGTCAACCTTAATGAGATTATAAAATTCTTGAAAATTAAGTTCATTTTTGTTTTATATTGTCAGGAATATCATAAATATAAGTTGCCTTATTGTTGAGTTTTGGACTATGTTTCCAAGAAGTAAAAAAAATCAGTGCTTTAGCATTTTCCTGTTTTGTGCCTCATTACTGGTTTGACTAATTTTTTCAGTTTGTTGTCTGGAAGTCAGGATGCTATATAGAGTGAATTTTAGTATATGTGGATTCAAATATGTAATTCTTTCTTCTACTTATACTTATGATTTGTATATAAATACCCAAAATAAAAACATATATTATTGAGCTAGTTAAATTTGTTTGCTATCCCTCCCAAACATTTATTACTGTATCTTCTTTTGTAGCTAATTGATTCATTGTTTCTGTAAAGCATTAAGCATCCTCTGGGACCAACACAAATCAATGTAATAAGTTTCCTTATTTAAGTTGGAGGACAACAGCATTTATGGATATGATTTTTTAATGGGAGATGGTTGAGAAAAGAATATACAAAATTATCTGTGTTTACCATCCCTTCACCTCATTTAATTTGGATTGAATGGTTTCTGGGAAAAGTTTTGAATTAATTTGTATTTATTTTCAGGGGTAGGTTAGGTAATTTTATTTTATTTACATATGTGTTTTTCTTGAAATATAGTTAATATACAATGTTACATGAGTTTCAGGTATACAACATAATAAATTGACAAATCTGTACATTATGCTTACCCTTACCACAAGCATAACTCCTGTCACCATACACCACTATCGTGATACCACTGACTATATTCCCTCTGCTATACCTTTCATCCCCATGATTTATCTAGATTAACTTTTATTTTTTTTTATTTTTTTATATTTTATTTATTTATTCATGAAAGACAGAGACACAGGCAGAGGGAGGAGCAGGCTCCATGCAGGAAGCCCTATGTGGGACTCGATCCCAGGTCTCCAGGATCCAGGCCCTGGGCTGAAGGCGGTGCTAAACCACTGAGCCACCCAGGCTGCCCTGGATTAACTTTTAAAAACAATTTTTAAATTGATGGATTCATGGCTATCGATTTTAGTCCGAGTTCAATAGCCAAAAATTTACGTTTAATGCATTTTTCAAATTTACTGAAGAAGAATATATGAGCATGGGACAAAATTATAAAACTATAGAAGGGTTTCCAGAGAAGAGTAAAATTCCCTTAATCATTTGTAGCCAGTTTTTTTTAATCAATTGAGTTTCTTGTGTACCTTTCCAGGGATACGTGTTGCTTATATAAACATATAAAAAGCACCTGCCCCTGGACACTTTTTTCCATATTCAAATATGTATACTTTCTATTATTTTTCTTTTTCCATAAAGAGAATATATACTATTCTATCCCCTACTTCTTTTTTTTTACTTAACATACGGTGAAAAATGTAATAGGTATTTTTGATGTGGATTTTCGATGAGAGTATAATAACTATATTTTTTAGTGCATACTATGTGCCAGGCATTTTTCTAAGCATTGCTCATGCATGAACTTAGCTCATTCCTACCCAGCTTCATGAGATAAGCAGTGTTCTTACTATCCCCATTTTACAGATGGAGGAGCTAAGGAGAGAGGTCCATGACAGCATGAGCATTTACCCTCCAGTAGCTTGACTACAAACATGGATTGTTGATTAGGCAAGCATGCTGCTTCTAGAAACCACTGTGTCTGAAGTTTCAAACAAGCAAAATAATGGAAATGTAAACAAAGGAGAGGCAGTAGCGATCTGGTGCTCATTTTCTTAAATTATTCAAAGAACTGAGCAAAGGCATATATTAGCAGGTATTCCGTTAAATATGTGTTAAGTAATTTGAATGAACTCTGTTTGCTCATAAAATAGTGTGGGTCTGAAATTACAGGGAAGTGATCATGTAGTATATTTAAGGTTATCTGGTAGTATTCCCTGAATTATAAGATTAGTTTGTGGATATCTTGGATAATCTAACATCCAATTGCACACTTTTCCTGAATGTGCTCCATCCTCACTCTTTATCCTATTTAACTGCCTGTCATGGACTTGCTTAGAGAACAATTTTTCACAACATCTCTACATCCCCTATCCTTCCCTAAGGACCTAGTTCTCTACATTACCAATTTCCTTTTTCTTTTCTTTTCTTTTCTTTTCTTTTCTTTTCTTTTCTTTTCTTTTCTTTTCTTTTCTTTTCTTTTCTCTATTTCTCCATTTGCCTCTCACGGTTGATGAGCACTAAGTATAGGGGTGATATTATTCTTGTATCAAGGAAGAGGGAAGCCATTCTTTGTAAAGTATGAGTAGGCATCTTAATATAGTAGTCACCTTCTAACATTTTTGAGAATATTTACATGACCCCTTCAGAAACTTTATCAAGTACCTCATCATAAAATTAAAACTGCATTTTCTTCAGTACCATTAGTTAACACAGATTTTACTGTTGCTTACTTTATGTAAGTCCTGATACTTGAGTACAAATTTCTAGTATTTTACATTGTATATTTGTGGTATTCACCTGGATTGTTGATTTACTTGATAATCATGGATTGATTTAGAAATCCTGTCTGCCATTGATTCTGTGGAAAATAGCTTCTAGGTCCCAAGCAACTGCTTTAAAAATATGTAAAACAAGAGGTGCCTAGGTGGCTCAATTGGTTAAGGGTCCCACTCTTGATTTCAGTTTGGTCATGATCTCAGAGTCCTGGGATCCACAGTGTGGGTGGAGCCTGCTTGGGAT
Source organism: Vulpes lagopus (assembly GCF_018345385.1). NCBI lineage: Eukaryota > Metazoa > Chordata > Mammalia > Carnivora > Canidae > Vulpes > Vulpes lagopus. The sequence continues at coordinate 60,113,293 of NC_054832.1, forward strand.
TCTCTCTTTCTCTGCCATCCCCCTGTACCCCTTGCTCTGAAGCATGCATGCGTTCACTCTCTCTCTCTCTCAAAAAAAAAAAAAAAAGATAAAACATAGCTGATTTGTAAATAGATCTCTTGTATCTGCAAGTACACTTTCAAATGAAGGAATTGGGCAGTAGGGAATTTTGTTAGAAGGGACCTTACAGGTTCTTTTGCTGAAGACCTTGAATAAGGAATCTAGAAATATTATGTCTTTCCAAAGCTGCACAGCCCATCACTGCCAGCATCTCTTAATGTTATGGCTGGAGTGGCAACCTTGGGAGACAGTGTCATGTGGTGTGGCCTTTCCCACACTGCTTTGGGGAAGCACTACCATCTGTGAAAGATGGGGCCAGATAGCCTTTAATGAGTTCCAAAGCAGGATAGGTTAGGGAAACAAATTGTTAGGTTTAAAGTTAGCAGGGCTCCTGTACTTGAGGTCTTTCCTGATCCTTTGATACAGTAATATCCACTGAGAACTGAATATAATACACAGTGCACCTCAATCATACTTGGCTGGAAACCATTCTCCACCCACCCCCCGCCCCCACAGTGGGTATCTGTGAACTTGGGCACTACACTTCCTCACAATATAATTAAGAAAAAGGAGTGGTAGCTAAGGATTTGGGGTTGGGCTAACCTGGATTTGAATCCTGGTTCTATTATTTATTCTGGGCAGGTCACTTAGCACTTCAGAGTATCAGTTTTCCATTAAATGAGGATAATACTACTCATGTGTATGGGATGAATGTGAGGATGACGTTATGTAAGTGGCCAGCAAAGTGACACCTGCTAGGCCCTCAAGTATTTATTTCTTCCATGCATGCATTTAGCAGATACTTATAAATGCTTACTGTGTCCAGGCCCTGTGTTTGGCCCAGGGGATATAGAGGTGACAAGAAGGGCAAGATCCCTGGCAAAAGGAAGCCAGTGTGTTTTCTTCCTTCTTGAAGATTATTACTGTGGTGCATTGTGCATTGTGGTTGTTTCAGATGCTTCAGCCCCCAAAGTGGTGTTCACCAGTTTCCTTCATATGGTATGAGTAGAAGAGGTTGACGCCAGAGGTTGAAATGTGTGAGGATGGATGATTGAAGTTTCTATGAGATTGTCCACGGAGTACTGGAGACAATGGCTGTACTCCAGGGATGATAAAACTCTTAATTTAGTTACTAAACCTTGACTGAGGAATTAATTTACTGAGGAGACCGTAATCAGTGATTGTGTGAAAGGGAAGTAATGATTATGGAATACAGATAGAGAAGTCAAAGCAATTCTCTAAAATTAGTTCAAGTAATATATATTAATCTATGACTTGTGGTTAACCCTATAACATTAGTCAACAGATCTACTTGCCTTTAGTTTATTTTACCCAAGTTTCTATGGCAGAGTTCTATGACCATAACTTAAAGTTGTTAAGATTCCTTTAAGTCTTCTCCCCTTTGATAAGGTAATATTCAATGAGAATCTAATATAATGTAATTTATTCAAGACCTTACTGAGGTTTTGGTGGTTTCTTTATTTGGCCAAGACAGAAATAACTCCCACTTAAAGAAATCCAGTATAACATCATCATGGTCATACTCTGTGGCACATAATTTTGAAGGCTTGATCACCTATTACTTCATAGTCTACAAGAATCCCAAGAAGCGTTTTGAGGACTCTTATGAGCCTTCTCTCAGGGCTGTGGCCTTCCACATGGAGATTTTCCCTGATAAGGTCCCTTTATCTTCATAAAGCTTTCTGTCCTCAGCAGAGGTAACTTAGTAAAGCATAGAGGTTTCCACTCAACTGAGCAACCGAGAATAGCTCCACTTCAAGTAACTCGTTAGTATAACCTTTTACCTCATTGCTTCTTAACACTCAAGGAGACACTCGCTTCTGTCAGCTACCAGAAGGACACATAATGCCTCAATCTTCTAGATGTTTTCAGTTTTACCTTTAAAATAAGCAAGGTGCCCCACCTCAGTGCTTTGTAGTCTGAAGTACTGAGTCAGCCAAATGGAATCTGCTGTGGTCAGAGAAGTAAAAAACCTATGAAACCTGCTGTTTTATTTACTGTGAGGTTCCTGGTGTCACACAACATCCTCTCCATGAGCAGTCTTGTGAAGCATTTTTGTCTCATCCTTGTGCCAGAAATACCTGTTTCTATAGAAAATTTGTTATGTCTCATTGCATGTGCACCGAACAAGTCCTAGAACTACGTGTGCCATTGACTGCTTAGGTCAAGAAGACCTGTGTGACCACTCTCTCTCCTGGCTTTATGGCTTTATTTTACCTTTTCCACTTCAGTGTTTTACTAATGTACTTGTTCATTAAAAAATAAAATTACTATATAGTCACTGTGTACATATTTGGTGGGTTAACCCCATTTGAAGAAAGGTAGAATATAAATTATACAGAAGATACTATTAACTAAAATGTCTTATTAGACAAGAATAGGAGCAAGAAAATAGATTGATTTCCTCCACTCCATATTCAGGAAGCACTTATTTTCCAAATGTTGCATTATAACTACCTTTGTGAATGTCGCCATTTTGGTTATTATGTGCATAAAAACCTCTTCAAGAGTCTCCAAATTATAGCCTCCCAAGAGCACACACCTGCCCATCTTTTATTCTCTTTGCTCACAGTCCCAAACTACCATGTCTAATAGGCCTGTTATTTGTTTCAATCCAACTAATTTATATAAGAAAGCATGTTACCAACTGCAAAATGCCTCCCAAATGTAAGAATTCATTTTTTCTACCACTGACATTATTTTCAACTTCTGCAGTTTATTTTATTTTCCATCCCTGATGACATTTTAAATGTTCTCCCTTTAAGTATTCTAAGAATGTTCTTTCTGTGGAGTCTCTTTCCTTTCCAGTTTGCCATTTAATGTTTTCCCTAAAGCATCTGTTTCAGTACATTTGTTCATCTAATTACCTCCCTTGACTCACTTTTAATATTGATAAAGTTTATCGAGGAAGCACATTTCTCTTGAGACTTATTCCTTAATCTTGCTATTAAATTTCATTGCACTATTCCCCAATTGAAGGAAAGGCAGAAAGCAAGGTCTCTTCTATGTTCAAATGCGAATGAAGGTTTGAAGATGTTCTTCAACATTCCATTAGCTATTCATTGAGCAGCTCTTAATTACAATATTGTCTTAGGTTCCACAGGGATACAGGGAGCGAGATGATTGGTTATTCCCTGTCCTTAAGGAGCATTTATGTGAATAGCGAAACCCAATAAAGGTTGCATTTAAGAAATGTGTTAGAAGAAGCAAAGTATTCTGGAAGAATAGAAGAAAATAAATTTCTTCTATAAACTATTTGAAGAAAAAAATAACTAACAAAAGGGGTGAAATTTATCCTCTGTATTGAAAGATATAAATGGGTGAGAGAGAATAGGGATGAGATACTTATTCAAGGCTAGAGAAATAGACCCATTTATTTATCCATGTAGTTATTTATTTATTTATTTATTTATTTATTTATTTATTTATTTGACAGAAAACACAGTAGGCAGAGCGGCAGGCAGAGGGAAAGGGAGAAGCAGGTTCCCTGTTAAGCTGGGAGCCTGATGGTGGAGCTCAATCCCAGGACCCCCAGGCTCATGACCTGAGCTGAAGGCAGACAGTTAACCAACTAAGCCACCCAGATGCCCCAGAGAAATAGACCCTTTTAAATGGGCTCAACAGTGGTATCATTTCTGTCAGAACAAACTTAAGCTATGTATAAATTTCACTGAAGAATGAAAGGTCGCCTTATGATCATCGTTATGAGTAAGATAACCTGAAGAGATAGCTTTGAACAATTCACTTCCCACCACCACCCTAACATGTTTGTATGAAATACTTTAGCATGCATTAACTTATATAATCTTCATGGCGCTGCTGTCTACATTTTACTGTTGAGGAAACCAAAGTACAGATAATGTCAGGATAATTCCATAAATTACAAGTTACCAAGCCTGTTCAGATCCTACTGTCTGAATTTGTAGCTTATTCTTTCTACCACAGTGAAATGTGAACTATTCAATTTTCCATGTTCAGTAAGTTGAGGAGAATGTGGAAATGGACCAAAGTTTGCAAGACCCATTACCTCCACAGGTGGGGTATTCCCCAAACATGAAAAGGGATGAGTTCACATTTTTGACATCAGTACAGGTTCAGTAATCCATGCAGCTAAGCTTTGGTCCCTGACAGCTCTCCCTCTGACCCCAAATCTCCCCAGGCAGGAGCCCATCAGAAGCTGCCACCTATCCTTGTCCTCATCCCTATAGAACAAGGGTTCTGGCTTAGGGAAGTGATGTGCTCTCTGAGAAAAGAGAAGACTGGTTCAGTCAGGCATGTGAAACAGGAGAACGCAGATGGAGTGAGAGAAATAATTACAGAGCCTAGAGGAAGCCCTGTTCAATCCACCCCTCTACTTGTCAACTCTGATGTGTCTTCTTTTTCTGTGAAGGGTAAGGTCTACTCTGCACTGAATGAAATAAGTTGAACTCAAAAGATGAAATCAGGAACCAAGTATGCCCAAGTTCTCTTCCTGACGATCCTTCCTGAATGACCATGAAGGCACATTGATAAGTACTTAACTGTGACACATTCTTCAAGAGAATGGTGAAATCAAATTGTACATGAAGAGTTATCAGGGATCACAAGCACCTTGTGACACAGAGATGGTCCACATGCCAGCTTGTTACCTCATTCAACAACAGATGTCTGCAGGGTCTCTGGTATATCTCAGGCACTGTTTTAGACACAGGACATTCAGCAGTGAATAAGATGAAGTCTGTGTCCTCAAGGAGTGTTTATATTTAATCAAAGCACACAGATTACAAGTAAATGTAAAATGCCTCTGGTAGTCAGAAGCATCTGGAAGGATGACATGGTTTATAAAATAGGGTTAGGGCAGAAGACTGGTCTGACAGAGTGACATTTTAGCAGAGACCTGAAATTACTGAGTGGAGAGCCACCTCCTAGTTTGGGGAAGAGCATTCTGGGAGAGGAAATGGCAGTTGGTGGATGGAGCAGCAACAGAAAGGCCAGTGTCACTGGAGCTCTGGGGTGGAGTGTGGGAGGGGGTGAGGGTAGGCAGGGAAGGAGCCAGATCATAGCAGGCTTGTGGGCATGGGAAAGACTTTGGATTTTATGTTTGTTTTGAAGGAGGTGAGAAGTGTTTAAGCAAAAAGTGACGTGATGCCATTATATTTAAAGGAGAATCTGTCTGGTTGTTGGACAGAGAATAAGCAAAGGTAAGAAGGGCTGTTGTGGTCATGCAGGAGATGGTTCCAGTGGTCCACGGAGAGGCAACTTGGCTGAGCTCAGGTGCCTAGGCGTGGAGGTGGTGAAAGTGGTCAGATTTTAGAGAGATTGCAAAGTAGAGCTATCAGGATTTGTCAATAGGTTGAATGTGAAGAATAAGAAATGAATCACGGATGACACCACAGTTTGGAGCCCAAACACCAAAAAAAAAAAAAAAAAAGTGCATTTGCCACTTCTTAAGATGGAGGAAATGGCAGGAAGAGAAGGTATTGTTGGAGCAGTCAAGATTTCTGTTGAGCACATATTAAGTGTATGGTGCCTGTTAGAAATCCAGGGGGAAATGGCAAGTGAGTTGTTAGATGAATAAGTCTGTTGTTCATAAGATAACTTAGGACTTAAATTTGTGAGACATCACAGATGCCATTTAAAGCTCATGTGCCTGGATGAGAGTTGACCAGGGCAGCGAGCATAAATACAGAAAGGGAGAGAGCCAAGCATGGAGCCTGGCCTTGCAACCAAGAATGGAGTCTCCCAGAAACCAAGGGAAGCAAGTGTTACAGACAAAAGGAGTAATGAGCTGTGTGTCATGCTGGCAAAAGGTTGAGAGAAGAGGAACTTAAGACTTGACCATTAGGTCTGACAGGGTGAGGGTCACTGGTGATGTTGACAAAGGTTGGTGGTAGTGGAATATTGGAGAGAAGAACCTAATTGGACTGGGCTCAGAAGGGACTGGAGGAGAGGAAATTGATGCAGCAAATATTTATGACTCTTTTAATAATTCTTGCTTTGTACTATAAGGTAGCAGAGACTGGAGAATCTAGTGGGTGTTTTTTTAGGCAAGAAATATATCTGGCTTGTGTGCACATGTGAGTGATCCAGAGGAAGGGGACACTTGGCCAAAGGGGGTGTGAGTGGGCTGGGATCTCATGCCTCAGTGAGGGGCTGGCAGAAAGTTCACCCATATAACATGAGGGTAGGAAGACTATGCATAGAAAGTACTAGTAAATGTGTTTTCCTGGGTATGCAGTGTAGAGGGTGAGTGCTTTTTGCTTACGGGCTTGGTCACGAAAGAGTGGCAAGTGGTCTCATGCTATTACTTCTGACACTCTTGGATGTAATAAATACAGCCGGGCGTGAGACTCTGTGGGGCAAGACCATATTGCTTAGTGCTTGGTACGTTGCCTGATACATAGAAGGTGCTGTGTTACCACATAATCCTAAGGTAACACACACTTTACTGGCTCAGGGGTTTGTTTGTGATAGACAGAGGCAGGGCCAGCTACATAATTTGTGCACCCAGTGCTCCATGAAAATGTGCACTTGTTCATAAATAATTTCAAAACAGCACTGCAGAACATTAAGCCAAGTGCAAGGCCCATGTGAGCACACGACTCTGGGTGACTGCATTCGCCACATGTCCGGAAGCCCACCCAGTAAATAGGTCCTGTTAAATCGGATCAGGTCAGCAAATGCAACAGCAGTGGGCAGACCAGGGGCACTGGTTGGAGACTGGCCTCCCGAGAGGGAAGCATCACACAGTCACCTTTCAGAAGTGTGAGTGAGAAAGAAAGATCAAATCCAAAAAGAAGCTGCCGTCTTCACAGATTAATAGAGATGGGGGTCTAGGAGTGTCCTCAAAAGTGAGCAGAATGAGCAAAAAGTGCATCAGAGCTATCTAGAAACCTTTATGACCACAAACACACACACACACACACACATGCATGCACACACACAAAATCACTAGTGGTGTCTCTCAAGCAGAATTGCACAGATCATAGTGGCGGGAAGGGGAAGCTGAGAACAGTGAAGCTTGGCAGTACTATGGGAGATTGCAGTCCATTACCAATAGATGTGGCATTCATGGCCATTAAAGACAGAAGAAAATCTTCTGCAGCTAGTCCCTAACCTCCAGGGGTGAAGGGTAGTGTGAATGGAAGATGAGCTCCTGTGCTAGGATAAGATGACTTAGAATCTTGTAGCTACTTTAAATTGATTTGTATCAGGGATCCCTGGGTGGCGCAGCGGTTTAGCGCCTGCCTTTGGCCCAGGGCGGGATCCTGGAGATCCGGGATCGAATCCCACGTCGGGCTCCCGGTGCATGGAGCCTGCTTCTCCCTCTGCTTCTCCCTCTGCTTCTCTCTCTGCCTCTCTCTCTCTGTGTGACTATCATGAATAAATAAAAATTAAAAAAAATTGATTTGTATCAAAGATTTAAAAAAAAAAGCTGTCTATAAAGATCTTTTCAAAGGTTTCCAAGTTTGTGGCCCTTTTATTGGAAAATAGAAGCCAGTAGCTGAATGAACGTGTGTGCATACACCCATGCTCTGTGAGCATTTGTTGTCTGCAGTATTGCATTCTGACATAGGAGAATTCAATCAGGAAGTCTAGGCCACCACTGGAATTTCTCTAGGGGGTTGAGAAGAATAGGAAGTTCAGTTTTCAGCTATGAGGCTGGGTGATTACAGGTGGCCTTCCCCCTGCCTGCCTTACAGGAAGAGGAGAATCCGTTTTACAAAACATCAGAGATAGGTGGAATATAAGAAATAGTGAAAGGAACCATAAGGGAAGGGCGGATACTGAGTGTTGAAAAATTAGAGATGGAGAGGAACCGTGAGAGACTCCTAATGCTGGGAAACAAATAAAGGGTTGCGGAAGGGCAGGGGGTGAGGGGATAGAGTGACTGGGTGATAGGCACTAAGGAGGATACTTGATGGGCACTGGATGTTATATGTTGGCAAATTGAATCTAAATAATTTTTTAAAAGGGCTGGAGGTGAGCCTAGAAAAGAATGTTCATCAGATTCAGTTATTAGGGGTCATTGGAAGTCTAGGAAATCTAAGTGCTCAGTATAAAAGGCAAACCTCTCCTTTTCCATGTGACCTTTTCCCTAATTTTTCTGTATAGTAAACAGCATGGTTTAACAATGGCAGGGCATTTGAATTTTTCGTAGAAAGACAGCCCATTATCACCCAGCATCACTGGTGTGCTTGCCTGCTTGTGTTTGTGATTACGTCCTCCAGATTCAGACAACTCCAAAGAGCCTGGTAAGAAGGTATCCCCAAGCCCACACAAAATCACTCCCAAGATGTATGTGTCTAGTGTTTCTACCAACCCCAGGTTACTGTGTTCATGAGAAAAACAAAACCTTGTTTGCATATTTTCACGTTCAAGGTTGACACCTTTTGATATCACAGTAGCTGGGCTCCCTTACCACCTGGGATGAGGCCTTTTTAAAAGTATGTATTAAATTCCCTTTCTACTTATTATCAATTCCAAAAAAATAACACCTTGTTTTGGGCCTTGCTCTCCAATTAGTTTGGCAACATGTTCCACTTAACTGTACCACAATGTTAACATTTAATGTTTGCAGCAATTTTGAAGAAGTAATGCCACTCTGAGAAATAAGGTGACAGTCACTTAAATCTCACAGCCATCATGGAGTTATTTACTTGCATCTCATATTAACACACAGTTTCTTTAATGAATATAATTATATATTACCACAAGCCAAATCTGTTTTATAAATAAAGTTTTATTGAAACATCACCATATTCCTTTATTAATTTTTTAAAATTGTATTTACACTCAATTAATATATAATGTATTATTAGCTTCAGAGATCGAGTTCAGTGATTCATCAGTTGTATATAACACCCAGTGCTCATTACATCATGTACCCTCCTCTTTAATGCCCATCACTCAGTAGCCCCATCCTCCCACCTCCCTTCCCCTCCAGCAACCCTCAATTTGTTTCTTCTGGTTAAGAGTCTCTTATAATTTGTCTCCCTCTCTGATTTCCTCTGGTTTTATTTTATCCTCTTTTCTTCTGTGCTCCTTTGTTTTGTTAAATTCCACATATGAGTGAAATCATGATAATTGTCTTTCTCTGACTGACTTTACTTCACTCAGCAAAATACCCTCTAGTTCCATCCATGTCGTTGCAAATGGCAAGATTTCATTTTTTTAATGGTTGAGTAGTATTCCATTGGGTATATATACACCACATCTTCTTTATCCATTCATCTGTCACTGTACATCTGGGCTCTTTCAGTCTTTAACTTCTTGAGGAACCTCCATACCATTTTCCAGAATGGCTGCACCAGCTTGCATTCCCACCAAGAGTTTGAGGAGGTTCCCCTTTCTCCACATCCTCACCAACATTTGTCATTTCCTGACTCGTTAAATTTTAGCCATTCTGACTGTTATGAGGTGGTATCTCATTGTGGTTTTGATTTGTATTTCCCTGATGCCGAGTGATGAGCATTTTTTTGTATGTCTGTTGGCCATTTGTATGTCGTCTTTGGAGAAATGTCTGTTCAAATCTGCCCATTTCTTCATTAGGTTATTTGTTCTTTGGGTGTTGAGTTTGATAAGGTCTTTATAGGTTTTGGATACTAGCCATTTATCTGATAAAACATTTGCAAATATCATTTCCCATTCTATAGGTTGTCTTTTGGTTTTGTCAACTGTTTCCTTTGCTGTGCAAAAGGAGTCCCAGTAAGTCATTTTTGCCTTCATTTCCCTTGCCTTTGGAGACAATACCACCCTACTCTTTTATTAAATTGTCGTGGTTGTTTTTGCACTATAATGACAGAGCTAAGTCATTGCAACAGACTATGCGTCTTACAAAGCCTAAGACATTTACTATCTGACTTTTAAAAAATTTCTGACCTCTGCTTTAGAGTAGATAGAAAAGAAAAAAATGTGGACAGGTTGGCTCCATGCCTCTCCAGGTACCTATGTGATGTGTACCCCACAGTCCCACCAGTGGGTTTCATTGCTTTTGTACCTCATAGTGTTGCTGTTTGAGAGAGGATTTCTGGGAAATTTTGAGTATATGTGGTTTTTACTTTGTGCATTGATTACAGAACCCATCCTGGAGTAAGATGCAATCCCATATTTACCTTAAAGTAATCAAACTCAGCTTTACAGAATAGTTTCTTCCCTCATAGGAAAACCAGTTTTTAAAATTATGAACAGAAATAAACCCAATTGTGGTATATGATTCTTTTGGCCAGTAGCATCAAGCTTGATGCATCTCCCTCCCTATGGGGAATGCCAGGGTAATCAGAATAACCTTTCCTCATGGATTTAGTATTAATCTCTCTGCATTCTTAGTCTGCATGATTTGGCTTGATGCATCAGCTTTTGAGAGGATTTTTGCATATAGTTAAGTTGATTTTGAGAGTCTCAAAATTTGGGAGTACCATACTGTCAGTTGCTGTCTGGCATCTTCACAGTCACCTGTGTAACTATTCATGCACTTTAAGTCATGAGTCTCAAACATGACAATATCTGCTTTTAGGAAATTAAGATACTCGTTTTTATCTGAGTCCCCAATAGCAGCAAATAGAATATAATTATCGATTGCCATGTCTCATGTTCATTAAATTTAGGTAATCTTTATAAGGATTTCCCTCTGCACTTCTTTTGTAATTGGTATGCCTTAGCATAGATTCAGGATCTAGCTGGAGATAGCCTTCCTGGCCTCCACCCAATTATCATTATATATGTGGCAAGAGCTTCCTGTCCACACGGAGTCTGGTTACTTGAATCTGTTTCAGGGGAGTAGTCTTTCACCTCAGTTAAACTTAGAAATGAGTAAGGAGAGCCTCCATCCTCCCAAACCACAGAGAAGGGAACTTGCCGGAACCCTGTATTCTGCTTCCTTTACAACTACCACTGGCGTACACAGTCCCAGGAGTATAAAGTTATATCAAAAGTTCTTTGCTCCACTTAGAATAAACGTAAATGCTTATCCCTAAATCTTCTAGGAGTCAACCAGGCCAACAGGCTGTGTTTTATTTAGTGCAGGACCAAGTAAAAATAAAAAATAAAAAAAAACTTATGTGAAGGAAAACATAATTTAGGAAATATCAGCATAATTTGAGGATTTGAGGAACTATCAGGAATGGAAAAGTGCCTGCACTTTGATATTAGGTTATAAAATAGAAGTTAAAGATGTTAAAACTTTTATATTAATCAGTAAAGGAATAAAAAAATTGCAAAGGACTTGGATAGTTCATAAAGAGAAATATTATTTTTAAGCCCATATCTGTAAGTATCTCGAACATGTCCCAATTAAAATCACTAGTGTTTTACACCTAGTGAAATAGCCAGGACTTCTTTAAAATATAGGTAGCTAGCTAGCTAGATAAAACAAAGATAACTTTGTGTGTAAGACTGTTGGTAAAACTGACACAATTTAAATTGATATAATTCTTTTGAAAACTATATGGCAATGTGTAACTAAGAGGGAAAGACTAAAAGCTAACACCTAGGAAGATGTGGTAAATACCGTACATAATGGATAGTAGCACTTTAAAGCTAAATCATCTAGGCTGTGACCTCATTTGACAGACCAGGTTTTTTAGGAGGCTAAAAAACATGGAGGAAATGTCCCTAAGACTCAAATAGGAGTTATGAGCTCAGCTCAGAGGAACTAGAGGTGCCAAGAGGAACTAAGTGGAATCTTCTGAGTTCCAGTTCTGTTTTTCTTTTCAGTATTGAAGGATTTATGGAACTCTTCAGTAATACAAATGTACAATGTTAATGATCTTATGTAGATTTTAACATTTAATGAATGAATATGTAAAAATTAATGTTTAAATAAGCTTTAAAAGTAATTACAGCTATTTCTCATTTTAAAATATTTTGAGTAGCTAGTAGGAATAATTAGGTAATCTTCATAGATTTAATGGAGCAAAAGCCAAACTTGAGAAACCCTCATTCTTTCAATCATCAGTTTTTTTTTTTAATGTGTGCTTGGCACCCTGGACTCTTACAGCACTCTCTGAATATAAAATGAACACCACCAGCTTCTGTCTTCTAAGAGCAGGAGAGATGGACATTTGCTCAAAATAACTTATTATCCACTGTGAATATGAATGATTGCAGAAATTGTATAATCCTACAATAGATAACCGTAAATGCAAAACAGGGCCTCAGATATAGATAGAAAATTCACGAAGAAGATACTTGATCTTTAGAGATTGATAGGAGTTTCACAGATCAGGGAAGGGATGATAAGCATGAAGAAAAAGCATTGTAAGAAAAGGGAACAGCATGTTCAAAGTCATGAAACAGCCTAGCATGTTCAGGGAACTCAGATAATTAGGTGTGTCTGTCTGAAGTGTAGACTATGAAGGAAAGAGAGAAGTTGAACTTGGTGGGACTTCTCTTTATTTCAAGGCAGCTTAACATCATAAAATACTAGTTCAAACTACCTTTACAGGTATGTTGGTTTTATTTTATCTCATTTATTCCGGTTTTACAGTTGATCGAAACTGACTCAGAAAAAGTAAACTTGCCCAAAGACATATTTCTAATAAGCAGTGGGATTATGATTTGAAATATGGTAGTTGAGTCCACAGGTCCTAAAATCTAGACCATCCTTCCTGTTCTACAGTAGAAGTTGGGAGCATTGAAGATTTTTTAAAGTTTTCTTTCATGGTGGTGTAGGTGGTAATTGAAAGGTTTGGATACTAAGCTTGAAAACAAGCCTGTTGCAGTACTGAAAGCAGGGATGATGAGAGGCTGAACTTAGAACAAAAGTATTTAGAGGGTAAAAGACCTAAAACTTAGTCTTAATTTGTTAGAGCTGATGAGGAATTTCTGGCTTGAAACACTGGGTTGATGTTGGTACCATTGATCAGACTCAGTAAGAGAGGAGGCTGATCCATTTGGGGACAACTTTAGTTGTGGTGCCCCTGGAATATTCAAATAGAGAGGTCTAGTAAGTAGTGGCGTATTCAGCCTGGAAGTTATCATTGAAATCCCTCGTACAAATACTTCAAACTTCTGAGAGCTTTTAGTGAGATAGAGAAAATTGTTTTGTACCGCTGCTCAAGGTATAGTCTACCAACTATCTACCTATCCACTAATTGTTTATTAATAGTCCATATAACATAAGGATTTGCTTCAGAATGTAATCAACTGCATCACTAAGCACATTGTTTACTTTTCTTTTTAATCATAGCAAGACTTTTGATGAGGGGGGGATTGCATTAATTAACATCCTGATACAAGCTCCTTATTTTGTCCCAGAGAGCACTTTGAGTATCAATAATACAAAAAACACTAATATTTAAACTTTGGGTAGAGGAAAAGGTCTCTAAAGAGGCAAAAGTAATAGCGTGAGTAGTAGGATAAGAAGCAGAAAAAGGGGAAGTCAGGTTACTCTGATGTGACACAGTTTAAAGTAGCCAGTGGTCAGGACAGTCACAGAGAGGTTAAATAAGGTTAATAAGAACTAAAAACAATTATTGAATTTGGCTATTATAGGGTCTTCAGTAACATGTTGGGAATTTTGACTCGTTTTTACTATTATACCTTCTGCTGTCTCATTTTTATCCCACCAATCTACCTCCTAAATACTTCTCAAATCTATTCTTTTGGCAGTTTGCCAAAGATCTCATTAACTCTAAATCTAAATACTATTGGATTCAATTTTGATGTTACTGATTACTCTCTCCTTCCTGATACTCTTTCCTCTATAACATGCTAACCTTGGTTTTCCTCCTAAGACACCACCCATTTTTTTTTTAAGATTTTATTTATTTATTCATGAGAGACACAAAGGGACAGAGACAGGCAGAGGGAGAAGCAGGCTCCATGCAAGGAGCCGGAAGTGGGACTCGATCCCGGGATTCCAGGATCACGCCCTGGGCTGAAGGCAGGTGCTAAACTGCTAAGCCACCCAGGTATCTCCAGCCATACCCATTTTTCTCTGCCTGTCTCTTCCTATACCCTCCATGTCTTTAATTATACCGATTTCTTTAATTACATAATGTATGGCATCAAACCTAAACCCAGCCTACATGTCTTTCCTGAGCTTTAGGGTAGTCTAACAGCCAACTGGACATCTTGATTACTGCATACAATCTTCAAGTTCAGCATGTCCAAAGCTGAATGTGAATTCTCATCTACACACTTCCCCATAATCCCTTCTTCCTAAATCCCATACCTTATAGCTTCATCTTCATCTTCCCAGTTGTTAAACCACTGACATAAGCATCTTCCTTCACTTCCTCCTTTCTTTCTTACCCAATTAGTTATTGATTTCTCTCCCAGTGAAATCAATACACTTCAAATCTGTAGCTCTTCCAATCTCCACGACCTGCATGGGCCACCACCAATCCTCACTGAATTCACTTTTCCTACCTTGGTCTCTGCTTCTCAGTCTTGATTTGCCTCCAATACTCACAGCACATTGGAACTAGAATCCTCTAAGGTGTAAATTTGATTTCATCCCTCTCTCCTTGATTCTTTGCCTGCCACTCCAGTCTCATCTCTGTACTCTTTTTCTAGAGAGTCCGGTCAGATTGATTTTTTTCAATTCTTTGACATGCTTGCACATGTTTTCTCTCTCTCCACCTTCACACATGTTCATGCACCTGCCTAGAGAACTTTTATAGTCTATTTTTCACTGGTAATTTTGTCCCCCATTTTCAAGAAGCTTCTATAATCCTGTAAATCTAAATTATGTGAACTTACTCTGTGGTTTCCCCAGCATTCTACCTTTCTTATGCCATAACCCTTCCTAATTGTTTTCTAATCTCTTACTTTTGTTCATAAATCAGTACCTTCCTCTGAATTTTAAGCTCCATGACAACCATATCTGTATGATACATCATTATACTTCAAGCTCCTGATACAGTGCCTGGAGTGGGGTGGACATTTAGTCATTGTTTGTTAAATAAATGCTCCTCTGAGGATTTTCACATTCATTATCTAAGTGGGGGTAAAGTTGAATAATTTGGAAAGGATTTTAATGAAATATGAGATGTCAGTGGATTAGAAGATTAAATTATTTGTTGAGTTGTTTTACACTAATAGAAGGAAAAGAATAGAATCAGGAAAGCTGGTTAGGAGAGTAGAAGTGTTTAATCCCACCTCATAGAACAAAGAGGAAGAGATTTTTTTTTTTTTTTTTTTAATCTAGCCTGCATTGGGCAGCCCAGGTGGCTCAGCGGTTTAGCACCGTCTTCAGTCCAGGGCCTGATCCTGGAGACCTGGGATCGAGCCCCACGTCAAGCTCCCTGCATGGAGCCTGCTTCTCCCTCTTCCTGTGCCTCCGTCTCCCTCTCTCTCTTTTGTGAATAAATAAATAAAATCTTTAAAAAAAAATCTAGCTTGCATCATTTAAGTTTTATCTTTCGGGGATCCCTGGGTAGCTCAGCAGTTTAGCACCTGCCTTTGGCCCAGGGCATGATCGTGGAGTCCCAGGATCTAGTCCCACATCGGGCTCCCTGCATGAAGCCTGCTTCTCCCTCTGCCTGTGTCTGCCTGCCCCCCCCCCTCTGTGTGTGTGGGTGTGTGTGTGTGTTTCTCATGAATAAATAAATAAAATCTATTTTTTTTAAAAATTTATCTTCTAATAAATTGAGGCCTATAAGGTGTGTGTGTGTGTGTGTGTGTGTGTGTGTGTGTGTGTGTGTGTTTTAATATTTAGACGTATCAGATTGTCGATATTTTAGGGCTTTTTCTCCACATGGAAAAACTTTAGATGATTTAAAAATCCCCCTTTATACTTTGCCCATTGAACTTATTTTCTTTGGGGCCAGGTTTACAGAAGTGAGTAATCAATTTATCACTTTTTTATTTCCCCTCCCCAAAAAAGTGGGTGGAATATATTTACAAAGATTTAATTAGTTCTAATGCAGGTATAAAGAAATACACACCAAGAAAAGGAATGGGCAATCCATACAAAGAAATCTAGGGTAAGAAAACCTCAATAAGTTAAACTAGTTGGAGGAGAAAATTCACCCTAAACTAGCTGGAAGTGGAAGCAAAAGACATAATGCAATAAGATACATTGCTTAACATCTTTTAGCTTTTTGTCAAATATGAACTTCAAAATGTGGAAAGCTCACAAGTCAAGATGGACTTTGAAGTCAAGTACTTGAAGTATGAGTCCAATTAGATGCCCCTTGTGCCAGTTGCAAAGTAAATGCTCTGTCTTGAAACTGTTAAAGAGATCGACATGTGTTCTGTCTCAAATGGTGGCTATCCAGGTTTGCATAGAGATATAGTTGCAGAATTTTTAAAGAAAAAGGTCAGAAAAAAAAATAAGAAAAAGAAGGTCAGGACTTTTTCTTCAAAATACAACTTTGAATTCATGGAGCCCCTTTAAAAATGTTTTTTTGGTTTTTGTTTTGTTTTGTTTTGTTTTGTTTTGTTTTTGGTGCTCCTAATTTTCTATAAAACATGGAAGGCAGATGCTTGGCTTGGAACATTTGAGAAGATGCCACAGTCTTCTGCCTCTGCAAGAAAACAATCTAATAGGGATTTGGAGAATGTTAAACATGGACCAGCCAGCACTGTATTCTGATTGTTCCGTAAGATGGGTTAGCTCAAAAATGCATATAACTACATAAGCTGACATAGTAAGTGGAGTTGTTTTGGATTTTCTGGCCATAATTAACTAATAGGCTTGTAAGGTATTGTAATGATTTCTGAGTATAAGGATCACATTGCTGGTATATGTGATAAAGTTTGCTGGTCTTATTTCCTATGGCAAAGGACATGCAAAAAAGTCTCATCTAAAAATAATAGAAATCTGTTTATATTTTAAAATTAAACAGCTGTAGGGCTGTTCTATGTGATTTAGAAATGGAATTTACTCTGTCAAAGTCTATTCCTATCCAGTGAAATTCCTAAGTCTTAAACTTACTGAGACCATGTGGTTTGACACATGGCTAGCCTTGTTGGCACAGTCAAGAATGATAGTATATAATAAAGGCTACTAGGTATTCACCTGTCCTCAATACTTTTCTGTTTGGTGAAATGCAATATCAGCATCTCAATGAAAATTATCATTCCTTATATCAGCTTGAGAGATTCCAACCCATATCTAGTAGAGAAATCTGGCAGAGAGTTTGGGGTGGAGAGGCAGCACACTGGCACATCTGGAATTTGGGGAGATAGAAATTGTCTGATGGGTGAACTCTTAGAAGAAGAGACTATAAGGGGTTTTATTCATTGTGGAAGCAGGGTAAGAGTGTCCCCCCTTCAACTCCACAACCACTACTCAGCCATTCCTCTAGCCAATTGGAAGTTGTTCTTTATTTTGTAGTTTCTATATAATTACTTCCATGATTTCTCTGAGTTACCCAGGTGAGCAATTTTAATGTGCTGTTTGAGATTTTTTTGGTTCAGAGACTAAAGTACTGGAAGAATCCGTGATGAATGTTGTACAGAGTATGGGCAGTGCTCATATATCTGGTCTTCCTTATCTTGCCACTCCCTTGTTCTCACATAAAAGGAGAGAGAAAAGGGAGGTTTTGAAATGTTCAATGAAAAATCTGCCTGCTAATTTGTTTTTTCCTGCCATAGAGTTGATTTTTCTTTCTCTGAACCAAAAACCTTTTTGTAGGTCGGCGAGGGGCTGGTAAGGCACATGTATGAACCTCTCAGTATGGCCAGGCACTATTTTAGAAAGGAAGACACAAGTGTGGAAGTGGGGATAGGGGAGCTTTGTCTCATCATGGAGAACCACAAAGAAAAACTAGGCAGCTTACTACAAGCTGCTGTCTTCCACCCTCAATTTAATTTTATTCATTTCTGATCACACATTCTTTCAAAAGAATGGATTCTTGGAATCAAATATCTCATAAATTATTTACCAGTGGAAGTAAACGTAATGAAGATGAACAGAATGAAATGTGTTTTACTTTTCAAGCTTCTCCATGAATCAAAACAAGGTTGATCTTGACACCAGGGTAATAGAACCAAAAGATGAAAGATCTTCCTGTATTTCTACAGAGTACAGTACAATCCACAGCCCGTCAACACCCATTAAAGACTCAGATTCTGATCGATTGCGTCGAGGTTCAGATGGGAAGTCACGTGGACGGGGCCGAAGAAACAATAATCCTTCACCTCCCCCAGATTCTGATCTTGAGGTATGTCATTGCCAATGCCCTAGTAAATAACAAGGTGTCCTGGTAGTTAAATGGTGGTTCTGTATACCTGTAATGTAAATGGCCATCAAGATGCCCAAATGCTTTGTTACTGCTTTCTTCTCTATATCATAAGTAAAGCATTATTTTCTTTTTATTATCACCTATAGGTAAAAATAATTATTTATGTTTTTTTCTGCCGTTTTAACTACATGTAAAGCATCTGGTTATTTCTTTCTAATATAGTGAATTATATAATTTTGCTTATACAAAATTCTCTTATCTTGCTGTCATTGACATTTTAATTGAGTAAGTATCATACTAAAAACGCTTACTAAAGTCCACTTTGAAAATTGGACACGTTTATATATGTTGAGAAAGGAAAAGCTGGGATATTCTAAACTGAAATGGTAGTCATTTTATGAGACCTGTTTTGGTCGAGTTCAAAAGCAGGAGGGATTAAATAAAACCTTGAAGGGTAGATTTCATAGCCTTGAATCCACTGCAGTTAAGTTTCTGGGTTTTGCCTAATGAAATCTGATGGTGGAAAACATGATTATTTTGGCCAAAAAGATGGAAATTTCCCAGAAGAACCTATGTGTATGAATATATATACTGGTATGAGTGGAAAGAGGAAGAAGAAAAGTAGGCTTGGGAAGCCTTTGTGGTATCTCAAAGATGTTTTTGAAGTGAATTCCTTCAAATCCAATTCCAGATACCCCAAGTGTGTCAAGAGCATGTGTGATGTGTCTGCTTATATTGTTAACTATCTGTAATCTGAAGAAAACGAGGCAGGAGTTCATGCATAACCCATCCATGTGATAACAATCATAAGGTGATTAGATGATATGAAGTTTTAAATTTTATGTGCAGGTTTTTAATACCTACCTTGATAAAAATAAAACATAAGATTCACTATTTTAATGCTTCTTAATAAGTAGAGAAGAGGAAAGAAAAATGGAATGATTTTTTAATTGATTGGCCCTTCTCTATCTCAAGAAGTTATAAACTAGTTTTAGCTCATTATTCATTTTTTTCAGAATAAAGAACTGAGAATCTACTTCAAAGTAGAAAGGACATTTATTATTGCTTGCTCATGTTGGTGTTGATGTCACTAGTATAATTAATATAATTACCTGAGGTTATGTACTCTGGAGAAAAGCTGGGGGATACTCTGGAACAGTTGTATTTTAAAAACATAGTAAATTCAGATTTTTCCTTGTCTTCTATTTCAAGACTGCTTATTTATGCTGAGGTTAACTGAATAACAGGTTTCTTCAACCAAAGAAAAGATATATTGATTCAGTTCTTCTTTTGTAGAGGGTTTTCATCTGGGACTTGGATGAGACAATCATTGTATTCCATTCCTTGCTTACTGGGTCCTACGCCAACAGATATGGAAGGGTGAGTACCAAGAGACATCAGTTTTTAATTTCTTTAGAGTAAATATGCCTAGAACTGAATTTTTTGTCCAGATGGGAATGTGGTTTAACTGTAAATAATCTAAAATATGAAAGAGAGAACAACTTAATTTATTGATATATTGATATAGTCAAATATATATGCAAGGCAAAAACATATAAATGAACAAAAGGAGATTGTTTTTAGGTCCTTAAAAATGAGGTAAACTTTATGCAATTAAATACATACTTATTTCAGACTCTAATGAATAAGTGTTTGAATACTATTCTAGGATGAAATATTAAAATATAGATGACATAAAGATTTTGTATTTTTTATATGCACTGTTCTTTTACTTTTTCATCTGCAACATATTCATGGAGCAAGTATTTTACATGTTATTGTCTTCAGTGATTAACAGTGTTAGTATTTTGCTTTCAAAATACCTGTTATGAGTGTCTTTATAAATCCCTTTGCTATGAGGCTATATTTATGTGAATGGTATGTAAAATTGGGCCTAGAATGACCATAGAACAAATACCTCTATGTCTGAGTTGTTATAATACTTGGTGTGGTAAGTAAAAAGGAATATTACAGACCACCTTCTACAAGTAGGAATTCAGCCTCAATGTTCTGCTTTTGGGCTTCTCCAAAACCTTAGAAATTCTTTTTGGTCTATTCCTTGGTGGTTTCATAAACCTTTCCCACACAAAAACCTTATTATTTAAAGTAGCCCTAGGTAATTTCTGAAGTTATCCTGTGAATATGGTATTTCTCATTTTTTTAATCTTTAAAGAAATCATAAGTCTTACATCAGGTTCAGAGCCTTAGGAACTGAATTCTGTGTCTTGGTGACTCCAGGTGTTTATCACAATTAAATTTTAAAAATGATACCCACAAAATGTGCATGCTGTCATTACAGTATTTATCCAGGCACCCACTCTTTCAACAAATATATATTGAATGCCTGCCATGTAGGTAGAGTTTGGCAGTGAAAGTTGAGGAATTATCAGTTGAACTTAACAGTGCAACTTTCATTCTCATAACCCTGAAGTTATACCTAATACCCCCAAAAAAGCCTGGAAAAAATGCACATTTGTAAGAGCGAGAATATTCTAGAATATGCCACCCTTTAGATTTCTCTTTAGAAATAAGATATCTGTAAAACACAAAATGCCCCATCTAATTATTGTTAGATGTTTATAAGAAGACAGTGAACAAAAATACAGCATGATTATTAAGAAAAAAAAAAGCCATTAGAATCAATCATTCAAAGAAAGTCTCTACTTTGTGGCTACCACATAATAAGGATTCAATAAATATTTGCTGTGGTGTTTTTTATATTCTTCCTTCTATGAAGAATTACTACGAAACTAATATTTCTACAAAACTACTACTAGAAATTAATAGCTAAAATATCCATGTGTAATTAGTAGGAGGAATTCTGAAGATCTTCTTAACTGAAACATTTTAATGTCCCTACAACTAACTCCTAGGAAAGCAAGCCTTGGAACTCACACAAAATCATTGAAAAGAGCATGCACTTAGAACACCAGCTTTTGAAAACCATCTAGAAAGTATTGAGTCTTTGAAAGTTTTTGCACTAAGGGCCAGATTGATGCAATGAGAGTTGATAAGGGCTCTGTTCACCACTGAAAGGGGTCAGCTTCGGGTAAGGTAGTGAGCATCCCATGACCCAATGACCTGATGTCAGTCCCTGGCCATAAATCATTGGTTTACACATGGAATTCACACCTAACCTAGAAACCCCTGGCAGCTTAGAGTTTTTCATTCGGATTCTCAACAATATCTAAACCAAATATTACAATAGCACAAATTTTATTTTTAAAAGTGTCCACCATTAGTATTTTGAGGCCTCATCAAATGGTATTTTGTTAGTTTAGTTTTCTCATACAAGAGTGTGTGATAAAAAGTTTTATCTCATATAATTTCTAAAACCAAATATGAGTGATCTGAAATATTTAAATGTAAGTTAACCATTCATTTATAGGTTAACAGGGGTTGGGGAGAAAGTAACCTCAGAAAGCTTGGTTCAGGAAGGTCTTCCTGAGCACAACTTTGAACCCGAGGTCAGACTAAAAGGTTGGTTGAGAATGTAACCATCAAGAGAAAGAGAGTTCTAAGCAGAGGAAGGTAGTGAGCATGAAAGCAGGAAAGGGTTTGATATTTGAGGGACAGAGAAGTGAATGTGGGTGAGCTGAGTGACGAAGATGCAGAGTTAAGATGTGGGCTGGGATGAGAGCAAGTACAAGCCATGTCAAGAAGGTCAATCTCATTGCACATGCCATAGGAAGTCACTAGAGGACTTCAAGCAAGAGCATGAGACGATCTGACTTAGATTATTTTGGCTGAATGTGGAGAACCAATGGTGGGGAAAGAGGGTTGGGGAAAAGAAAAGAGGTATTAGGGGTGACTTGATGTATTAGCAGTAGAGATGGAAAGAACTAACTGGATTATGGATTCTATTGCAAATAGAGAAATAGAATTTACAAAGGATTCCATTTGGACTGGTGGGCAGTAATAGAGATGAGTGAAAAAAAATTCCCAGGTTTTTGTCCTAAGCAGCTGGGAGGCTAATCGTGTATTTGTTGAGAGGAGGAAGACATCTCTTGGACCAGGCAAGAAGGTGGATGGAAGGTGAGCCTGGGACATACGGGAATGGACAAGCCTTCAAATAACAGGTTTAATGTTGACAGTACACAGCTCAGGATCGGAAGGTCCTCAGACACTTTAAATCTGATTTCACCAGAAATGTTTGTGAATACCTTCTTTGCAGTGAACACCTGTTGGCTCAATGCTATGAGGCATCCCTTCTGAAGACACATTGCTGAGGATGTTGAATTGTAGCTTGAAGCATGCAAGGAAGCTTGCTTAATGTTCTCTTTATTAGAGAACTTCAGAGTCAGGAAGAATTTGTTCTCAAATTTGTTCTCAAATGTGTGATTCAACAAGAATTCTTCTAAACAATGATAACAACCAAGCTGATCCCAATACCTTGCCTCCCTTTCATTCCTTTCACTAAGGAGAGAAGTCTTAAAGCAGTTGAAGGGCAAGCCTTCTTTCTTGGAACACAGTTTTGGTGGTGTCCCTGAGCATTGTTAAGGGAGCATGTGGTTGGGCCTTACTCTCCAGGCATATAAAGAAATGAATGCCTGACAATGTGATAGCTGTTCTGTCTCTATGGGAACCAGATACTTGAGAAGTAGCTTAGTCACAGTAGCTTAGGCAACTCAATGAGTAGGCCATTCAGTAAGAGGATATGGGATCTGGTTGATATAATGCAAAATTAGGGCATGTTACAGCAATATGTACAAAAAAGTTTGAGAATGTCCCACCTTCCATGTAATCCTAGCTGTGGGAAGCAGGCATGTTGGGCATTATAAGGAAGTGTTTTATAACAAAGGTGATGGGAACAAAAAGAGGGTGCTTGGTACATGACAGGTCTGGCTAGCAAAGAGAAAAGAAAGAGCGTATTAACAGAAAAATGAAGTCCATGAGTGTGTTACCATAAATTAGGTTGTTAATAATGTCTGTCCTAGGGTTTTGTTTAATGCATTTTTAAAGGGGCTTTCAAACTAATCTATATCCCCCAGTTTTGCTGAAGAAAACTAGTCTTGATTTTATTTTCATTGAATGTTCTCTTTTAACTAGACAATATAATTCTGTTGTTAATTTCTATCCACATACCCCAAACTTATGTTTCAAGTAAGTATTGTGCTAATGTCCTCAGCATAGTTCCTCTCTTATGGGATGGCATCCCAAGATATTTATAGTCAATGGCTTCATTGTTTCAATACTTTATTTTTATTGTTGCTTAACACCTGTGTCTCAGATGGATTGGGCCAGAACAGGTCCTAAAGGTAATGAGCCTCACCCCTCATTTTACACAAAAACTTAAACATGAACACTTAAGACAGCATAAAGCTTAGCATTTTTGACTGTAGGCCCTACTTATGAAGAATTTCCTATGTGCTAGTACTTGCTCAATTCACCAGTAGTACTCTGAAACTATTACCAAACCCATTTTACAGATAAGGAAACTCAGGCTTGGAAGGGTCTAGAGACTAAACGTCTGACATAAAGTAAATACTGATTCTGTTTTAATGTAGTTGAAGCTTGACTGTCAAAAACCAAAACAACCAACAAAACAACACTTTGAATCTGGCATAGTGGCCAGGGAGTAAGTAATATGTGGTAGTGTCTTTAAATTTATGAATTACCAATATGAGATCCACCTGTGGTGAAATAGAAGGCATCACATTTGAATTCATATATGATCTAGACTCAAACCTAAGCTCTGACTTTTCAGTTCTTTGACCCTGGGTAAATTTTTTATTCACACTGAGCTCCAGTTTCCTCATCTATAAAACTGGATACTTGTCAAATTGTTTTAAGAATTCAGTTGGGTCAATTATATCTCTCAGTAAAGCCAGGAGAAGAAAGATCTAAGTTGTGAAATTAAAGGGCCCATCATTGTGTCCTATTATAACAATAACCCAGTAATGAAAACAGCATATGTCACTAATTGATCTTGTATCTGCTGTCTAAACATTTGTTTTGTAATGCACCAGGCTTCTAGAAGGATGCTAGTCACCAGTGTGAATTTAAATCAACTAAGCCTCCCTAGTGAGTGTATACTGTAATCATTTAGGACATTGAGCAGAGAAAAAAATTGACAGCAGTTGAGTGAGCCAATTTTATTAGAACACTCCTGTTAACCAGTAAAGGTTGCTCTTCTTACCTTGTTTCAGAGTGAAACACTAAACTCCAAAATCTTTTGAGGGATGATCCTCTTCTGTGGTGGCTAGTAAAGATGCTGAATTATTGGCATGGCACCAAAGTAGTCAGACATGCAGTGTCCTCCTTAGATTATACAGGATCTGGTTACTTAGAATAATCTCTCTTTAGGAAGCTCCAGATCAGAGATTGGGAAATATTTATTAGCTGACCCTTTACCAAAAATGAAGGCTTTGTGGACCATATGCCTTCATAACTGCTCATTTCTGCCTTAGCAGTGCGAAAGCAGCCACAGACAGTAGGCAAATAAATGGATCTCTATTCCAATAAATCCTTACTTATAATTCCTAAATTTGAATTTCATGTAATTTTTGTATGTCATGAAATATTTTTCTTCTGTTAGATTTTAAAAATCCAGACCAAGTGTCTAAGCCAGTAATTGACAGACCATATTCCATAGGCTAAATCTGGTTCATGGCTTGTTTTTGTAGGGTTTCAAGCTAAGAATGTTGTTTAAATTTTCAAAGGGTTATGAAAAAGAAGAAGATGTGTCAGAGACTTTTATGGACTGCAAAACCTAAAATCTTTATTGTCTGTCCCTTTAGAGAAAAAGTTTGCCTACATCTACTCTAGATCATGCTCTCAACTTTGTGGTGATTCATTTGCTTCTGTCTTTCAGGACATCAGGAAAATTCAGTAACACACACACTGTGGCCAACTAGATTGTAAACTTAGTGCAGGTGTTGTATGTCTGTATCTGGATCCCCAGTGAAGCATAAGCCAGCACATGAATTTGCTAGGGTAGGTGCAGTGGCTGTAACAAATAGGCCCAATATATCATGACAATAGAAATTTATCATTTTTAGTGGCCTCAAGTGGATCTTCCAGTTTGCTTGGTTTAGGCAAGGATTGGTAGTGCAGATCATGGTTGTACCATTACACCATATAGCTTCTGAGGCTTCTGTGATCATTGTCATGAGCTTTCTACCCCACAGGGTGAAAAAGCAGGGGAGCATGAACGGGAGGCTATACAGACCAGGCTTAGAAGGGGCACATACTTCTGTTCACATAGCCCAGTGCAAAGGAGGTGGGAAGTATATGTAGCCTGTCTGTGTGCCCAGGAAGAAACAGAGAGTGAGTTTTGGTGGACAGGTGGCAGTAGCCACCACAGTTCTCAGTGAAGAACTATTTGATTAATAATGAGTGAAACCCAAAGCACACTTTCCACCGCAGCAGAGTGGTGCCCAAAGGCTATGTGACAGATGTGCCAAAGAGTAATGAGTGGCCAGTTCAATCCCAGAGCATGGTCTCCTGATTTTATTTTCTTCTTTGTATATCAATACCAAGTGCAAAATGATGAAATAATTTATGGTTCCAGGTCCAACTTTTAGATACCGTGGGATGACAAAGAATCTAAACTCAAAACAAAAAGCTTTTTTTTTTTTTTTTCATTTTTTTGTTTCAAAAAGACAGTGTTTTTGACTATCAGAGGGCTGTCCAGCTGAAAGATCCTCCTTCATTCATTTTTTTGTCCTTATCTTGCCAGTTCTCTTTCTGACTGCCAGCCTTTTACCCCGGACAGCAAGTAAAATGTGTATTCCTGCCTCCTCCTTGAATATGGCCTTATTTTTCTTCAGACCTGTGAAAGGGAATGCAGTGAATGAACACAAATCACAGCTTTCCAGCCACAAGGCTGGCCTGCCACCGCTGGCATTGGACCTTCCGCGTTCTGTGGCCTCAGGAAGGCACCTCATATCTGAGTCTCACTTGTTCTATTTCTACCTTCCCATCTATAAGATGAAAGGAATCCCAGCATTACTGGGAGAACAATGTAAACCCTATAGAAACATACTTAGAGGCACTCCATAAGTAAGAGCTTTTGCTTCCCCAGGGATTCAGAGAAAGGAGTGGGCAGTGGGAAAGGCAGTATTTTGTTGGTGCAGGTAGCAGAGAGGGAGAGGTAGAGGCAGAGCATAACCATGTAGGGGAAGGATAGGCAAAGTGGCTGGAGATCTATAAAATGTATTTAGAGGGTCAGAGTGGCCGAGGATGAGTAGCAGAGAATTTATTGAAATGGTAATAAAAATATTGTACCTTTGTTGAATTTATTGAAATGGTAATAAAAATATTGTACCTTTGTTGAGCTTTTATAGTTTACACACCTGTCTCACATTTATTATCCAACTGATTTCTAACCTTTTTTTATCCCAGTGGAGAAATGTGTCTCAGAAAAATTAAATGAACAGCTCCAGAAAGCACATCTATTAACCGACAACAACAGGAACAGAATCTAGTCTTGTGATTGGTTCGTTGCCCTCAAAGAAGGGCTGGAGGGAGCATTGAGTGTCAAGATTTTGTGCTGTAGGTGTGGGGATGCCATGAACGATAGTGGAGGAGCGTGATGGAATTGTACAATTTGGAAGATTAGCCCGATAGCAGAATAGATCATCACAGTTCTCCTGGTAGGAAGTAATAAAGGCCTAAGGAAATGGCTGTAACACTAGGAAAGAGAGAGATAGGAGAGTGGTTACAAATGAAATTTAGGTAGGTCTTTTGATTGGATTAGCTGTTTAGGCTTTCGTTGGCACCGCGTGGGTCCCCCTGTGTCGAGGCCAATTTGGCCAGTTCTGCTCTGGTTTTATTCTTCTTCCTCCCACTTTGTACCACTTCTTGGCAGTTGCCTCATGTTTGGGATTCGTTGGGCTTTCTCCACAATCAAAATTAATCTTTGGAATGGTGAAGCTCTTTTTCTTATTTTCCACGTGGGTATTATTTTCATGATGTTGAAAGGGAGTCTCTTAAGGAGAAAATTAAAGTGGTTGGGTGTCACATATCTAATCAGTAAAAATGACCTGATTAGCCCCACCACAAGTTTGGGTTTGGTTTTGTTTTGTTCTTTTTAATCATTCAATCAGTAGTTCAACCGTGGTTTATTTTTCACGTGTATACACTCTCTCATGGTGATCCAGAGTATTTCTTAGCTGGCATTAGAACTACACCCAACTCCTAAAACTTGGCATTTTAGGCCAGCTGTTCAGTGATAGGAGTTTCTAAAATTGCAAAAAGTTAATATTCCATTGATGGTATTGATGACTGTAGACAGGTGGAAAGCAAACAGTGGAGACTTTGGGTCTCCCAGGTTATATAGATCACTTACATAACACTTTCAGTGATATTTTTTAAAAAGAAACAACATTTTTGCATAATTTTTTTTCTTCTCTCAGATAAGGAAGCTAATTTTCCTAATCTTATCTTTAATCCTTCCCTTGTGAGCAACCAGCATGGGGCCTTAAAAATAGGCCCCTCCTGTACTCAGAGTGCCCATTCCTGTTTTTCAGCTTCTTTTCCCCCACCAAAACAAAAGATCCTGAATGAGAATTTATTTTAAATGACATCCAGGCCTTGTTTGTGGCTGTAATGTTAGCATTCTAAATAAGGACTTGTTGAAAGAGTCCAAAACATATTTTTGCTTTCATTTGGTGGATGCTGCCCAAAGATTTGTTGTCAGTTTGAGCATACTTTACAAGATTTTCACATTGACCAACAAATCCTCATAAACCTGTCTACAATGTTAGCATCACACCTCACTGGGCCACTACAACAGAGTAATTGCTTGCCAAGGGAGGCTTAGCTGCCCACATAGGATCAGTGCAGATATAATTTAGGAACCGTATCCTTTGTTCTACAAATTCAAAATCTAAGTACCATATCCTGAAGAACTAGTTGAACTTTTGAAATGGTTGAACCATCTTCTAGTAACTCTTTCTAGCCTAAGGTTAATTCTTTAAACAGCAATCTTTAAAACATATTCTATTTTTTGATCCAAAGAAGAATAGCATTGCTAGGAGTCTGTGTAGATGTGGTCTCATAGATGTAAGGGATACACATTCAAAAAAGAGAGATGCAAAAGACATTAGGCATATATTTAAAATGTGCTTATAAATTGAAAGTAGAATAGATAAAAATTTAAAAGTAATATTAACTTTTTTTTTTTTTACTTTCAGAAAAATAAATCCCCAACACCATAGGTACTTTGTAGAACTAAATTACTAATTAAAAATGCTATAGCTATCTAAAATTGGAACAATAGGGGTGCCTGGGTGGCTCAGTCAGTTAAGCATCAGATTCTTGGTTTCGGCTCAGCTAGTGATCTCAGGGTCCTTAGATCAAACCCATGTTGGGTTTTGAACTCAGTGTGGAGTTGCCTGGAGATTCTCTTTCTGGCTCCTTCCCACTCTGTTCCTCCCCACCACCTGAAAGAAGAAGCAAGGGAGGGATCGAGGGAGGGAGGAAGGAAATAAGGAAGATAAATCTTTAAAAAATTGGACCAATGACTTAGGTATTAAAATATCTCCTTGGGGGGCAGCCCAGGTGACTCAGTGGTTTAGCGCCACCTTCAGCCCAGGGCGTGATCCTGGGGACCCAGGATCGAGTCCCACATTGGGCTCCCTGCATGGAGCCTGCTTCTCCCTCTGCCTGTGTCTCTGCCCCGCCCCCCTCTCTCTGTGTGTCTGTCATGAATAAATAAATAAAATCTTTAAAAAAAATTTCCTTAGGATCTCAAAGAATTTAAATTCGATGAACATTCCATTACCTTTTGTGTTTGCTTAGTTTATTTTACCAGTAATTTTTTGCTTTTCAGTTAAGAAAAATGAGATACTAAAAGAAAAGAAATAAAAAGGCAAATATCCCAGGGTATGTCAGTAGGAACCAGAGTTACATTAAAAATAGGAACAATTTGGGGGGCATGTGACTCTTGATCTCAGGGTCATGAATTCAAGCCCCATGCTGGGTGTAGAGCATACTTTAAAAAACTTTTTTTAAATAGGAACAATTTTTTCTCTTAATGTTTTATTGCTATATCTAAGCAATAAAGAAAAATTACTTCCTTATTAACATTTGGTACTATTTTTAATTGTTCTTATAGTAAAACTGAAATGATATGGTTATTTTCTTTGGACTGTACATGATCTGATGTAACATTTGACATTTGTCATATTTTTAAATCAAAACTAAAAATCTAGGGATGTATCTTTTAATACCTAAATAAAAGGAAGATATTTTTATAGTTAGATGAATGACTAGTTTTAATATTTCTAGGGAAAGAAGGAAGTATTTTATTTTTATACTCAGAAACATTCTAGATCCTATTCTAAAACCCCAAGAATAGATAAACAGGTTTTCTTTAAACTTTCTATCTTGAGGCTTAAAGGACTATGGATACTCTGAGACATTCTGAGAAGTAGAATTTGTAAGAAAGTAAATGAATATGGGTTGAGAAAATCATTTTAAGTCAGATTCAGTTCTGTGTGTGTGGGGGGGGGGTGGAGGGTGTGGGAGTGGTTCATGTTTGGCATTAAAAATAGATTAAATTGCCATGTGAAGCAAGGGAGTGAGAATTGAGGATGAGTGTGTATTACCCTCCAAATATTTTTTGTAGCATTTACTTAAAAGATAGTTAAGATCGAATATCATGTACAGAGGCGCCTGGGTGGCTCAGTCAGTTGAGTAAGTCATGGTTTTGGCTTAGGTCATGATTTCAAGGCTGTGAGATCAAACCCCACATCAGGCTCTGTGCTCGGCAGCAAGTCTACTTGAGACTCTCACTGTCTACCTCTACCCCTCCCTGTGCTCACACACACATGTGCTCTCTCCTTCAAATAAATAATCTTAAAAAAGAAAACAAATATGTACAAATAATGGAATTAGCAATGCAATTATAACTATAATATTTCTTGACATAAACAAAATAATCTGAGAAGCATGAGCTTCAACCTGGTCACTGGAATAAAGCAACAGTTGTGTAAGAAATTACCCACTGCTCCCCATCAGCAGGCACATGGAGGAATTGACCACGGAGCCCTATTGGCTAGAATATTCTGCTAATACTATGTGGTGTCCATGCTAGGACTACCCCAAATTTAAGACTCTATCAAAAGAATTTGTCATAACAGAAGGCCCTCGGTAACTTATCCTTCTGGCAATAGTTTAGTTATGGGTAATTATCACTGAAAACATCCATGAAATAATTCAGAAAATTGTACTACCAAATGGCACCCTTCTCAAGTTGCACACACAGAACCTACTATGTTATACAGGCTGCAGTACCCAAGATACATACCTGGCTACCCACCCTTCTCTTACTTGAGACACCATTTGTTTCCTGGCCTGACACTACTGAGTCATTCAGAAAGTCAGTCTTTCATAACTTACTAAACGAATACATAGCTATGGTATGTATTTGTGTATATGGTATAATGTATAAATATTACATAGTATATGCATATAGCACATATATATAACAAATATATATATAGTATATATCTGTAATATAGTATGCATTTGTATGGTCTAGTAGTGCCAGCCACAATTTGTGCCTTCACAGAGCTTATAAATTAATAAAGGGGGCTGTTGGGAGAGAAGGAGTGACTCTCCAACAGTAATCTCTCACTGGGGCAAAACCGTTCTGAACTAATGCCACTAGAAATCCACAAAGAGTGAAACCACAAAATGTCCAAAGGAATGACAATATTACAAAAGAAACAAGTCTCCGTGTGTTATTCGTGACAAGTGTTCTCCAGTAGCTATGATCACTTCACTAGTAAGAAATAGCCAATAATAGGATGTTAGATGATAACACTAGTATTGTGGATCAGAAAGAAAAAAAAATAAGGATCTGCAGGAGCTGTACAACCAAAACATAAATGCCAGAGGCTCTAAATGAGATGCTTCTAGGGTTACTGCTATTCTTAAATTACACTGGGAATTCTTCTTTGCAGCCGATCAGCGTTGCAATGTGACACCACTATTCCTCCGTGTATGAGACGGAGGTCCTGTGGCTTCAATTATAAATGTAGGAGTTCCTCTGGTTTTCTGGAAAAGAACATCCCATGTGATAAAAATTAGTGGAGTTAATACAGGCAAAGCAGTGTCTGACATAGATTCTTGTGTATATTCTAAAGCTTACTTAAGCCTGGGTAAGGATTACCAAGCAAGGCCTAGCACCTTCTTTTCAATAAACGGTGTGTGCTGAGGAACTCTGTAAGGCTTTTGCAGTTTGCCTTAAAAAAAAAATTTTGTCTTTGACATTTTAAAAGTATGGTTTGAGTTTACTTTAAATTTTCAAAATAAATATCCATAGTTTCATCAACAAAAGACAGCCAATCTTACCTTGGCAAATGTTTTTTCTATATTAAAAAAAATTTTCTTATGCTAACTTCTAAACATACACAAAAGTAGGTGGGATAGTATAATGAAATTCATTGTAACCTCTTTAAACTAACAGTTGTCAAATCCTAGTTAATCTTATTGTATCTGTAACCTCACCACATCCCTCCCCTGCTCTGTCCTATGATTATTTTTGAAAGCTGATCCCAGATATGTTACTTAATTTGTGTATATTTCAATATGTATTTAAGACTCCATTAAAGGAATGTTTTTAGAATAGAAATAGTAGATGGTATCCAGCACTTTAGCCATCTAGCAAATTAGCAGTAATTTCTTAATGTTATAAAATGTATAATCAAGTTATATTTCTCCAATTCTTATTAATTTTTAAGTTAAAGAATGATAAAATACATATAATGTAAGCTCTACCTTCTTAGTCATTCTTTAAAACATTTTTAAAAGATTTATTTATGTATTTTAGAGAAAGAAAGAAGCAGAGTGAGAGGGAGAGCATCTCCAGCAGACTTCCCGTTGAGCACAAAGCCCAATGAGGGCCTTAATCTCACAAACCCAGAGATCATGACCGAGCCAAAACCAAGAGTCCAGTGCTTAACTGATTGAACCACCCAGGCACCCCCTTAGTCATTTTTAAGTGTGTAGTTCAGTAGTAGTAAATACATTCATATTGTTGTACAAACCAGTCTCCATAACTTACTGAAAGTCTATACATTAAATAACTCATACTGTCTCTATGATTTTGACAGCACTAAATACCGCATACAAGTAAAACCATACAGTATCCATCTTTTTGTGAATGATTTATTTCGCTTAGCATAATGTCTTCAGGGTTCATTCATGTCGTATGCATGCATCAAAATGTCCTTCCTTTTTAAGACTGAATAATAATATGCCATTTATATGGGTATATCACATTTTAGGTTATTCACCCGTCATTGGGCACTTCTTGGGTTGCTTCTACATTTTAGCTGTTGCGAATTAGGCTACCGTATGTATGGGTGTACAGATACCTTTTTCTTATTTTGCTTTATTTTTTGTACACCTGAAACTAATATGTCAACTATATTTCAATTAAAGGTTTTAAAATGCAAATACCTTTGAGACCCTGCTTTCAATTATTTTGGGTATATACCCAGAACTAGAATTGCTGGATCAGGCAGTGATTCTATGCCTAAATTTTTGAGAAACCGCCATACTACTTTTCATAGGAGCTGTACCATTTTATGTTCTCACTAACAGTGTATTAATATTCCATTTTCTCCATATGCTCATCAACACTCATTATTTTCTGTACTCCGCCCCCCTTGTTTGGTAGTAGCCATCCTAATGAGTGTGAAGTGGTATCTTATTGTAATTTTGATTCATGTTTCCCTAATGATTAGTAATATTGAGCATCTTTTCTTTTGCTTGTTCTTTGGAAGAATATCTATTCAAGTCTTTGAATTATTTAACAAATTGTTTATTTAACAAATTGTTTTTTTGTTGTTGAATTATAGGAGTTCTTTATACATCCTGGATATTAGCCTCTTATCAGATATGTGAGTTGTAAATATTTTCTCCCATCCCGTGGGTTGACTTTTTACTCTTTGATGCATAGAAGTTTTCAGATATGGTCTAATTTATCTGTCTTTTCTGTTATTGTTGATGCTTATAATATCTAAGAAGTTACTGCCAAATCCAGTATCATAAAGCTTTTTCTACAAAAGTATTATACTTTCACCCTTAAATTTAGGTCTTTGATCCATTTTGAGTTAATTTTTATATATGGCATAAGGTAAAGATCCAACTTTGTTCTTTTGCATTTGGATATCCAGTTTTCCCAGCACGATTTGTTGAAAAGACTATCATTTCTGCATTGAATGGTCTTGGTACCCCTGCTGAAAATCATTTGACCATATGAATAAGAGTTTATTTCTGGACCCTCTTATATTCCATTCGTCTATATCTCTTTCTTTATATCAGTACCACCCTATTTTGATTACTGTAGCTTTATAATAATTTTTGAAGCCAGAAGTGTGAGACCCAACTGTGTTCTTTTCCAAGATTGCTTTGGCTATTTAGAGTCCTTTGAGATTCCATTTGAATTTATGATGGATTTTTCCATTTCTGCAAAAAGTGCCATTGAGAATTTGATAGACATTGCATGAAATCTATAAACCACTCTGGGTGCTATTAACAAGTCTTCCCATTGGATGTCTTTCCATTTATTTGTGTCCTCTTTGATTTCAGCAACATTTTCGTAGTTTTCAGTGTACAAGTTTTTTGCATACTTGGTTATGTTTATTTCTAAGTTTTATTCTTTTGGTGCTATTGTAGATTAAATTATTTTCTTAATTTCTTTTCTGGATTGTTCATTGTTAGTATATAAAAATGAAACTGATTTTTGCATGTTGAGTTTATATACTTTAACTGTACTGAATTTATTTATTCTAATAGGTTTTTATGTATATGTGTGGAATCTAGAGTTTTCTACATATAAGATCATGTCATCTGCAAACAGATAATTGTATTTCTTTTTCTATTTGACTGCCTTTTAATTCTCTTTCTTTTTGACCTAATTGCTTTGGCTAGGATTTCTAGTACTATATGAAGTAGAAATGGCAAAAGTGGGGCATTCTTGTCTTATTGCTGATCATAAAGGAAAAGTATTCAGGCTTTCATCTTTGTACTGTTACCTATGGGCTCTCATATATGGTCTTTACTGTGTTGAGATAGTTTTCTGTCCCTTGTTACTAGTTTGTAAGGTGATTTTCTCCAATGGTTTTACAAATTTAAACAGCTTACTGTATGTCTCTCAAGTGTCTTTTAATCTGTAGATTCTCACTCAACCCTTTTTGCTTTTCTTACCTGTGTATTTCTGTTGAAGTAACCAGGCCATTGGTCCTGTACAATTCCTGCAACTCTTCATGGAGAAATAAGAGTCATTGTACAATGAAATTCATTGTAATAAATTTTCTTCATTACATCTCCATTGCGTTCCTTTGTCATGTATTTCGTGTCCTCTGTATTTCCTGGAGCTAGATCCAGAAGCTTAATTAGATTGAGGCTTGATTTTGGGGCGGGGGGGATGAAGGCTTCATAGGTGGATATATCCTTCCAATAAGAAGAACATGATGTCTGGTTGCTGTCATTTTTAAAACTTCAGGATTCTGGTTAGACACTCTCCTTTAGTAATTTGGTTAGACAGTTCTTACTTATCCTATATATCCTTTCTTCTTGGCTCAAAGATAGTTGATAAGGAAGGAAGAAACTCAAGAGTTATGTGTTGGGGGGGACAGGTAGTTAAACTATAAATCCATTAATTCTGCAAGTATACACATATATACTGTCAGAAATAAAATGACGATTCTTGTTGCAAATATCTAAGCCATAATTCTTTTCGGTGAGGCAAAGTTTTAAAGTGAATCTAAACCACTTCCTTACTTGAGATTTTCCCAAATATCTCTTCTTAAATAGCTCTCCAGTATTTCTGAAGATGCTTTATTAAGGCTTCCTGGTCACTTCTAGTGAACAGAGAGGTAATCTCAGTGGCTCCTGCTGAGTAATCTGGCAGGTGCCACATTTCTTTATTATCCTTTCAGTGCCATGGTGAATTTTAGTTGATCAGACCTAGTTTCAAGCCAGTTTACTAATGTGGTTAAATCTATAGATGTGCTTGATGTTTGGCAGCTAATTTTAAAGGTAAATCCAACTGTCCTCCTTAAGGCTTGAGTTTAGCTTTAAGCTTTTTCTCTGTAGGTGGTTTCCTTGCAAATCTCAGTATAAGAATAATACTTAACAGAGGTTTATGTATAATGTGTATAACATGTAATCTTGACTTGGAAGTAATTGACCAATTTACATTAGGAAAAGAATGTCCACATCATGGAGCTGAGGAATGGAATACCTTTCCCCAGGAGTCAGTCAGATGATTCAATCAAGAGTTGCTATTTTGTGAAAAAACTGATACTAGAAGACCCTACTTTTCTTTTTTACTGTGGTAGCTAAAAATAATATGTTGATATTCTTAAAGTGCTTCCACCATTTATCCTTTAATCCTTCCATAAACAAGAACTCTCTAAGATACTCTGTTACTCCTGAAATGCTGGAGTCAGTGCATCATTTTGTGAGCATTGAAAATTTTCAGGGACTGTATACATTGAAGGTACTAAATTTGTAATGTACCTCAGTAATTACTGACTATTGCCAAATCACTACAGCCATGATAAACTTGGGCAGGGTCAAGATTTTGCCAAGATGTAATCTCCCAAGTCATCTGCTAATTGGCTGTAAACAATGGATTTGGGCTAGGCTTACCTGCCTATTCACAAAGTCTGATCTTTTAATGATTAATGGTATAATCTAACAGGATTTATGACTAACTCAAGATAACACTGCTTGGCTATGCACGTGATTGTGTGTGTGTGTGTGTGTGTGTGTGTGTGTGTGTGTGTTTTAAGAACATCTACAAATTTCAACTAAATTGGTGCAGTGCCTTGATCCTATCTGAATGATACTACCTCCTACTCAATTCCTAGATCTTCAGTGTATGAAACATATTTTGCTGGTTTCCCAGTGTTTGGTCATCTCTCCTAGTGATAAGAACCACCTTTGTACCACACAGCTCAGTTGCTATTTTTGTGAGAATAAATGGCAGGCCTTCCTGAGAGTAGTAACAGTGAAATGAAAAGTTTAGCTCTTAAAACCATGGTCATCTCGGGATGCCTGGGTGGCTCAGTGTTGAGCATCTGCCTTGGACTCAGGGTGTGATCCCGGGACCCGGGATCAAGTCCCACATCAGGCTCCTTGCAGAGAACCTGCTTCTCCCTCTTCCTGTATCTCTGCGCCTCTCTCTCTCTCTCTCTCTCTCTCTCTCTTTCTGTCTCTTATGAATAAATAAATAAAATCTCTAAAAAACAAAAATGTGGTCATCTCAAAAATACTGGCATGGGGAATTTATGGTTACTCTTCTCATTAAATAGCCTGAACTCCACATCCAATTTGAATGCAGAATGTTGATGCATCTTTTTGTAGTGGAACATGGAGTCCCATGTGTGGACTTCACGCAGCTATTGATGTAGTAGTGGCAGTAATAGTAGAAATAACACCACCACTACCAGTAGTAGCAGTAGCACCACCAGCAGCTTCCTGCTTGCCAGGCACTATGTTCAGAATTTTAAGTAAATTACCAAATTTAACCTTTAACATACCTGGTTTTATTCCCGTTTTACTGATGAGGGACATGAGGCTCAAAGGGGAAGTAACTGAACTTGACCACTACACAGCTAGTCCATGGCAAAGTTTAAAATCCCGGTCTAAACTCTGTGGCTGCAAAGCCTGTGGTATGAGCATTATGAGAGTATGTATTTCTGATGCTCTTCTGCCCTTGTGCAAGAGGTTTTTGCCCACAGATTATGAGCAAAATTACTTTAAAAGAAACTCCTTGGGGTACCTGGGTGGCTCAATGCTTGAGCATCTGCCTTTGGCTCAAGTCATGATCCTGGGTTCTTGGGATCGAGTCCTGCATTGGGCTCCCTGCAGGAAACCAGCATCTTCCTCTGCCTGTGTCTCTGCTTTGCTGTGTCTCTCATGAATAAATAAATAAAATCTTTAAAAAAAATAAAACAAACAATAAAAGAAACTCTTTGAATTTCTGTGCTATGTAGTGAAAGAGTGGCCCTGAGAATGCCTGGTATTAGACCTAGTTAGTATTAGACCTAGTTCAGTCAAGAGATGAACTGAATGGCTACCTTGTAAGCACTGTGTACAATGCAGTCCCAATACTAGTCGTCCTAAGAGAATTCTTCTACTGATGTGTAGAAGCAAATGGAACAGACTTTCAGGGGCAACAGTATCTTCATCTGGTGGCTGAGTCTCAGTAACATCAAATTTCTGAATTGCTATGGATTCCATATTTAATGACCCTGATAATTTATCAAATGCCGTAGCTCATCTATGAGAACAAGGTGACGAGGTCATATCCTAATCTTATGATAGTCCAATACCCACATGTATTTACAGACACTCCTTTCCTTTGTTCAAAACAGATCATAGATTTTCAACATATGAATTCAAGACTAACAGACATAAATCTCTCTAGAGGCTGAATTTAATGGCATTTCAGCATTTCTATGTACTAATTTGTCATGAATTTATTTTTTTCTCTTTTAAAAGCATTTTCATTATGTGAACATCTCATATAACAACGGTGATTAAGCTGAAAAAAAAGTCATGAAACAGAAAAACAAATAACAATAAGCCAGGGATGATGCTAGTGATTTCAGCATAGGATGATAATTATTTGAGTTTCTTTGGGCATTCTGTGTCCTAGAAACAGGAGAAAAAGATCTTGAGGCAGTGGGATAATTAAAGATCACTTGATAAAGGATGAAAGCAAAACAGTTGTTTTAGGCCTGGGTCCATACTCAGCAGATTTCATTGTTATTTAATTTTTCAGCTAAATGTTGCTTTCTCCTCAATATACATAATTGTCTTTGACTTAACATGCAATAGCCTGGGGTAGCCTCACATTGCAACAAGTTCCTTCACTTTATTTTCATGACTTTACACAGACATTTGCAATTTAATATCCTATCAAAATAATTTAGGAACAGATTTAAATTTCACTTCTCTCTGTTGGTGGGGGGTTTTGGATGCTGTTTGTTTTGCTGTGGTAAGGAACAGCTTGAAAAGAAGGTCTCTAGTAAATGTCCTGGGCATAAGAGCTATAGTAAATTGACCCTATTTCTTCATTAACAAGAAAAATGATAAAGCATTTGACTATTTTCTCTTTTTGAGGCTCTTCACTCTACTATTCAATGAGGGAACTCATTGCAGAGCAGCATATAAGAATATATTTTGCAGAATGTTGTAATGCATACCACTGGTGAATTTAAAAAATAAATAATTGCATGCTGATCTTATGCTAATCTTATCTACTTCATGAGGAAGATAAGTAAGGCTTTATAAGCAGCTGTTCTAAGAATTGGCTGCTCTTTCATCAAGTACAAATTAATCAGGCATTCCTGATATGTTTAATACTATATTATTTAGATAGAATCATTTTAGGACTCAAATGTCTGGGTTTTTGTTTTTCTTTTCCTAAGCTGGGTAACTAGGAATTTTTTCACAAAGTCTGAATGCTAACAACTAACTAAAGATCAAATTTAATATTTTTTTCATTGGAATTATTTAAAATACTCTCTATTGCTTTTCATTCATTTACTATTCTACCAAACTTTGGGAAAGCTCTGTGCCAGACATATTGTGCTAGGTCCCAAACATCTAGAGATAAGGATGTAGGGTTATGGCTTTGCTCTGCTTAGACAAGAACACACACAGCTATGGTACCCAGTGGCCAGTGGGCCAGGGTGGGAAAAGCTAGGGATGAGACTCTTAAATTATCGAAGGGGCAATGACCTCACTATACTAGTGTGGGTAACCAATGGAGACTTGTCATTTGCCCTAATTTTTTTTAAGGTCCTTGGTGGGAATGTCCATCAGAGCCCCTCCTCTTTTTTTAAACTTAAATTCAATTTAGTTAACATTTAGTGTATCATTAGTTTCAGAGGTAGACTTTAGTGATTCATCTGTTGAAAATAACACCCAGCGCTCATCACCTCATGTGCCCTCCTTAATACCCAGCACTCAGTTATCCCATCCCTCACCCTCACCCCTCCACAACTCTGAGTTTGTTTCCTATAGTTAAGAGTCTTTATCATTTGTCTCCCTCTGTTTTCATCTTATATTGTTTTTCTCCTCCTCTATGTTCGTCTGTTTTGTTTCTTAAATTCCACATATGAGTTAAATCATATTGCATTTTCTTTCTCTGAATGACTTACTTCACTTAGCATAATACCCTCTAGTTCCATCCATGTCATTGCAAATGGCAAGCTTTCCTCCTTTGATGGCTGAATAATATTCCACTGCACGTATATGTGTGTGTATCACATCTTCTTTATCCATTCATCTGTTGATGGACATCTGAGAGCCCCTCCTCTTTTATATAAGGCCTCTGCCTTGTTATGGCTTTAAAAGGGATAGATGATGGATACTCAGATTCTACAAGGATACCCCCCAAATATTGATGATGTTATAGGCGTCAGAAAGGAGAAATGTCAAGAAGATATTGAACAACAGTGACAAGTGCCACAGAGGGTCAAGTTCAGGAAAAAAAATGGAAACATTTGGCAACAAGGTTTACTTACATGACATGTTTCTTTGAAGTGGAGGCAAAGTTCTAAATAATTTTTCAAAAGTGATATAACAAAAAATGGTTTTATAAAAGCAACCATTTTATAACTGCTGCTCTGGAATTTGTTATTGCAAAGCACAAGAAAAGTAAGATTAAGCCAAAGACGTGGTGATTTTAATGTCTCAGTTTTGGTCTAAAAAAATGTGGGTTTTTTCTTCCTTTAAATATGCCAAAATAAGCCATCAAGCTATGACTAATTTATTAACTGTTCAATGTTAGCTTTTGTCACATTTGACTTGTATCAGACATATTTGAAAAATCTGAAAGTATTAAAGGATTTTTATAAAATAAATTTAACCTCAATGTGAGAACTCCAGTGTAAACAAATTATGAACGGGGTTATCTATTTGCTCTTCTGCTAGTTTCCTCTTAGGTCAACCACTTTGGGTGAGGCCTGCCAGTCCTGTACCAGGAGCAAATCACAACACTGATGCGACTCTGTTTCCCTGTCTCTAAAAGCACAAGTGGGTGTACCATAGGGCTCTTCTTTTCACACTAGATAGATCATGATGCATTAGTGGGCCATGAAATGGAAAACTATCAACGTGCACTCCACACAGTGGGTAATGTCTTGTTTTGACAAATTAAACATTTCAGCTCTTTTTGTGTGAGAAGCGGGGGGGGGGGGGGATAGGAGGGGAGGGAGGAGGAGGAAGAAGGAGAGAGAGAATACTAGATCATCATGTAAAATGTATTTTTTACTATGGCTTGTGGTTTTAAAATGTTTGAGAAGCAGTGTTGTCATCTTGAGCCCTTTCCTATTCTAAAATTCTCTCTTTCCAGTCAACTGTCAGACCATTCTTTTGCTGTAGTAAATGTTTCATAACAATACTGTGGAGTAGCAGGTATAAAAACTTAAAGGAAGGACAGCTAATAACAAAGGAGAAAAACATTAAAAGGTAAATAAGGCCAACATCTGTGTTGTATTTGACCACAAGATTGAACAAGCCTTTAAAATTTATTAGTATTCCGACTAGCAAGTCATTACTGTAATTTATGAAGTAAAGCTAAAGTATGCTATATATTAACAAACAATGGAGTAATTCTTTTGATGGTGGTATAAATAAGCAACCCTATCAAAGGAGAAATCATACTTTTTTCAAAAGTAATGATACCATGGCACATAAATTCCAGAATTGGCAATTAAATAAATGTGGTGAGTCTCTTCCACTTTGCCACATAAAAAGATTCATTGACATAGTTATGAGACAAGTCAGTGTATTTTTATTGGCCCGAGCTGGAGGGAGTAAACACCTTAGTCAGGTGTTTTGTTTTAGAAACAGCTGTTTGAACTTCTCTGACTGGTTATTTCTGCTCTAGGGTCTATTTGAGCATTTGCTTTTTCCAGCACACTTTACTGTTTTAGAATCCAAGTGAGTGAGCAATTAATTTCCTATAAAACTAAGATTCGGTGAAAGTTTTTCTTTATTTGTGTACTATTTTCAATTCTACAACCCACAAGCTCTCACAGATTTTAGGTGGCCTTAAACAGGGACAATTTAAAGAATCCTAAAGAATAGAACTCATCAAACAGGAAATCTGAGGGAGGTGATTTTATTTGTCCTTCCCCATCATGCTCTTGAACACTCAGTTGGTTTGTCTTTTCCTCTCTGTCTTGATATAGACCCTGGGGAGTTTGTTTTGCCCCTTTGCCAACCCTAACCCCTGACTTTTGGCAGCACTGTTCTCTGCCTCCTTCCCAGTATCAATCAGCTAGGCAAGACAGGAATTGAGGCCAGCAATGTCATCCTGCCCTATTTTCCCCAAACCATCCACTGCCCCTCCTCTGGGGCTCCAATGGACAATTGACAGGGAGACCATTGGAGTGCTGGTGGGATGGGGATGGTGCTGGGGGGGGGGGCGGCCAGAGAGGTGTTGGCTCCTCCCCCGGCCAGCTGATTGGCACGTGGCAGGCAGCCAATGAGGCAATCTCTACCCCCATCCCAACATCCCAGGTCCCTGCTCTCTCCAAGGTGTATGGACAGATATGATGGTGCCAAATTAAGAGACGAGAATTTTTTTTTAATTCTACATAAGAACAAAGTGTTTTTTAGTCAGTCGTCTGATTTATTAGATGAGCAAACTGAGGATCAGGGAGGTAAGGACACCAAAGTAGGAGAGCAAAGGTAAGAACTTTTCTGCCATTGCTTCCTGCTATTTCCCAAAGTCCGTGAGGAGATGATACTTGAGGTGACTACTCAAGGGCTTGATAGATTCCAGATACAAGGAGAGTAGAAGGTCAGGACACAGGCAAGTCTTGAGCTCTGGAATGAAGATAGCACGCTCAGAAGACAATGCACAAAACATACAAAGTTTACATCAGACAGTAGAGACGCACACAGTGTACACCAATACGTGAAGGCATGATTTCTCTAGTTATAATTTCCCCAGTTAATGATGATATCGGTAGATTCTATACTTAGTCCAAAGGCTTGCTGTAATAACAAAGTAGTATTTCAGAAATTATTGTCTGAAAATATTTAAAATGTGCTTGTAAAAGCCAATATTGTTAGAATGCCAGTAAAACCTTACCAGTAAAAACTCACATTCCATCTTTGTATCCTTGATGGACATTTTTTCTTTCCTAATTATGCAGGTCTTCACCATGAGCCATGTGGTTTCCCGGATTCGATACATTACAAATACAGCAACCCCATAAACACTGCAAATATTTGCATAGCCCGAGTTCTTCTCAGTGCCAGTAGATGTCATTGGGATACGGGGTTGTATGAGACAGACTGCTCATCACGAGTGTCCAAGGCTTGAAGTTTTTGATGGAAGCCCCTGTACATTTCAGAATGCTGGTACTTCCCTTTGTGTATGGCACTGGCTTTTTGAGGACTGGATAGTATCGCATGAATGTCAGGATCAGCTCCCTGTGCTGGGCATGGTGCCAGGTGGTCAGAAAGGGTACCACTTCCTACTATGAGCATGCTCAAAATTGGCAGGCAGTCTGA
Source organism: Vulpes lagopus (assembly GCF_018345385.1). Lineage (NCBI taxonomy): Eukaryota > Metazoa > Chordata > Mammalia > Carnivora > Canidae > Vulpes > Vulpes lagopus. The sequence continues at coordinate 60,156,000 of NC_054832.1, forward strand.
ATAAATAAGAAATAATGATAGTTGTCATCTGATGTAGAATTAGTATTTATTACTCCTCTGAAATTAATCTATATTGTATCTATTTTCTGGTATTTGTGGCAATGCTTTCAGATACTCTTAATGGGTTGTGGCACAACACAAACAATGTCTTCTCAATCACTGAATTTCTTGCTCCTGAAACAGATGTGTGAAACTAAATTTCCTCTACTTTCTATGTCTCAGTAACCCTAGATTTTATATTTTTGTAATATTCTAAGCAGCACATCATTTCTTCCTTATGCAAAGTACGAACAACATTTGGGTCATTTGTTAAATAAAATAAGTCCCTAATGTCTGCTCACACAATGCGTCACTTACACCAAAAGCAGCTGAAGCCCAAACTTCCCAATGAATCTCTTGCTCAGTGCCCTTCCTGGCACTGACTCCCTCTTATTGTGACAATATATTCCATTAACCTGAAATATATATGTTCTTGACCTGAAAAATTCTTCTTTTAGGATCCACCTACATCAGTTTCCCTTGGACTGAGAATGGAAGAAATGATTTTCAACTTGGCAGACACACATCTGTTTTTCAATGACTTAGAAGTAAGTTCTGATTATTTTATATACACACTTCATGTTACATGTCTGAAAATTGATGAATGGCCTTTTGAAAAAACAATGAGATATTATTTTGTGACTATATAACTAGAATAAGGAGATAAATTAATTATATGGTGATGTTTGCCTTCATGGTATTTCTGATTTCGCTTTATTTTGACTCCTATGTTTCAAGGTTAGATTCCACATGACCCTTGGTAAGGATTAAAATTTGATGTCAGGAATCTTAAATATTAAACTGTGTTGGTATCAGAAGCTACAGATTCGTCAGCTACATAATTACTGTTGAGATGGATTACCTTCAGAATCCTCCAGAAGTTGTGATACTGGCATATGCTGTGTCAGACTTTTATCCTACTGGGTCACATGCTTTTGTTTCTGATTGCCCCAATTGTATAACATTTTAGTCCGGCCTCCGCTCTTTGGGCTGCCAGGTTTTCTTAGGTCAAACTGCTGATGATTTCATTTTCCCATTATGGTTTGGGGGGAAACTTTTGTAAGATGGTTAATTGTGTTATGGGCACTGTCAAACATGATGATCTCAATTAGCAGCATTCTTAAGAATAAAGACTATTGTTTCTCATATCTCCATTATGAGAAAACATGACTATAACTACATTTCACTTTCTTCTTAATAGAGACAGTTGTTTATTTAAATCCTGCTGTTAAGCAAGCTTGTGGTAGGGCTGCCAACAGGCATTAATCATCAAGTTGTTGTTTTGGTAGATTTTATAAATGTATGTTATTTCAGACAGGAGAAGAATCTGAAAGATTCAAATAGAACTTTTACTGATCAAAGTTAATTGGCAGCAATTGGCCTTTAAATATTTCCTGATGTTTCCCTTTTCAAAATCAAGCAAAACACACCTTATTTAATAGATGAGCCAAAATCATTTGAAAAATGCCAGTGTGTGACAGAACTTAAATGCGGTTTGTTCAACATCTGTCCTGTATTTTGATTTCTTTTCATCTGCAATGAAACTACTCATAGGCGAATTGGCAACTTCCAGTGCAATAAAATTATTTAAATGTGCTTCATTTTTTCCCTATTCCTTAGTGAAATATTTATTTTTACACTTAGAGTAAAATACAATTTTTTTTTTTTTTGCATTTTAAAGTGTTTGCTTTTCTTAAGGAAATTATATGTAAGGCATTACTTTTTTTTAAGGTAGAAATATTCCAAGTGAGTGACAAGTTCAGAGTTGCCTTCAGAAGAGCTTAATAATCATTCTTATTTTCAAAAGCTGTTTCTGATTTATGGTTGTGATTCACTTCATAAGAGAAGGGCACAAAGAATTCCATATTTTACTAGTATGTTAAAATTCCTCCTCCAAGTTTCCATTTGTTTCTAATGATACAGAATGGGCTGATATTTTGTCTTGAGTATAACCTTGTTACTCTTATTGGTGTTAATAGGTGTTAATAGCGCCCATCAAGAAGAAATTAGCAGTAATTTGCTATTGCTTTTAAATTCTACCTTCTTATAAATGCCAAAGCTTGTCTATGCAGCGCCAAAACTATGTGGTGAAAGTGAGAAGTTAGGCAAAGTAATAATTCGGTATAATATAGACCAAAATGCTTCCAAACTTGGTGTTGATATAATATAGCTGGATTTTTATTTGTTTACTGACATCATTCACAGTGAACTATATACAGAGAGGGTCTAAAAAGTGCTCAGGCGAATACATGAAAAATACCTATTGAAAGTTCTACTTTTAAGGTGGTAGGGGATATAGTTTTTCCCATAAGCCCAGATTGAAACAAAAAGAAAATGAAGAGGTGGGGGGTCTATGCAGTCACTAAAATATCTGATTCTGTTCTTGGAATAAGGACTCTGACTTATGTAAAACAGAGAAGGGAATAAACCAAGTATAAAAATCAATAGTAGAAACATTATTTACGCTTATAACCTTATAAAAGTTGGTTTTAAGTTATTTTACTCGAGAATAATATGAGGGCGTCAGCAAAAGTATAAATGAAAGGTCCACTTAGCCTCTGTCTTTGAAAATTGTTTACTTGCTCTAGATTTGAACAATATTTTAAAAATAAACTGGTTCTTATACTTATTGCAGTCTTTCATTTTATATTTTTGTAATTCAACAGGCCTGGAACTGGTCATTGCAAATATTAGTTTCTTTCAAAATAAAAAGCAAAATTATTTCCTGGGAAAAATAAATGTATTGGCATTATATTCCCAAGAAAACCAAAATTATCTCATCAGGCAGAAATGGTGTGGTAACGCTGGATTTCACACTCTAATGAGCAATGTGCTGCGGTAGGGGACATGGATATTTTAATATATTTAAATTACATGTTTTTAGCTTTTTAAGATCTCTGATACAAGTAATTTCAAGGAGATTAGTGATCTATTGGTTAGCTTGAAGTGTGATTTCTGAACTCCAGTTGTTGGCCTCATTTTCTTTTAAAATGTTAACTTTTTGCCAGCCACCCCTCTGTATAATTTGGTTAATTCACAGTTTTGGCTTGTAAGAGATTCTAAATAATGAAACACACTATGTGAGAGGCTTTCAGTAACAGTTCCTGTATTATCAAAGTATATGCTTAAAATAGTTATTAGGATATTATTTAGGAAAGTTAGAGTATCATTTTAAAGTAATTTAGAAATATTTTAATTGTATTTTAAAAATTAAAGAGTTAATCATTTTTATTTTAAGTCTTATTTGTCACTTCATTTCATAACATTTGTAAATAAAAGCAATCACAAATTAGTTGTGTTGACATTGGGAGGGGGGAAGTGGACAGGGAACAAAGGAGAAATTTTGGGTTTTTTGTACCGTTAAAAATCTTTGACATGTTAAGAAACATGAGTGACAGGGAGACATAATTATCAAAGGAAATGATATCTTCCCCCACCAGAGAAGGGTTTAGACTTTAGTTCCATAGTGTACTTCTGGCTTTCCTATTTCTAAGTCTGAATAACGTCCTGCGTATCATTTTACCAAAAGGTCTCCGCATGCAATACGATGATGCTTATATGGAAGTCATTTTTTATGAATGACAGTATGGAACTAGAGGTGTGTTTTTTTTCCCCCCTCAGCTTCTTTATTCAAGTATGATGCTTTCTGAGTGAGTGGAGAAAGAGTTCTTTCTGTTGGATTTTTATTGAAAGGCAACCTGCAAACAGAGGAAAGGAAAGGCCTTTCGTGTCTGATAATGTTTCAGTTTTAACTTGCCGTTGGTCAGTTCTCCTGCTAGACTTTCCACAGTTAAGGAAAGTATTTCATCAAGGCGGATATAAGTCTAAATAAAAACAAAATGTAAGCTTATGTTGAATTTTCTCTCTCTGTCTGCTGTTAAGTAGTATCATTTTGATGTAGTTTTGCTTGGGGTGAGAGTGAGTTGCAGGGTGGGGTGTCAGCTTCTGTATTGTCCTCAGCTAGTCTCTGTTCCCCATCAATTTTACTGGCATTATGGTTGCTTTACTCACTGGTATTATTGACCTGGTGGCCTGCAAGAGCCTCAGAGGCTCTCACCCCACACTCCCCACTGCGGGGATCAAGGTTGGGAAGCAGCAGGAACACTCCCCACCCTTCTGTCTCTGTGTGCAGGTGTTGTGCACACCACATTCATCTGGATGAGTGTGAAGTTACATTAGAATATTCTCCTCCTTCTAGTGTGTTACACAGTTGGGACAGACCAGACGATACCTTGGTGTCAGGATTTATGAATATTTCAGTCCTTTTTTGGACCTTTGCTACATAGACTTCTGTCCCAGATGTAATTTTTAAACACCTGCTCCTGGTGGCCCCTTGTTTTCACCTTTTCTACTAAGAAAAATCTTGGGGGACACCTGGTTTGCTCAGTGGTTAAGCATCTGCCTCCATCTCAGGTCATAGTCTTGGGGTCCAGAGATTGAGTCCTGTATCAGGCTCCCTACAGGGAGCCCACTTTTCCCTCTGCCTATGTCTCTGCCTCTCTATGTCTCTCATGAATAAATAAATAAAATCAGAAAGAAAGAAAGAGAAAAGAAAAGAAAAAAGTCTTGGGATAGAAGGTTCTGGTCTCAGTAGAGGCCAGCCTGCGTTTGGTGAGTCGAAGTCCATGGAAAGGATCTGGAAACAATCTCTAAATAGTGCCATGGTTTAAAGGAAAGAAGATATAATGATTTTTCTTATTTATAAAGAAAAAAAAATTAGTTTTCCCCTTGGATTAATTTAGTGTTTAAATTTGTAGTAATATTTTGTTACTCCAAACCTTAGGTTGTCATCTAATAACCTAATTATTTTAATATTTGTTAATTATTTTAATATTTTTTGTTTAGAAATTTAATTGTAGCTAGGAAAAAAAGTCTGTCTTCAAAGCATCAACCATGCCAATACTTTAGTAGCTTTGATTACAAGTGATTCCTTCAGTAGTAACCTAATGCTTATGTTTCCAAAAGTGTAAAGACTTAAACTAATTCAGAAGTTGATTTGAGTTGAAAAATATAATTCACCTAGAAAGTGCCTTATTCTCCATAAATAGGAAGCAACTTTCATGCCCATTATCTAACTATTCTGGCGGGTGCTGAAAGCTCTGGTTCTCTGCTGCCAAAAGAGTAGGACACTTCAAGATCTTGAACTGTTTTCTGTTTTCAATCCCTTTCACAAGCCAAGAGCAGCTATATGGAAATGTGTGTACGAATTACTATTACATTCCAAACATAAACATACCCATACACAAATATGCCATTTGTTTTCTGCTCTACACGGAGGCTTTTGTATACTTATTTTCCTCTTAAAGATTTAGCAAACGTAGAGGATCACTTTTTATTTTTTAAAGATTTTATTTATTCATGAGAGACACACAGAGGCAGAGACATAGGCAAAGGGAGAAGCAGGCTCCCTGTGGGGAGCCTGATGCGGGACTTGATGCCTGGACTCCGAAATCAAGACTTGAGCTGAAGGCAGATGCTCAACCACTGAACCACCCAGCATCCAGAGGATCACATTTTTTAAACTGCTAGTAACATCCTTCATAACATCCAAAATATTGCCTTCTGCATGCAGACTGTTAAGTGAATTAGACTGAATTCTTGTTATCTTAGTCTTAGAATAGAAGAACAATTTCTACTTCCTTCCCCATGGAAGACACTCAAGTTGACTTTGCCTTCCTATGTTTTAAGGTAAGTTGTTTAGCCTTGTCCATTTCCTTAGTGGACAAAAGTAACAGCAAAACCCTCAGTTTAGAGAGCGGAAGACAGTTTTCAGGTAACAAATGATTATTAGACATAGTAAATGAATATTGGATTTAACTATGTTGCAAGCGATGACTGAAAAGAAACAATGTCCGTATTTTCTTATTATTACTAATGAAGAACTTTAAGTATTCTTCCAATTTAACCATCTTACAAGATTGTCATCTTTCTTTTATCTGCAGTAAGAAATAGAAATATAAAAATATATTCAAGGACTTCCTTAATTCTGAGTTTCACCAGAAAGGTGTAGGAGTCAAAGTATATATATCTGTTTAACACAATAAAAGATAGTATGTCACCTTACACTGACAGCCAGCCTTGTACTTACCAGTAAAATAAAAGAGGAACACTGTCATCACAAAAGGAAAAAAAAAAATAAGAATGCCTTCTGCCAGCACTATTATTCAGCATTATTCTAGGAGTCTGAGGCATAACATGAGCTATAATTAATGAAATGAGAGCAATGGAAATGATTGTTCTTTGCAAAAAATTTGATATACATAGAAAATAGAAGGGAATCTGCTAGAGTAGGCTGAGAATTTATAATATATTTCAGAAAAGTGAAGGATTATAGAATTTTAAAAATCAGTAACCTAGTATAGCAAGACGTGCAAAAATTTTATTTTTTTCAAAAATTTTAATAATTTTAAAGTAGCAGCAGTAACCATAACACCAAGACAAAAAAAACTTTTAAGAGGAAAAATAAGGAATGACCTATGCAAGAAGTATTTGCAAGACACATATGAATAAAACTTTGAGAGATCTAAAGAAAGATTTGCATAAAAGATTTCTTCCTTTCCTTTTCTTTTTTGTAACATGTTCTAACAATTTTGTAAAATCGTTCCTAAAGTCCATTTGAAAGGATAAATAGGCAAAAATAACTGGAAGGTTTTAACAAAAAGTAATAGCATCCAGCTCAACCAAATAGTAAATGGTTTATAATTCTACAATTATATGAAGATTTGTGTTCGCCTACTGTTAGCCTACATTGGCATTGGATAACCATTGGGAGAAAAGATCAGATGGTCAGGGACGCCTGGGTGGCTCAGTGGTTGAGCATCTGCTTTTGGCTCAGGTCATGATACCATGGTCCTGGGATCGAGTCCAACATCGGGCTGCCTGCGAGGAGTCTACTTCTCCCTCTGCCTTGTCTCTGACTCTCTGTGTCTGTCATGAATAAATAAATAAAATCTTAAAAAAAAAAAAATCACTCAGGCACAGCCCAACTTCTAGAAAACTCTTGTATGTGTTAAATGGAACCAAGCAAATTAATAGTGAAGGGATGGATTATTCAACTTGTATGCAGAAATCGGTCAATTAAAGAGTTAAAATGTAAAAGAATAAAACACAAAGAGAAAACATAGGTAGATCAAAAGGAGATCTCAGATTGCTTACAGGAAGTAAATTTTTGGGTAGCTGTTTGGCAATAAGCCTCAAGAGCCTAAAAACATTGCACTCATTTTACATCTAAGGATTTTTACTTTTATCAGAGCTAAAGGCAAGTGTTTATAATAATAAACATTTCTGAATTACGGAATTCTGATGATGTTTTGTTTCTTGACCTGGGTGTTAGTTACAGGAGTATTCCATTTGTGAAAATTCATCAAGGTGTGATAGTTATTTTTTCAGTAAAATGTTAATTTTTTAAAAGGCACTATTTTGAAGAATAGACACACACACATAGTTTGCTGTCAATTCTGTTTTTTAAAAAATTGCAAAAAAAATAAAAATAAAAAAAATAAAAAAAAAATTGCATGCCCTATGTATAATATATTCAACTGCTATGTTTTAGCAGAGTATCTGGCCCATAGAAGGCACTCAGTAAATATATGTTAAATACAAAATAAATGGAAGAGCAAAAAATATATGGAAAAAATACACTCTAGAATTTTAACATTATTAATATCTGGGATTTGGGTGTTTACTATTCTCTTACTTGTGTTTCTCTGTATATTCTGGTTTTTTCTTTTTTTGTAAAATATATTTCTTTTGTGATCAGGGTAGAAAACAAATACTGAAAAAAATGCTGTTTTTCGAAAGCCATAGATAAAAAATTATTTTTAATTAATAAAATAAAGAATTAATATGTCAGCCCATTAAGAGAAACATAAGAAATGGCTCAATAGAAGAAATGAGCAAGAAACATTGAACAGATTATTTGCAAGAGAAAGACATTCAAATTGTCCACACACAAAAAGGAAAAATGTTAGTTTTCCACTTTTGGTAATCAGAAGTGTCAGAGGGTAAGTGTTCAGACTATTGCCCATTTATCAGCAAAGATTTAAATTCAGTGATTTATTTCACTGCACTACAGTGCAGTGAAGTAAACACTTGTGTACATTGCTGATAAGGATATAAATTGGTACAAGTTTTCAGAAAATCAGGTTAAAAAATAGGCTATATAATGCAATGTAACTTTAATGTTAAAATGTGTGGCATCATCTGAAAAGACTACAGACAGTATGATTCAAACTATTTGACATTCTAGAAAAGGCAAAAACTATGAATGGAGACAGTAAAAAGATCAGTTGGTTGCTTTGGGTTGGAGGGAGGAAGGGATGAATAGATGGAGCTCAGAGGATTTTTTAAGTAGTGAAACTATTCTATATGATACTACCATGGTGGATACACAACATTGTACATTTGTCAAAACTCATAGGATGTACAACACCAAGAGTAAGCTTTACTGTAAACAGTGGGCTGTAGGCGATGATGATGTATAAGTGTAGGTTCATTGATTATTACAGATGCAACACTCTGATGTAAGATGTCCATAGTAGGGGAGGTTATGCATGCATAGAGACAGGGTGCATATGGAAAATCTCTGTGCTTTCTGTTCAGTTTTTTGTGAATCTATTACTTCACTAAAATCTAAGGTTTATTAACTTGTTAAAGAAGTTATTGCATATTAAAAATACTGGAGGAAATTTTTTTTTAAAACTACCATGATAAAACTTCTAATTTAAAAATAAGTCTTCAAAATAAATCTTATAGTATGATCCTGTTTTAACATATATGACATTAAAAAATAACTAGCGATAAATGTATTAAAAGTTGCCAGTCTGGATGATGCGGTTACAAATGCTGTTTCTCTGTGATGCTCCAAAACTGAAATGATTATAGCATTTGTATCTTTGTATATTTTGTTGCTTCTGTCCTTTATTCAATAGTTAATACATATTTATCAAGCAACTGTTAAGTGCCAGGGACAGTTCTAAATGCTGAGAATACAGTGATGATTGAGTCAAGGTTATTCTCATGGAATTAGCACTCTGGAGGGGAAGTAGGAAATAAGCACTATGTAAGTAGAATAATTTCATGTGGGAATAAGTGCTATAAAGAAAAAAAATAATTGGATAAGGCATGGATCACCTAAAGTGGAGTATCTTTAGCTGAGATGTTCAGAAAGAGGTGTCCCTGAGGAGAGGACATTTGTGAAGAAACCAGGAATTTGGGAGAGAAGCAGCTGCAACTACAGAAAATTCTGCATTCTGGAAAGGGAATGGCAAGTGCAAAGGCCCTGTGGTGGAAATGTGTTTCATTCCTTCAAAAAATAAACAAGATCAATGTGGCTATAACAGAGTGAATAGGGGGACAATGACAGAGTCCATATCATAAAGGACCTTGTAGACTGTAGTGAAGAATTTGGATTATTTTTCTAATTGCAGTAGAAACTCATTAGAGGGTTTTAAGCATTAATATGATAGATGAGTGTTTATACTCTTAAAAGATCAGTCTGATTATCATACGAGGAATAAGGCAAGACTGGAACCAATGAGACCAATTAAAAGACGGTTCTGCCAGCTACAGAGACTTGTACTATGAGACTGTAGCAGGTTCTGGACATGTTGAGAAGTTGTAGGATTTATAGTATAATTTGGTGGAAACACTGGCAGGATTTGCTTAAGGGATCAGAGGCAGGAGAAGACAGAAAACTGAATCGAGGATGGCCACTAGGTTTTGACCTGTGCAACTAGGTGGAAGGTGGATTATCTGAGATGAGAAAGAATGGTTTTGGGGTGATGAGGATGTGGAGGTTGTACTCAAGTATTTTGTGTTGTGCATATGAATTTTGAAGTACATATTTGCCACCCAAGTTAAGAGATTATATACATATAGGTTTGAATCTCAGAGGAGAGAAGTAAATTTGGGGATATAGTGTTGGAAGTCATAAAGGCATCTTATATGGGAAAGAGTGCCAGGTGAGAAGAGGGCCTGTGATTGAATGTTAGACACTCTAACAATCAGAAGTAAGACCAAGAAAGAAGAATTTTCAAGAGAGAGTATTAAGGACTAGACAGTGAAGTAGATGGAAAACTATGAGGTACCATAGAAACCTAGAGAACAGCATTTCAGAAACAAGGGAATAGTGTGCTGGGTCAAATGCCACCAACGTTGAGGAAGTTGGGGACAGAGACATGATTGTTGAATTTGACAAGAATCGTGATGGTTGATGTGTCTGATAAGCAGCATTTCAATGAAGAAGGAAGACATAAGCCCAATTACTATGGTTTGAGGAGAGCATGATGGTTGACAAAGTGAAGACAGGAAGGATTGAGTGTTCCCACAGTGATAGAGTGCAAAGAGATGGGTGGTGTGTGGAAGGGATCAGAGAATCAAGGGAGGTTGTGTAGTTTTTCAGTGGAAGACATTTAGGCCTGTTGGATGTCAGTTGGAATGATCAGTAGAAAGGGAAAAGATATGGTATGGCAAGAAGAGAGAACTACAGGAGTGATGTCCTTCAGTAGCAAGAGAAGTTGGATGGCATCCGGAACACGAGATGATAAGAAAGAGAGCACTTGCAGGTGCAGGCAGGCAGCTGGGTTCAACATGCTAAGAGGAGGCTGTTCTCACTAACAAGACTTACCATTCTATTACGATTCTCTGTCTGCTGTCCTTTATTCCCCACTAGGCACAGTCCCTTAAGGGCAGAGGCAATGGCTTGTCCACTTGAATCCTAAGCTCCTAACACAGGATTTGGTCCGTGGAAGGCTCTCATATGTTTCTTAAATTTTTTCCAAAATTTTCAAATTAATAGTCTATAATGAGAATGCATGCATGCATCCATCCATGCATGCTTGCTTGCTTGCTTGCTTTATTTGAGGGAGAGCGTGGGTGGGGAGGTGCAGAGGGAGAGAAACTCAATCTTGTGACACTGAGGTTATGACCTGACCCCAAATCAAGAGTCAGATGCCTAACCAACTGAGCCACCCAGGTGCCCCAGCACCCCTACTTTTATGATTTGCAAAAATTAACTTTTTACAGGTAAATAATTACAGACTTAAAAACCATTGAGATTCCCTAAGATGTTAAATTTTGATATCTTTTTCTTAAAGTCATATTTTCAAAATTCTAATGCCAATATACAATATACATGGAAGGGTATGATATAAAATCATACGCAGTGTGGTTCTAGTTTAAGGTTTTAGTAAAAGGTATTAATGTCAAAAGAAAAATAAAATATTTTCTACATTAAAAAACGTTACAAAAATAATTTCTACAATAAGAAAAACTTATTTCCAAATAGTGATATATATCACCACTGTATTACACCACACAGTAAGCTTTATTTATATTTTTATTTTCTATAGTATTTCTTAAAATTAACAAAGTATTGAATTGTAATCAATGACTCAACTACTTCAACTTGACTCAAAGCACTCTATTTATGTGGTTTGTTATCTTACAATGCTAGAGGTACCAGCCGTTAAACTCATGAATTCACTCATTCATGGAGGAACCCCTCTGTGCCTCAATTTCCTGTCTGTAAAACTGGATCATGATAGTACGTGCCTCATAGGTTCAATGTGCAGATTCAGGACTTCTGTGTCACTAAGTGCATAGAACTAGCATGGGCCCATAGGAAGTGCTGAAGAAGTCTAAGCTGCTATTCCTGTTTATGGGGATCTTCTACATGGAACACCCTAGATAGGAGGGCTCTGGTAGAAGAAGAGAGATGACTTAAGGAGGAGTTAGAGAATAAAGAATGATACAGTAGCTGGTTTGCTGCCAAAATTCCCATGTAGACCTCCAGTAGTAATCACACCAGAAACAGCAATAACAGAATCTGCCAGTGTTTAATTTGCAAATGCAACTGGTTCCAGGCATATCACATGCTACTTCTCCTGCTCTTTCCTCATTCACAGTCCCCTCCCACCTCCAGTTCCATGACAGGGGATTCACTCTTGGCAGTTAAATAGCTACTGGATCTGGCTTCCATCATGCTGTGTTGTTCCTTCATAGAAAATGAGGATGCTGGCTTCGTGTCAAAAAGACACGTGTTTCTTTGCTTGTGCTGATAAGTTTTCCTTTCCTTGTCCAAACCTGGCCTTGTGTTTTGAAGGATGGCTCATGGAACTTGCTGGTAGTCTGCAGTGTGGAGCAGAGCCTGGCTGTGTATGCAGTCTCATTGCCAAGCAGAGCAGCCCCTCCCTGGGTGCATCCCACACAGCAGTGGGGGATGCACTGTTGGGCTCAGTCTGCTGGTTTTAGGGAAACTCCTCTCATCAGTCAAAAAGCATATCAATTGACTTTGATTCTCCCTCAACACTGTGAACTCCATCTCACCATCTCCAGCTCATACATGTGGGAAATTCAAGTGATGTGATTTTTGCCTAGGGCCTCTTTGGGAGAGCTAGGGTTGAAGCAAGCGTTTCCTACCACAGCTGTCATTGCACTAACCCTCTCTAGCTGTGTCTCATAAGCTGACAGTCACTCTTTAGCAACATAAAGGAGATAGTAGCATCTTGGTGCTGTCATACATGGATGTAATATGGAAGAGCCCAAAAATGGCATTTTCTCTAATGTATTCTTTGACAGCTTTGTTTCTTGCCTTGTCGTTCAACCAGTAACTACTCAAGCAGCCTAAAAATCTGTTCTGAGAAAGTTGGGAAATCAGTGGATAAGTAGATAAACAGAGAGGAAGTCAGTCAGCAGGTGGACAGATGTGTGCTTATAAATCCTTGCTGTTGAATAGACAGAAATATTGTTTTTGCAGCCCCTACATCATAGAGTAAAAGAGCTGATGTGCTGTACGTGTACTCAACACTCACTCCATTCTGGACACTACATGAACTGTAGAAGAGAAGAGATGAAATATGTTAATTGTCCCCAAGAAGCCAAGGTGTTATGTGGAACAGAAAAGCAAAAGCATGATTATATCACAGAGTAATATCCCCAGTAATGGGGATACATAAGAACATTTGTAGAGGCCAAAGGCAGGGTGGCTCACTCAGATTGAGGGAGAGGTGGTGGCAAGGCTGAGTGTCAGAGAAATGGCTTCCATAGGAAGGGATCTTTGACATGAGAAGGCATGGCATGTAAGGACAGAGCTGAGTAGGTATGTGCCACAGGGCCCATGCTGTGGTTGTGAGGTCAGAGGATAGAAAGGGAGACCGAGCCAGGTCATGGAAGGCTCTATATGCTCTGCTAAGGATGCTAGAGTTCATGTGCCATGTCAATGGTAATCGTTAAAGAATGTTTATCATTACTATAGACATGCATTGCGTCATGAAGTCATAGGTGTCAATAATCTAGGTGAGAGATCTGTTTCCCTGCAAGAACAGAGACCACAGCCAGATGTGGAAGGTAAGAAACTAGTTTGGAGAGATTTGGGAGTATATTCACCGTTAAGGGGTAGGGAAGCAAGGAGTCTCACCTTCTAGCTTGAGTAATCAGGTAGAGATTTAAAACCCCAGGACAGGTAGCTGGCTTTGGAAGGAAGACAGCAAATTGGGTTTGGAAGTGTTCGATTTGAAGTGTGTGTTGGATCTACAGGTGAAGTCCAGCAAGCAGTCTGCGTGCAGGTCCGAAGCTTAGAAGAGAGACCTGAGCTTGAAGTCATCACCCTTGAAAATGGTGAAGACTTGCCAGGAAGGAATGTACTGGATTTAAAAAAAAAAAAAAAAAAAAAGAAAGAAAAAGAAAAGGAAAGCTATCTCAGATCAGGGGTCCCTTTGTGAAATTTTTGTTCCTAAACACAGGATCCAGACGTATGTTGAAGATCCCCATTCAGAAAATGAAATAACCCAGTCCCTTCTAGCACACTGACTATTCACCTGCCCATGAAACAGTCTTTCTGGTTTTGCCACAGTCTCTTTATTCTGAAGAGGAAGCTGCAGGGAGGTGGCTTGGTCAGAGGAAAAAGTGAATGCTTCAGAGTTCAGTCCTTGCTTCAAGTTAATGTTTGACCTTCCCACAGACAGCCTGACAAGCCTCAGAGGTGGTTTGGGGGTGCTGGGCAGCAAGGAGACAACAGGATCTGGAGCCTAGCCCAGTGCCTGGAGTGCCACCAATAAATAGGAGCACTATCCCTTCTTGAGCAGAAATACTGCTTCAGCTTTCATATAGTTGGCTGGAAGGCTGTCAGTTTATTTAAAAATCCTGTGAAATTGACCGGTTGGTGTCACAGATGACAGGCTTTTCATTTAGAGTCTTGATTTTGACAGGTGCTCACTAATCTGCAATCTGGAAGAGAGTCACTATTTTATAAAGTCGGATTTTACTATTACCTTCATAGTAAGTTTGCTTCAGACAGAAAGGAATTTTTTTTTAGATTGACTAATGCAGGAGAAAGCCTGTAACTTCAACTTCCCCAAAATGTGTCTAAGTTGCCGTCCCTGGAGACTTCTCCCATTTCAGTGCACTTACAATGGAGCCTCTATGTGAACAGCATTTCTAAGGAAACGGTTTCTAAATCATGGATTCTTCTCACTGCTAATTGTGTGCTACTCCTTTGTGAGGCAGGTGGAGGGTCGGGGCAGGGGAGAGGATGCTGTTTTTATCAACATTATGTTGCAAATTTGTTCGCCTCTTCAAAAATAATTGACTAAGAATTATCTCCTGGTATTGGCATCTTGTCAGAAAGTTAAAGGGAGCTCTTATGTCCAAGATACCTCTTCAGTTGGTGGGAATTGTTTTGAACATATTGCAACCCTCCTGGACTTGGAGATAAGATATATTTGTCAAGGAAAAAATCAGTACCTTGGAAAATTAACAATTGAAAGATAGTGTTTTGCATGTACATAATAACATTTAGAGTCACTATGAAATACAAATAGTTTCTCTTTTTAAAGTAGTAATTGTAACATTTTCTTGTTTTAAAATTTAACAGACATTTAAATTCTAAAGGACAAAAATGAATATTTCATTCTACTTATACTCACAAACCTATTAAAATGGTCCTAAGCAGAAGTCACTCCTCATAATTGGCCAAGCCCTAACAGAGATTGGCAATCAGGGCTCACCCCCAATCCAAGAGAATATTTAAGACTCTATATTTTAGTTGAGGCAAGAAACAAATGAATTTTGAACTCTTTTTTGTGATAATGGCACACAAGATGGAGATATTCCCATTTTCAAGATGCTTAGCATCATTGAAGCACAGAGTAAGCAATGGCGGTGAGATCTGGTACTCAGAAAGTCAAGGTTGACATGCAAACTGCCATCGAAGGGTTAACAGATCCACAGAATTTCATGGGGTGGGCTTTGGAGAAGAGTGTTCTAAGCAGAAGATATATAATGAACAAGGCTCTGAGGGATAAAAATATCCGTTGATTAAAATATACTATAGCTTGAGATAAATGAATGTCCCAACCTGTCAAAGCACGTTCTTCATTGCGGCCACTCACTTAAACGGTTACTAAGCAATGACTGCACCATGCACCAGACATGATTTTAGATGCTTAAAATAGAATTGCCAGGAGAACTGACAGTTGTCGCCCTACTACATTAACAGTCCAAAAAAAAAAATTAGAAATGATCAGCCATTGCTTGAGTAAAAGAAATATGAAACATACACAACATGGAATATTAAAAGAATGTAAAAGATAACACAGATGATTAATATGGAAAGTTCCTTATTACGTATGGTTCAGTGGAAGAGAAAGTAGATATAAAACATGGATCTGGTTCTCCCTGCTTTTTGGGTATGTCTCCCCCATGATAACATAAGCCCTGTGAAGGGCGTGAGGAACTTTGGACAACGGAGTCAGTGGAAGGAGGGTAGGAAGGATGGTGGAAGTTTTTAGGAGTGGTTACTTTTGAAGGATGGGATCAATATTTCTTTTACATACTTTTTTTGGTTTGCACTAGTCTGCATGAGTTTGTATTATGATCGGTCAAAATAAATCATCACAAAACTGCTTTTTAACACTTCTGTAACAGAAGGCAGCAACATTATCACTTACCTTTTGGTAGGGTCATCAATTCTGTTAGATGATCGGAAAGGTTTCCTTCCATACTATGTGCTTGGTTCACATAGAAAGGAAATAGAAGTAGGGTCCTGTTTAGAAAATAAACAGGGAGAAGAAGACCCATAAGAAACTCTCTCTTCCTTCAAAGAGTGTATTATTCTGGTGGGATACTTCTCGGCTTAAGCCTTCATTCCCTTATCCATCAAATGTAGAGTTTTAGAGAGGATTGGAAATAACATGCAATACTGTGCTGAACACATAATAGATTCTCAATAATTGTCACTATTGTTATTCAGACAGTGGATTACAGAGCGTACATCGGGGGTTGGGGTGTTAAAAAAAAAAAAAGGCAACTAAAAGTTTAACAGAGGGATTGCCTCGACCAGAAAAGAAAGGAGAGGGAAGGCATGCCAGCCAACAGTAGATACAACTATCATCTGGTGAAAGAAAATGGAAGAAGACAGGCTCATTGGGACTGGGTGGGCAGAAGCACACAGGGTGTGATGGGATGTGAGGGGTAAACAGTTGGATATGGCATTGGATAGGCAAGGTGAAGGTTCATCATTAAGGCCATCGGATGCCCAGCTGCATCAGGATATATTGGTTCCAGTTTAATTTTTCCAAAGTATCTATTGATCACTCTCTGGCTAAAAGGCAGGCACAGAAAAGGAAGTGAAATGTATTACCTACTTCCAAGAAACTTATGCTCCATGTTGGAAATTATACTTTCAGGTTAAGCAAAACCTACTTTGAAAAAAAATGTGTCTGAAGGTGAAGGTTGAATGGAGTGGACTAGCAGCAGGATGAATTGCATTTTGCAGTCTCATAGCTTTATAAGAATTCTAGCTCCTTCCCAGAGAGAAAATTATAGTGACACCCACCTCTACCCTCTTTCTCTGTAGCCCTGTCATATTTATCAAGCCTTACTGGCGATATTTGTGATTTATTTTTGTGTACTTGGTGCCTGGTATATAAATAAGCAGTCAAGTCATTATTAGTTGAATGCATGACAAACTGAGTAAAAGAATACAGAATGAGTGTCCTATATATTTTCTAGAGATATTTCCACACATATAACATGCATAACATAAATGCTCTATTGATGGTATATAATATAGTATTTTCCTGAATAATATAAACAACCAGATTTATGATTAACCACCAAAACATGATTATCTGTCCTTTTAAATGTTCATGGGAAAAGGGGTGATTTGCTAGGGAGTGAGAATATGAGAACAAAATTTTCATTTGTTTTCTTTTCAGGTACCTACTCTTTCCCCCTTCCTCCATTGACACCCAATGGTTTGGGGCACCAGAGCTCCCCATGCTAGAGGAAATCTATGAAAGGATAGTTCACACCAAAGTAATGGAGCTTAAATAATTTACTCTTATCTGAAATCTTTGTCTTATAAAAGACGCTTCAAAGGGAATGATGTCAGAGGCGGATTTCAGATACTTGGAAGAGAAGAGAGAATTTTTTTGAGTAAGAAAATGCCCCTTCAGAGATCCTCCCTTACCCATGAGGGGCTGACATGAGAGGTGACATGGAACCTTCCAACAGCTCACAGAATCCTTTTATTAAGTGCCTGTATCTGGCTCTGCATACTTTTTTATCCAAAGTCAGTAATAACAGAAGAAATTGGCTTGGGAAATTTTTATCAACTTACTAACTAAGGATGTTATTCTAGGCTACATATTCTTTTATATAAAATGGAGGATATTTTTACTATTATAAAATTATCTGGCCTTGTAAGTTAATAAATTGAGCTCTTTTAAACTTTCAAGTTTCACTCCTCACCCTTGCAAAAAACAATCACTTAAAAAGCCAATTAATTTCAAATATCTCTTTAAAAATTGTATTGTGTGCTTTGCAGTTAAATAAAGACAAATTGATAGGCATAGGATAGTGATAAACTGGAACTAATATTTGTTGCAAATATTTAATTTCAGAGTAAAAATTGCTCCAGGAAAAAAAAAAAGACTATCTTAAAACATGACCTCCTTACTATTACATCTTTAGTTTCTTGTTTTCTATGTGATCACAACAGAAATATCCTGTGTAAATTAAAACTTCTATTTAAAAGCTTTGTGAATAAATTGGTATAGGATTCATTTAAAAAAAAAAAAAAAACCGGCAGTGAGAGCTACAGGAAAGTGGTTGCCGAAAAGGATAAAAGGGCTCCTAGTTGGAGTATTTTTCCATGCTTCTGGCAGCAAGTTTGCAATAAAAAGAATGATTTTCATGAGAATGTGATTATTCACAGTAAGATGAGAGCTGGTGTCACTATGAAAAATTCTTCTTCAGTAGATACTCTCAGCAGGAATAATAAATCGAAAAGAAAGGCAACAGGAGTTACAAAGAACACTTTTGCCAATGACAAATTATGTTTGCCAAATGATGAGCAAACCCATTGAACATTGAGAAATCAGTTCAGTAAATCAAAGGCTTATTTTTTTAAAGATTTATTTATTTATTTATGATAGACATAGAGAAAGGCAGAGACACAGGAGGAGGGAGAAGCAGACTCCATGCAGGGTGCCCGATGTGGGACTCAATCCCAGGACTCCAGGATCACACCCTAGGCCGAAGGCAGGCACTAAACTGCTGAGCCACCCAGGGATCCCCTCAAAGGCTTATTCTTAAGAGTAGTTCTGACTCACCATTCAAAAGGATCACATGTTTACCTTCATGCTATTTTCTTTTTTTAAGTTCTGAAATATTTTTTACATTAAGTCTGCCTTGAATTTTTAATACGTGAAAAATCACGTGATACAATTAAATCTATGTATGGTATTTTTAGGATAAAATTGCATAAAACAGCTTGACACATTAGCAAACACACATTTCCCTATTCTGTTTGAAGGTCTACAACGTTTTCACTGGCTCCTACACAAATTTGTTAAATGTCATATCTTCTGATATTAGCTGAATCATAAATGAAGCTATATATTTGGGTCTACGCCTCTTGTGTATAATACCATGTGGTAGGGGTAGAGAATGCCCTGAATATAACTTAATAAAAGATGGATCTTGTAGCATTAGATAGGAAGTGCTCACTGTATTCTTAACTTTTAAAAAAGTAAAGAAACTAATCCTGGGAAACAAACTGGGTTGCTGGATGGGAGGGGAGTGGGGAGGCAGGGTAACTGGGTGATGGGCATTAAGGGGTTCACATGGTGTGATGAGCACTGGGTGTCATACTGTATGTTGGCCAGCTGAAAATTAAATGAAGAAAAAGAAGTAAACTATGTTGATATCATTAGATCACACGAAATATATGCCAAAATTATCAACTAAATGAACCCACTAATTCAGTGTTAAACAATTTTGAATAAGCCCATTTTATTTTTAAAAAGCTTTTTTTCAATTCTGACTTGCATTAGCAAGCCTTTCTTTTTTTCATCCTAACGTTGAGAGTGTGAATAAAGACAAATATATTTAATATAATCGTGTGGTAAAGAAGGCATTCATGGTGAGAAAGAAGGAACTCCAAGCAGAGTGAAGCTGACATATAGTATTTATTAGCACTGTACTTACTCACTAAGAAGGAACTCTCTTCGTGTTGTTCCTTTGGGATTCTTAGAGCAATGTGTTGAAGTGGTATAATGATGACATCTTATTTGTAATGAGCACATTTTTAAAGAAGTGAATATAAAATATATTAACAATTTTTAAAACTTTATTCTTTATTATTAACAGTAAGCTTGAGAATCCTATGCATTTTTATGTAGTGATCTGAAATATTTATCATAACTATGTATGTAAAGACACAGCTTAAGCATGCACTTTAGTTTATCTTTTGCTTTAAAATGCCATCTTCAGGGATCCCTGCGTGGCTCAGCGGTTTGGCGCCTGCCTTTGGCCCAGGGCACGATCCTGGAGACCCGGGATCCAGTCCCGCATCAGGCTCTTGACATGGAGCCTGCTTCTCCCTCTGCCTGTGTTTCTGCCCCTCTCTCTGCCTCTCTCTCTCTCCCTCTCTCTCTCTCTCTCTCTCTCATAAATCAATCTTTAAAATAAAATGCCATCTTCAGATACTTTCAATAACAATTTTATTCTCTAAATATTTTATGAATATTCATCTAAACAGAATCAGACTGAAATCAGTAATATCCTCTTACCTTTGTTGAAATTGCCGTAACTTGGGCAGCCCTGGTGTCAGGGCAGCCCTGGTGGTGCAGCGGTTTAGTGCCGCCTGCAGCCCAGGACATGATCCTAGAGACCCTGGATCGAGTCCTACGTCAGGCTCTCTGCATGGAGCCTGCTTCTCCCTCTGCCTGTGTCTCTCTGCCTCCCTCTCTCTCTCTCTCTCTCTGCATCTCTATGAATAAATAAATAAAATCTTAAAAAAATAAAAAAAGAAGAAGAAAGAAAGAAAGAAATTGCTGTAACTCAAATCTTGAGTTTCCAGTACAAGTACCTAGGTCTCCTCACATATGTAAATATAATTCATGTAAAATCTCTCATTCTGATAACCTCAATAAGATACAGTAACATAGATTAAAATATGGTTTTTGTAAGTGAGACACAGTAATTAAAAGCAGTGTATGTCTCTACAAGTTGCGCCTTACGACCACATCTCAAAAATAGATGTTAGAATGCCTCTTATTAGCTTCTGAGGTTTGAAATTTTGTCTCTTTACCCCATTTGGCTGCTCTGGTTGTGTCCTCCTATTCCTGTCCAAGCAGAGATAGATAGATATTGACTTATTGTACACATCGGTGCCTATGCTATGCTGAGCGCATAGTCTAGAGTGAGAATTCAAAGATCAATTTGTCCAGGTATGTTCTAATTCCTTAACTTGCATTTCCCCAAATTGTCAAACAGAATGAGGCCGATTTCAAAAAACTCCAGTGCCTTAGCTATGGGTCATCTGCGCCCTTTTCTTTTGAAAGAAAGCATTGTGGTGGGAAAGCAAAGCAAAGAGGAAGATCACGAGGTGTACCCCAGGCAGGTATGACAGGTCCTAGCCAGCCTGGGCATGGGACCGAGGGGCTGCGAAAGGCACACCCCATTGCCACTTGGCCCTGCTGTGGCCTCGCATCCAGTCCTCAATGGTAGGCACAAGGGCACAGCAGCGCTGAAGCTTTTTATTACATCTACTGGAAAGTGCAGTGAGGGCTTTGACACACCTTTAGAAAGCACATTGCAGTCATATTAATCCACATCAGAAAGTATGAAAACACCGTACACTGATCGGACAGTCTCCTTTCTACAGAAAGAAATGTGCAAGTAAAAACCTGGTTTCTGCAAATTGACTAACTCATGGGCAGGATTTCTTACCCACAGAGACCGACATACTCAGTCTAATTGTCAGTGAATTAGAAGCAGCGTTCTTCACATCTCTTCCATCAGTCGGCTTGTTTCTGGACCATCCCTCCCCTCTGAACTTCTGAATCACAGAGCACCGCTAGGGATGATCCATTTTACCCTATTTTCCCAAAGAAGTTATAAAAATATCTAGGGAGTCAGGAGTTATTTCCAAAAGCCACTATGGAAATCACTCCCTTAAAACCTCTGTCACTCAAATACTGGTCACCCTGTAATGCCATCTGTGCAATTTAGACTTTCTGCGAGAAGGAGGGTAGTGTGGGCCGATCCACAGGGGGATGTCTTGCCATTCCTTTTTCTTTTTAAAGCACTGCTGATTGCTTGTCAAAATAAAGCGTTCGGACAATTTGTGTGTCTCTAAGGTACTGGAAATACTTCTGTACTTCATATAATTAAACTTTTTGTGTGTGTGTTTGGAAATAAGAGGAAAACTTCTTTCTAGTAACTTGTAGATGTCTGAGGTATATATAGAGTATCTATACTGTTCAGTGGGGAGGTGGGAGCAGTGGATGTAATTGCTTGATGACAGATAGGAGGGGACAGAGGACCCAGCAATCGTTTCCTCTGCCTTGGCCAACTCCAGCTGGTCTCAATAGGCAAGCTGATGTACAGACACAATGAAAATAGCTCTTTCTCTGGTGACCCTCTTTTTCCTTTCATTTCTACTTTGTAAAGGAAGGTATTGAAACAATTAGTTGGCAGTATGGTGTTAGTTTTCTCATGGTAAATTTGGAAAATGGGGCAAATGTAGCCTCGGTCAGCAGAATTTGGGCTTGTGTAACTCCGCTTCTCCAAAGATGTGTTTGTAACGTTTTTACATTGTTCCCTTTCTCGCAGCCTGCCTCAGAGTCTTCTTAGAGTCTCTGTTTATTCAAAGACTTTGGGTTTACTTGGAGTTTATGTTTCTAGTGTCGTGTTCAGAGGTATAGTGCCCCAGCGTGCTGCTATTACATCACTGAGCTTGGCATAGATAATAAGACCCATTGTAACGGTCTTAATTCTCTTCATTAATTTTCCTAAACTAACCTGAATGGTGGGGTGTTTTTTTACGTAATTATGGCACAAGTGAAAGGCTTGGAGGAAAAGTACAACCACTACGGTATCAAAGCAGAATAAATATTTGCAGAAAAATACTGCCATAACTTAATATTTTGCATATGAGCCCCTGTACAGAATCTGAGTTATTCCTGGGGCTTGGTCCAAAAGAACATGTCTGTGGCCCGGCCTCTGGAAGGCCAGAGATGATGACGGATCAGAAAAAGGTCAGCTTGAGTCGCAGTGCCAAAAATAATGACAGAAGGGACCAAAAAGGCAGAATAACAGTGCAACCAGAGTTCTGAAGGGGAATGTGCCTTTGCCGCACGGCTGTGAGCTCGTACCCCATGTGGCTTTCTTCATACTCCCAACACCGGGACTGGTATTTAGCTGCTTCATGTGTTGGCACTTTTCCCCGGCCATCCATGCGAGCATTTTATAATCTAGCCCCACAAGTGCTTAGATGTCTGCGAGCAGAGGGCCAGTAGTAACTCAATCTTACTAATTTTATTTATTTTACTCCTCTGTTAAAGCCTAGGCCATGGGACAGAAAGGGAAGCCAGGCGAGGGTAAACTCTGGTCATTTGGTTTGTGGTGTTTATCTGCAAGATGGTGGTGGGAGCCCATCATGTAGAACAGAGGTCACAGGTTGGCACCTGTAGGCTCAACACTGTGCGCCTCTGATTGTTGCCATCTGCCTGCACTCACCCCCTCCACCCTGACTGGCCAGAGCCTTCTCCCCGGGCCTCCAGCCTCCTACTTAGGACACTGTCAAAGTCCTGCTGACACCTGTGCTTTCACCACCTACACTCGTGCTCTGTACCCTCTACCCCTGGCAAAGGCCTAGTTACCACATTGTCTCTCTTTCCAGGGTGATTTCCCTCTGAAGTGCCAGTCACTGGAAGGCCCACTGGTGTGATCAAGGGCTGGGGCTTGTCCCGTAGGACAGAGGACTCCCATCTAAGCTCCAGGCTGGGAGAGGGGGCCTTGGGGACAGACGCTGGGTGCAGGAGGAGTGGGGCAAATGAAGGCATGGATACATTTTGTAGCTGAAGTCTCCTGAGCCCCAAACAACTGATAAGCCACAAACAATCCAGATGACAGCAGTTGTTGGCATCGTGTGCAATTGGTGTGGGAAGAGGCAATGAGTTGGGAGTCAAAAGTATAGTGTCCCAGCACTTAATGATATTTAACTTCTCTGAGTCTTCATGTTTTGTATCTGTGAAGTGGGTTACACCATTAAATACTAGTCCACTCTCACCCGACATTAGTAACACTAATTCAGCTCAACAAGAAGGAGGAATGTCTGTGAGGGAGAGAAGCCGTGTGCCTGCCTCCACAAGAACTCCACAGAAATAATAAGAAATGACTTATTGAAGTAGTTTGCCACCCCTGTGGAGAAGGAGGAGTATACTCCTCAAGGGATATGAAGCATCAAAATAGGTAATTTAATCAGATGTCAACAGCTCTTGTATCCCTGGCACTTTAGGACATCTGAAAAGAGAGAGGCCAACCTCAGGTTGCTTTAGCAATAATCTAAGTTCGGTAATTAATTATAAAATATTCCTAGTGAAGGAGAATCACAGCTTTGCCGAGCACTGGCCCTCTTTCTGAGAATTTGTGCTACGTGGGTGTTTATGAAAATTGGTTAAATAAAAATGTTAATTATATATTCCTCTACTATTGATGGGTTACAGAGCCTGTATGCGAAATGTTGCTGATTTTGATTTCCCTCTGAAAAGCCATTATCAAAAAATAACTCTTTTCCCTCTTGATCCCTTGCCAGTTCCCGTAGCAGTTCTCATATTTATAATTAAGAGGGTAACAGAAACTATCTCCATTAACCTTCCCTAATGGGAACCTGCTTGCTAACCCCGCAGAGTTCCATGCATGTCTGGGATATTTCCTAGAGAGAACATCTTGCTCAGTAAGTGCCACCTTCCCCCCGCCTCCCTCACCACCATGCACAAGTGAGGTCTGGCATCCACAGTCTGGGATCAAAAAGCTATGTTTTGTTTCTGTTACCACAGCTTCAGTGCCTGTGAACCATCTCTAGTGAGTCTTCCATTTATCTCTTGATTGCTTTAATCACAAAAGCAATGAGGATAAATGGTGAGCCCTGCTGTCCCTCCCTGATCTAGCAAAATACAGTCTAAGTATTTTAGACCTTGGCAGTTCTTTTAGTCTAATTAGAATTCAGCTGTTCACTGCAGTTTTGCAGCATTTATTACCATTGTAACTTATCACAGGTGGAGTTAATTAACTTCTGTTTTTCCTCCTAAACTGTACGTACCTTGAGGGCAGGGACTCATAACTGGATGCTACCTCCAAAGCTAGCTCCGTGCCATCACCTGCTAGCATTTGTAACTCTCCTGCCTCATTTCCTTGTGCCTCCCTCCTGCCTCATCTCCCCCAGCGCACCAGGGTTTTCCTGCCTCAGGGCCTTTGAACATGTTCTTTCCATGGCCTATAGGGCCATTCGCTGGACCTCACACAGCATTGCATCATTCTCTTACCTGCTGTATTTTTTCTCCTTAGCAGTCATCAGCATCTAACATATTATACATTTTGCATATTTTCTTGTTTGGGCAACTCCCTGCCTAGAATGTTAGTTCCAAGATGGTAAGGAGTTTTGCCTGTTAAATGTTGTGTCCTTAGCATCTAGAACATAGTAACCCCTTAATATAAATAATAGGATACATGAATGAATAAATGATCACCTTTCTAACCTAAGGCACCCATTAACCAACTCAGATGGGTGTTGAGTGCGGAATCTACCAGGAGTCATGAGAATCGATACCTCCTCCCCAAATGAGGTCCCAAGCCAGATCCCCAAACACAATTGGGGGGTTGCCAACCTTAACAGGACAGATTAATGCATAAAATCAAACTGGCTGACCTGGCAATATCAGCTGAGACTTGGGAGTGCTAGGCAGTCTTGGTCTCAGCAATGACCTCAGTGCCTTAAAACCCTATCACAGACTTTTTGGCAGTTTATTTCAAAAATATATTTTCAGGGACTCCTGGGTAGCTTAGTCCATTAAGCATCTGCCTTCAGTTCAGGTCATGATCCCAGGGTCCTGGGTTGGAGCCCAGCATCCAGCTCCCTGCTCAGCAGGAGTCTGCTTCACTCTCTCCCTCTGTTCTCCCCCACACACTTGTGTGCACATGCATGCACTCGCTCACTCTCTCTCATCTTTATTTTTTTATTTTTATTTTTTTAAGATTTTATTTATTCATGACAGACACACACACACACACACACACACACACAGAGAGAGAGAGAGAGAGAGAGAGAGAGAGAGAGAGAGAGAGAGAGAAGCAGGCTCCATGCAGGGAGCCCGACGTGAGACTTGATCCAGGGTCTCCAGGATCACGCCCTGGGCTGAAGCCGGCACTAAACTGCTGCGCCACTCGGGCTGCTTTCAATTATTTTTTTTTTATATATAAATTTATTTTTTATTTGTGTTCAATTTGCCAACATATAGAATAACACCCAGTGCTCATCCCGTCAGTGCCCACCTCAGTGCCCATCACCCAGTCACCCCCAACCCCCTCCCACCTCCCCTTCCACCTCCTCTACTTCCCAGAGTTAGAAGTCTTTCATGTTCTGTCTCCCTTTCTGATATTTCCCACTTATTTTTTCTCCTTTCCCCTTTATTCCTTTTCACTATTTTTTATATTCCCCAAATGAATGAGACCATATAATGTTTGTCCTTCTCCAATTGACTTATTTCACTCAGCGTAATACCTTCCAGTTCCATCACCTCAAAGCAAATGGTGGGTATTTGTCGTTTCTAATGGCTGAGGAATATTCCATTGTATACAAAAACCACATCTTCTTTATCCATTCATCTTTCGATGGACACCGAGGCTCAATTCTTTTTTAAAAAAATACATTTTCAGCACATTCAGTCATTCTGGAATAAAGACTTCATTTTCCCATGACATTCTATATGCTCTGCATTCTGTATGAAGCAGCAAGATAAGGTTTTCAGGAGTATCTCTTGGTACCTGGAAATATAGGAAGCTTGTTTTTCTGTTTTCGGTGTTTACAAATTCTTCCAGTAGACTTTAAATTTTGCTGTGTTGTTTCAGTGGGTCCAGAGCTCCTGCTCCCTCCTTCAATTATCTAATTTTCTGAGTTGAAAACAAACTTAGAAACTAAAAAACAGGGATGCCTGGGTGGCTCAGCAGTGACTGCCTTTGGCTCTGGGTGTGATTCTGGGGTCCCGGGATGGAGTCCCACATCGGGCTCCCTGCAGGGAGCCTGCTTCTCCCTCTGCCTGTGTCTCTCCGCCCCCTCTCTCTGCGTGTCTCTCATGAATAAATAAATAAAATCTTAGAAAAAAAAAAACCAAAAACAGCTAAGTGCAGAAAGCAAAAATGAAAACATAAAATTAGGCAAGTAAGACAAGTAAAAGAAGTTAGATGGCTTCCAAAGAAAAGGGAGAGAAGGAGAGTCTCATCCCAATAGAGAAAATTTCTGATGTCAGGATACAGGGAAACTACAGTTTTTTTTTTTTTAATTTTTATTTATTTACGATAGTCACACACACACAGAGAGAGAGAGAGAGGCAGAGACACAGGCAGAGGGAGAAGCAGGCTCCATGCACCAGGAGCCCGACGCGGGGTTCGATCCCGGGTCTCCAGGATCACGCCCTGGGCCAAAGGCAGGCACCAAACCACTGCGCCACCCAGGGATCCCAAACTACAGTTTTTAATTTGAGAGTAGATGCACTTAGGTTTACACATTCCACACGTATCAAGATAGTTCTGTATTTTAATATTCTCCATTCCTTTAGGAATTAAGAATTTTAACAGGTAAACATCAAGATATTACAATATTATAGTTTTCACCAAAGTCAAGACATACAGAGCTATTTCCCGAGACATTTCTACCACGATATAGAGAAGCTTATACCAAGACTCAGTTAATGAATCTTTACTATGTATCTTGTGGATAGGAAGTTTGTGCTGTATAGTATTTTTCTACCGTTAAGTGCAATGAACAATTCTGAAAACATATTTTCCACGGTCATTTTAATGATTTCTTTTTATTCCTGGGGCGCTAGGTAGGCCCTTTACAAAATGCTCCTGATATGTTTGCATTTATTTTTGTTGAAATCATTCTACAAAAAAAAAAAAAAAAAAAAAAAAAAAACCTCTCCTGATAGAAGATTTCTTTGTTGCCACCACACCAGTGGATCACATCGCTGTGAAGTGAGTTTGATGTCTTGCAGTAGGAGCCGGAAGCTGTTGCTACTCAATTAGAGCTCACCGAGATACTGAACTGGGCTTCAAATGAGGGCTTCAGCCCTGGGAACAAAGAGACTCGGATAAAGCTCCCCGGGAGAAAACAAATACAGGATATGGGGGAACAATAGTGACAATGGAGTCATTAACAGTCATTGGAAGATAACTGGCTTCTCTGTCAGTCATGGAGATTTACAACTGCATTCATTTAAGAAAAGCCTCTTAACACCCCGCCTTTCTAAGGAATTCTGTCCACCCTTAGAGTTAACTGACTTCGAGTCAGTTTTGGTTTGATTCCTTGAATTAAACCCTCTTACACCTAACTCTGGGAAATGATCAAGGGGTAGTAGAAGTAGAAAGGGAGGTGGGCTGGGGGGGGGGGGGTGGTGACTGGGTGATGGGCACTGAGAGGGGCACTTGGCAGGATGAGCACTGGGTGTTATACTAAATGTTGGCAAATTGAACTCCAATAAAAAAAAATTTTTTTTAATCACGTAAGTAGGTTAAAAGTAAAAAAAAGAAAGAAAAATAAACCCTCTTATTAAAAAAAAAAACTTAAAATAAATAAAATAAAATAAATAAACCCTTTTAAACGTAGCTTTTCCTCCTGTACTTCCTCACCTTTCACCTCCTGTTTCTCCCAAAAGTGAAAAAGCTTCCATTGTGGCCCTCTGGCATTTTGGGTGTTTCTGGTTTGGTTTTCTTTTTCTTTGGTTGGGGGGGACGCTTTTTTGGTTTGTCTTGGTTTTTTTCCTCTCTTTTGTACACTCACCATGCACCTTAAAGGAGTTGTTTACCAACAACATAAAAAAAAAATGTATTTCTGGCTAGATAAATGGCAGAAACGTCTACACTCGTGGTTGGATCACACTTTAAACCCGGAATACGTGACTTGTTGAGAAAACTATCATTCATCTTCTGAAATATGATTAAGTTAATAACTCTGAGAAGTCCCCAAACATGTTTTCCAGGAATGACCTGTTTTTAAAATGTTGAATTCATTGTCCACATGTGCGGCCTCCTCACTCGCTTTTTCCTCTTTTCTTATCTGAGGTTATAGACCTGGGGAGAGCAGGGGAGGGTTACAAGGTCAAAGTCTTTTCCTCCTTGGAACTTGCTGCTTGCTGGGAGGCAGTTGCCTGGAAAGTAGATGCTTTAGAGAAGAGGTTGGGGGGTCACGATTTTAATTCTGTTAAGCAACAGCTGGTTTGAGTTTCTTTCCTTTTCTATCTCCTGCTCCCTTCCTCACAAATCCGTGGAGAGAAAAGAATTTGTTCAGAAGGAACTGGGGACATAAAAATACACCTTGTATTACTGTGGCACTTTATGTCTGTCATCTTTGTTACAAATTGTATGTTGAACATTACAGGGATAGGCTAGATTTTACAAACTTAAGTAGGAAATATAACCAGTGCTTTAGTCAAAAGAACCTTTTAAAATACAGGACACGACACGGACCTGGAAATCTTCTAACATTTTTAAACTAAGACTTTTAACAAAAATAAGTAGGAGAAAGGCTTCTGGGGTATTTGGAGCCTGACTGCAAAGGATCACGACGGAAATATTAAAGCACGCCACGTGTGGTTGCCTTGTCTCTGGTGGGAGACCCTGTCGTGTGTCTTCAGATTAGTGTGCTGTCATTTGTTCAACAAATGTTTACTGACTGTTCCTCACACAGCTATGCTAGGGGCTGGGGATACAGCAGTGAGATGTAGGGGTGCTCATATGCAAGCAGGTGCATAAACATCAGATCAGTCCAGTAGAGCTTTAGCCCCAAATCACAGCCTCCTATTCTAAACCATTTACACATGGTTTGGGATTTAAAAATCAGGCCTGTTCACATAACATTATTCTACAATAAATCCATAAATCCAACACTTAAAAGGAATATATAATAGTGAACCAGTTTAAAAAAAAAAAACACCACATGGCTTGATTGTTTTTATTTGGGTTTTGAAGTCTCTTGTGCTTTCTTCCTCCTCCTCCTCCTACACACACACACACACACACACACACACACACACACACACACTAAAACTCACATCTCTGAAATCAATGGCAAACCAGTAACAGATTTTTTCGTCTGGGCTCCTCGGCACACTGGCCTCAGGCTCTGTTGGTGTGTGGCTCAACAGCAATCAGAGGTCATAATTTCATTGGCAGTTAGCATCAGGTTTAATTTTTCTAGCATGTTACATTTACTGAAATGTCTGGTTCCAGTTATGCTTTAGGCATTGACTGAATCAGCTCTGAGCAGCATGATGTCTTCAGGTACCTGAGGTTTATGGAACACATATGCTAATTGTTTTCAATCACTTTCCTTTCTAAATGCAAAAATGTGTTTTCTGAAGCTGAATAACAGTAGTCCTTAATGGTATTGCTCATTTTTTTATGTTCAAAGAGGACTTGAAGTAGGTAAAAATATCAAGCAGCTGTGTGTGTTTTTTTCCAAAAAAAAAAAAAATGAAGATACTTATCGAAAATGAACATGTATCACTTTAATTGCATTTTAGGAATGTGACCAAGTTCATATAGATGATGTGTCTTCCGATGATAATGGGCAAGACCTAAGGTGAGCATGTTGAAATATGAAGTGATTCACTCCATTTTATAAGTCTAATTGCTCAGCTAATTAAGATGAACTTTCTGTTTGGTTAACTTTGGGTTTTTCTTGCATCTAAATAGCACATATAACTTTGGAACAGATGGCTTTCCTGCTGCAGCAACCAGTGCTAATTTATGCTTGGCAACCGGTGTGCGGGGTGGTGTAGACTGGATGAGAAAATTGGCTTTCCGCTATAGACGAGTAAAAGAGATCTACAATACCTACAAAAATAATGTTGGAGGCAAGTAACTCTTACCAATATCCTATTGGATTATTAAGATAGTATAACTAAAATTCTCAAAGTACCACACACTTTCACATCACACATTTTTGGGATCTAATAGCTTTTTTAGAGTTGTTTCATCTAACCAGTGATTATTCTGCTATGATTTAGTGACAGGAATGTGAGACTTGAGCCAGCCACCCTGGCTAGTCTAATCTGCTCCTGGCTCCATTACTTCATAGTGTGTGTGACCTGGAGTAAGTTTCTTGACCTTTCTGATGTTCATTTGTCCTACCAAGGAGGTGTAGGATTAATAACCTTTGGCCAAATCACTTGAGATGGATTGTAAAGCTCATTCAACTGTGTTTCAAAATGGCTTTAGCATACAAGGGAATATGTTGACTTATAACAGAAAGTTTAGGGGTGTGTTGGTTTCTAGCATTGGCTAAATCTACATGCTCAAAAGATGACATCTGAGATCTCTTGCCTATGCTTTCCTTTGGGTAGGAGTCATTCTAGGTCAGCCCCTCCCATAAGTGGCATATGTGACCATTAACAGATCCAGGCTTATATTCTATGAGTTTAGTACCTTGATTGGATAAAAAAATATTTTCCCCAATAGATTCAGCAAAAGTTCCAAGACTGACTTGAACTGGCCAACCCATAGTCATACACCTACCCTGAGAGCCAGAGTGGAGGGTTGGCTCTATCCAAACTCCATGATTAGAGGAATGGTGTGAGCAGACTCCTTAAAAAGAAGAAATGACTTCTGTAACCAGGGGAAGGGAATGCTAAAAATGCAAAATCAAGAGATGTTTCCTATGGTACTATATAAACATGTGTCAAATGGATGCTCGTATGTGAAAAATTATTCTATATACTATAAAGCTTGAGGGTGATATTAGGAATAGTATTAAATGTTTATTATTTATAAAGTTGAATAGACACATTGGTGAGGAAGGAATTCATGTGCTTTTAAATTCACAGGCCTGCTTGGTCCAGCCAAGAGGGAAGCCTGGCTGCAGCTGAGGGCTGAGATTGAAGCCCTAACAGACTCCTGGTTGACACTGGCCCTGAAAGCACTCACGCTCATTCACTCCCGGTAGGCTGTCCCCAAGTCACTCCATGGTGCTTTTGCTGGAAAACAGCCTTTACTCCTGTTTGTTCATTTTGGAGATTCATTTTTCAACAGTCTTCTTTTTTTCCTTTTTTTCTGTTCTCATAGGACGAATTGTGTGAATATTTTAGTAACAACTACTCAGCTTATCCCAGCATTGGCAAAAGTCCTGCTATATGGATTAGGAATTGTATTTCCGATAGAAAATATTTACAGTGCAACAAAAATAGGTGAGCTGCTTTTATTTTATTTTATTTTATACTTGACTCTTTTCCCTCAGGCTAATAAAAGTGAAAGGCAGTAAATGAGACTTTTTTTTTTTTCATAATGTTAGGTGTCAGCAAACTAGAAGAAGAATTTAATTTTATTGTCAGAATTGGCTTTACACATGAAGAGAAATATAAATCAATTCATGCTGATTAATTCAAAAAATTTTACTTCACTGACATTAAGACCTATGTACTTTAGCTATTGCCAATGAGCATCAATTCTGGATTAATCTCTTACTTTCCTTTAGATAACATCAACAAAAATATTTAATAAGCCAAAACAAATACTAGTATAGAGATCTACAAAGTAGAAATGAAACAATTCTAATAGCTTTCTTTATAATCACTGAAACTATTGTTTTTTTTTTCTTTTGCTTTATTTTAATTCAACATGCATAAACAGTTGAGTTCCCATTTTCATTATCGGGATACCAAAAAAAATTTAAGTTCACAAAAGAAGGAATCACAGTTGGTGAAAGAAGACTAATGTGAAATTTGGTTAGAATATAAACTAAGACAGAATAAAAAGTGAGATAAAAAGATGTGATTCCTGTTCTTACAGAATTTGCCATCTAATGGGAGAAGGAGACATCTAAATAATTGTAATATGACAAAGAAGTATGTAAATGAGCATTTATCATATATTCAGTAGATGCCCAGAACTGTACTAAGCATTTTACCTATTAAAAACAATCTTCACAGCCTTTCCATTTTACAAATGTGGAAACTAAATCTCAGAAACTTAATTGTCCAAGTTAACAGCTGGTAAAGGTAAGGGTCAAACTAGGTCTGTTTCCAGGGTTCAGACTCCTTTCCATACCATAGGAAGTTCTACTACTAAGTGCCTGAATGTGCACTTGAATGAGGAAACATTCACTCCCAGCCAGGGGGAGGTAGAGGGCATGTGTCAATGAAGTCTAAAATGAGGAAATGGCATTTGAGCTGGGTATAGAAGGATACCTTAGGGTTTAGAAAATAGATGGGCTAGTGAGAGCAGACGGACAGATATTAAAATGTGTTCCCTGCTAAGGGACTTGTAAATGATCATGGGTCATGGGAAGCTGAAAGCTAGAAAAGTAGACTTAGGCCTAGACATTCATGGCCTTGTTTATTACCCTAATAAGATGTTATTTTAGTGAGTCCTGGAGAAGCGGGATGAGGATCCTAGTAGGTGGGAAGAAGGTTGTTTCTGGCTGCTCACCTCTATCTAAAGAAAAAAGGGTAAAAATGGAATCTAATTCTCCATCTAACTATACTTGTATATATCCTAAATTATTGCTAAAGAATTACTTTCATAATTATTTGTCTGACTTCCCTATCAGACTGTAATATCCTTGTTAATGGAGTCTATCTATGCTGCTTGTCATTGTAGCTATGGGGCCCAACACATAGTAGGTGCTCAATAAATGTTTAATAAAATGGATGAGTAAACGGTTGTTTCTTTTGAAGAAGGCTGATACAGAGGTTCCTTTTAAACACTTGTGTCAGTGATGATGCTATTGACTAATGGGGAAAATCAGATGTGATGGGAAAGATAAGAATTTGATTTTATCAGTGTTGAGATGAAGAACCTGTGAGATATTCAGATAGCCCTGCCAAATTGGAAATAACTAGAGTTGGAGAATGATGCTTTCTGAGAAGCACCAAAAACAGAATGCTAAAAGATACTTAGAGAAAGGAATATACCAAATAGAATTCCTGGTTTAGCCCAAGTAACCAGAATTTTTATATGTTCTCATGTCCATAAAAATAACAGTTTGCAGTAAGATATATATGCTATCCATAACAATAAAGAGGAATCATACTGTGTTTTGTAGACAGGAGTCCATGCATGGTAAATGTTTATCGGCACATGAAAGAACAATTTCCAAAGAAGCTATAGAATGGAAGGGGTAGTGCTTAACTTCCCAGAAGGAAAGAACAAGTAGTGTATTACATGTCTTGCACGTTGAACCTTAATCCCAAATATTTTAAATAATTTCAAAAATATTTTAGTGAAGGGGATAACAAAATTATACTAACAAGTATATATTAGATATCTGTAATGGGCATTTTGTTTGTGATATTGAACTTAAATTTTTATCAATACAGAATAAAAAATTGGGAAAAAATTAAAAAAAAAATTGGGAAAAAAGTAGTAGAAATTACCTCAAAACCAGAGGTAAAAATCACTTTTCTATGGTATTTTTATATTTTAATTTTTTTAAAAGATTATATTTATTATTTTATTCATGAGAGACACAGAGAGAGGCAGAGACACAGGCAAAGGGAGAAGCAGGCTCCATGGGGGGAGCCCGACATGGGACTTGATCCCCGATCTCCAGGATCAGGCCCTGGGCTGAAGGCAGCACTAAACCCCTGAGCCACCTGGGCTGCCCCTCTATGGTATTTTTAATAAGAAAAGTAAATGGGGCACCTGAGTGATTCAGTCAGTTAAGCTTCCTACTCTTGATTTTTGACTCCAGTCATGATCTCTAGGTCGTGAGATCAAGCCCCACATTGGCTCCAGGCTGGGCATGGAGCCTGCTTAAGATTCTCTCAAAAAGAAGAAAAATAGAGCTTGAAATTCCTGTAGTTTTCCTAATTTTGCCATCAGATGAGATATAATTTGTGAGTCAATGCAGAAAACTCAGGAATTTCCTCATAAGCAGCAGTCATTTGAGGAGATGACTAGTATCTCGTTTGGCAGAGTTACGATGTTCTAGATAAAATGGATGCATCAAAATGAAAATTTCATGTAGGATCTCTAACTTCTAATAGTCCGCTTCAATTTTTCCATCATTATGATGGAAAACATCTATGTGACCCAGAATTCACAGTGAAGCCTAAAGGAGATAGTATATAGGCAAGAATTTTTTTTTTTTTTTTTGGTCCACCACAGCTTTACCTTTAAATAACATTGAGTTTACCTTCCATTTCCCATGAAAGGGAAACTTGGCAAAAACACATAAACATTTCCCTCTAAGGAGGGAAAAAAGTTTCATGACATCTAAGTCTGTGGTTGTATATTTTTGCAGTGAAAACTACACTTTGTATTTGTTTCTTAAAGTGATTTAATATTTCACAGTTTAGTGGGCAGCTAAAGAAGCATTGAAATTACATCCTTTGAATAAGGCTGGCCCGAATTTCGTTCTGTCAGATGCAAACCAGAGATTTTAGTGCAAAATACAAATATAAAGCAGACATTTGTTTAAGCAAACAAGCAATTTGTTCGTGAGTATATCTGATCCTTATTTGAAAGAGATGCAGCTCGGCTCAGCCATTTACATTTGAAAACTATAAACTGTCCCATTGTCCATTAAAATGACCCTGTTGGCAGCCGGGAACTTGGAACAGCAGTTTCTTCTCTAAAGGAGCAACAATGACTGCATTAACTGCAGGGATGTGCCGCCAGAGAGCCCAAACGAAGTCTTGACATGGGAAAGATAATAGATAGATAAAGGTATTCTGTTACCTTTATCCCGCTTTGCCTTTAGGAAAGTGCTTTATTGGACATTAGATGCCTGGGTAGGGCAGGCGCGATCTCTCTATAGTACCCCAAATTACCTGACATTTATTTCAGAAACAGTTTTACCAGAATATTTCAAGTAAACACATCAGGTTTGGCAGAGAGCTGGGGCAGAGAGGGGAGGGCCTTTCATTCAAATAGAATCCCAACTGGAAAATGAAGGAATAAACGGATTCCACTGTTTGATTTTTCCTGCTATAACAAAACCAGTTAGTAGTTTTTTTTCCTCCTTCCTTCTGAATAGACTTCATGGATCAGATATTATTTTCAGAGTTTGGTAGATCATGAAACATTTTTAAAAATCAAGTTCAAGTATGTTGCCAGAATCGTATGCCTTTGTTGAGTCTCAGCTTAAAGTACTTAAAGGAAAGTATTGCTGTAAAAATGGTATTTTTCCCAAATGCTATACTGTGATTGACTGGATCCTACTTTTAAATAAACGAGCCCTTGGGAAAAGAATACTAAAATTGTCAATATCCTGGTGGCTCAGTCGGTTAAGCATCTGCCTTGGGCTTGGGTTGTGATTATGGGGTCCTGGGATCTAGCCCTGAGTCTGGCTCCCCACTCAGCCAGGAGTCTGCCTCCCTCTTCCTCTGCCCCTTCTCCTTTTGTGTGCTCTCTCTTCCCCTCTCTCTCTCTCTCTCTCCCTTTCTCTCTCTCAAATAAATGAAAAAATAAAATAAAGCTGACAATTTCCAAGGGACAAGTCGTCCATTACATAATTTACAATTTGTAATTTACTGCGCCATTCCACATTTTACCCAAATGGCATCTAAAAGCACTCTTCTCCAGTTTGTACAAATAGGATAGAGTTGAATCAGAAGCATAAAGGAAGTATTTCATATAAAAGTTCAAGCGCTGTAGTGCTGAGTTACCTGAACTTTAATTTTTTGTAATTTATTTGTATTCATTAGGAAAGGAGAGCTGTTTTGAGAGGATAATTCAAAGGTTTGGAAGAAAAGTGGTGTACGTCGTTATAGGAGATGGTGTGGAAGAAGAACAAGGAGCAAAAAAGGTCAGTGTTCCTTGATGGTGCATCTCATGCCATTTAATTTTTTAGTCTGCAGAATGCTCATAGCTGGATCATGTAAACAAGTTCCATTTCTCAGAAACTAACTACAAATGTGTTCAGAACCATAAGCAATGAAAAAAGGATGGAGGAGAATTAAATAAACATGATTTTTTTGAAGAGTGCCCTATCCAGACTCCAAGGTCATGGATGGTGGGTCTTCACAGAACGTAGACTTTTAAGCAGAAAGGAAGGTTTAGTGCTGCAGCCGTCATCCAGAACAGAGATGACACATTTGCTGTGCTCACGTGAGCATGTCCCATTCTGCCCCAGGGCAGACATTGCCAAGGGATTAAAACCTACCTGAGCCTGCATTCAGCCAAAGAACCTTCTAAACCTCACTTCAGAAAGACTCGACCAGTTGGTAGGAGCTGGTTTGCCAAACTGATTGCTGTCCTAGAGCACAGTGCCTTCTATCTTCACAAGGTCAGCACCTCACCCCTCTTGGGATGCTCGGAAAGGAAGGGCATGGATCCAACTCTGGTCCCTTGACTCCCAGTTTGTCTGTCATACACCTTTTTATTCTCCTACATGCCTGCAAGTGTAATTGTGCCATTTGCCTCAGCAAAAG
This sequence comes from Vulpes lagopus, assembly GCF_018345385.1. Classification (NCBI taxonomy): domain Eukaryota; kingdom Metazoa; phylum Chordata; class Mammalia; order Carnivora; family Canidae; genus Vulpes; species Vulpes lagopus. The sequence continues at coordinate 60,192,977 of NC_054832.1, forward strand.
CTTTCCATTAATGTATTTCACTGCATTTTAAAAGGAGGGGAGGAGGAGGGGACCACTCATGGTCTAGTGCCAGCCTACCTGTTCAATCTTCCTCACCTTCAGCCATGCCCAGCACTTCCTCGCAGCTATAGCCTCTGCTCGGAATGCTCTTTTCCCCAATGCCCTGCTGTCACTGTCTTCCTCATTTTTCAAAATCCAGTTCCTGTAACCACCTTTTCAATTCCCCTTAGCACTTAGTTAGAGTAGTACTCATAGTACTCACTCACACTTTAATTGGAGAAGTTGGATTCTTGGATTCTTGAGCAGACAGCCTGGGTTTGAATGATAGCTCCACTGCTTACCAGTTCTGTGACTTGGAACAAGGTATTTATCCCTCCTCTTTCTCTTTCCTTCTCGATAAATGGCAGTTATAACAGCATCTAGCTCCCTGGGATTAGATTTAGTTAAGATGTAAAATCCATAAAACAGAACCTGGTACATATAAAATGTGCAACAAATGATAGCATTGTTATTATTTTTGGATACATCTGTTTCAGCAGTAAAAGGTGAGCTCAAGAGGTAGGGATTTTTGGGATCCCTGGGTGGCGCAGCGGTTTAGCGCCTGCCTTTGCCCCAGGGCGCAATCCTGGAGACCCAGGATCGAATCCCACGTCGGGCTCCCGGTGCATGGAGCCTGCTTCTCCCTCTGCCTGTGTCTCTGCCTCTCTCTCTCTCTGTGACTATCATAAATAAATAGAAATTAAAAAAAAAAAGAGGTAGGGATTTTTATTTTGCTTAGTTTGTTGTTTGAGACTTTGTTTTCCACTTTTTTTTTTAACACACTCCCTAAATCTTGGCACAGTCACACAGTCATACTCTCTAAATATTTTTTAAAATGAAAAGCATTAAATAATTTATGAGGTTAACCAGTAGAATTATTTTCCCTTCCTTTCCCTGCACACTGACTCATAGATATCACTGTATATTTCCATGAGAGATGCAACAAATCAGCTCTTCTGGAGTATTCCAGTATACACCAGAAGTGACCCCCAAAGTCACCAGATCATATATGCAGCATTAAGCATGACAGATGGCCAACCTTCTTATAGAGCCTAAAGATGACTTAATTCACCTTCGGTGCCTCTGAATTCTACTAAAACATAGAAATGGACCCTAATTTTGTAAATAATAGATTATTTAATTCATACACATTGATATTGTGCCCTGGATTACATGCTCCCCACGTGGGATTGGTGCAGACAGAAACTCACATACACTTCAGATCCAGTAGAGGTTGATGCAAAGCTGCCTTTGCCCTATAACCACTAGTTCTGACATTCCAACTTCACCAGTGGGCAACCACCATGATCATTAGGTACATCTCTCAGCCCTTTGGGCTGTTTTCTTAAAACGAAAATTTTCCCAGATTAAATTAGAATACCCCAAACTCAACCCCGGAGAGTTAAGGAGAATGTTTGATGGGAATCCAGACTCAAGTCATCTTCCTGGGAAAAGCCTCTGGAATCCCCCATGCCATTCCTAGACAGGACTTCCTAGTGGCTAGCAGGATAGATGTGCACATTTCATCAGCGTAGAAGTGAGGCCCAGGGCCAAAGATGTGCATCTGACCCCTTGGCTTCTCATCCTCCCTCTAGTAGTCACCAAAAAGTTTAGTTTCAGGACAAGGTTGCCAAAATGTGGCTTTCTAGCCTGTGGTAGGCAGAAGGGTGCTTACAAAAGTGATGGTTTGCCTGTGCATCCACAGGCAAGCACAGGCAAAGTTGCTTCCTAAATCTTTCAGAGAGGGGGGTTTCTTCGATGTTCTTCATGGGTGAATATAACATGGAAGAAGTAAAGGAATTCTTGGTTTAATGTTAGAATTGAGAATAGTAATGCAGCTAAATGCATTTGCTCTCTCTGCAGAACCATTAAAACGATTTCTAGTGTTTAAATATGTTATTCTTTTTATTCAGAACAAACACACCTGTGCCAAAAAGAATTAGGCAGCTGCCTATGAAGAACATCCTTTGAATTTTTTGACTGTGAATGAGTATTCTTAGCTTCAGTATTTGCATTTTTCCTTTCAGGAGGCAGATAGCACTATTCAAGTGGTTTCTTTTCTAAGTTTGCAGTCATGATTAAAATTTTAAAAATACTTTTTTAAAAAAAAGTATTCTAGTTTGTGAGCATATTAGATTATTAAATAAAATAGTGAACCAGTCAAGTTCTGCAAGTTTGAGCACTAAAATGTTTTGCAAAGATCAGAACATTTTACAGTTTTTCTAAATCAATTTTAACCATTTTAGCTTGTCTCTCTCAGTTTCCTAAGTCTTTTCAAAAATCTAATAGAACATTCTTTCTTTCTCCCTGTAGAGATGTCTTTCATCTCTCTAAATCATGTTCTTTTGCTTGGGGTAGTTACTTTTTTCAAGCTCAGAAATGAAACCAGTAAGCATTCCGCCAGTTGCCTGTTTCGTTATGGTCAATTGAAGTCTGTTCTGTCATCTTTGTTCTCTTTGCCAACATAGTCCCAGGGCTTTCCTCAGTAATTTTATCTAATTCTGTAATTCGTATCATTAAAACACACCCCATCAAAGGGAAAAAGTTAAAATTACCTCCGTTTATTTAAAAGAAACACTTTATTCCAGAAAGATCTCTTGAAAGAGTTTTCTGTAGGCACCTTCATTCCTAGAAAGACTGCAGAGAACGTGAGAATAGCCATCTACCTGCGGATATCTTTCTCTGACCTGTGTCTTTTGTTGTCAAAATCTGCCAGGCTTTCTTTTTCATCACAGAATTCTGTTTCCCTAATACAACATGCTTTGAGGGACAATAATGGGCATCTGTATGATTAAAAAAACAAAAAAGTCAAAATGGGAGTAATAGCCTTCTGCATACCAAGAGCAATTTTCAGTTCTAGAGTAAAAGTGGCCTTGTTTTACGACTCTACAACCAAGCTTACTGTACTTACTCTTCAGGTGACTACTTAAGATAAATCACTTGGGAACACCAGGGAGAAAATGGCAGGCCTCCATTATTCCGCATTATGGCAAAGACTTCATCAACAGATGTCCATTTCATTTATTTATTTATTAGATCTTTTTCATATAGCTGACATACACTGTTACGTTAGGTTCAGATGTATAGCACAGCGATTCCACAACTCTATACATTTTACTGTGTTCCTTAAAAGTGTAGCTGCCATCTGTCACCGTGCAACACTATTACAATACCATTGATTACATTCCCTGTGCTGTACCTTTGATCACCTTGACTTATTCATTCCATAACTGGAAGCCAATATACCTCGCACTCTGCTTCATCTGCTCATCCAGCCTACCCTTGTCACCTCTGGCAACCACCAGTAAATTCTCTGAATTGATGGGGCTATTTCAGTTTTTTTGATGGTTTATGTTTTGTTCTTTAGATGCCACATGTAAGTGAAATCATATGGTATTTGTCTTTCTCTGACTTATGTCACTTAGCACTTAGGTCACCCTCTAGATCCATCATATTGCCGCAAATGGTTAGATCTCACTTTTTTATGGCTGAGTCATATTTCTTAATATATATACACACACCACATCTTCTTTATCCATTCATCTGTCAATGGACACTTAAGTTATTTCCACATCCTGACTATTGGAAATAATGCTGCAGTAAACATAGGGATGCATGTATCTTTTTAAGTTAGTGTTTTTGTTTTCTTTGGATAAATACTCATTAGTGGAATTACTGGATCATATGTAATTTGTATTTTAAATTTTTTGAGGAACCTCCATACTTTTTTCCACAGTGGTTGCACCAATTTACATTTCCACCAACAGTGCATGAGGGTTTCTTTTTCTTCACATTCTCACCAAGACTTGTTATTTCTTGTCTTTTTGATATCAGCCATTCTAATAGTAACAGATAATAGATCATTGTGGTTTTCATTTGCATGTCCCCCATAATTAGTGATGTGCTGAGCATCTTTTGATGTGTCTAATTGTCATCTGTATATCTTCTTGGAAAAATGTGTATCCTCTGCCCATTTTTTAATCAAATTATTTGTTCTTCTGGTGTTGGCTTATCTAAGTTCTTTATATATTTTAGATAACACCTTATCAGATGTATCATTTGCATATATCTTCTCTCATTCATGTGTTCCCTTTTCATTTTGTTGATTCTTCCCTTTGCAATGCAAAAAGCTTTTTATTGTGGTGTGGTCCCAAGAGTTTTTGCTTTTGTTTCCCTTGCCTAAAGAGACATCATCTAGCAAAATGTTACTAAGGCCAATGTCAGAGAGATGACTACCTATGTTTTCCCCCAGGACTATGGTGGTTTCAGGTCTCACATTCAAGTCATTCTTCCATTTTGAGTTTATTTTTTGTGTGTGGCATAAGCAAGTATTCTTTTATGCATAATGGTTCAATTTCCCCAGCACCGTTTATTGAAGAGACTGCCTTTTCCCTTTTCCCTTTGTTGTAGAATAATTGACCATATGCATATGGGTTTATTTCTGGGCTGTTTTGTTCCATTTATCTATGTGTGTGTGTTGGTGCCAGCACCATACTATTTTGATTACTGCAGCTTTTATAGTTTACCTTGAAATCTAAGATGCAATACCTCCAGCTTTGTTCTTCTCTCTCAAGACTGCTTTGGCTAGTCAAGATCTTTTGTGGGTCTATACAAAGTCTAGTACTAAATGTTCTAGCTCTGCGAAAAATGCTATTGCTATTACAATATTGGTTGCACTGAATCTGTAGATTGCTTTGGATATTATGGGAATTTTAACAATATTAAATCTTTGAATCCATGAGCATGGAATATCTTTTCATTTGTTTGTATCATCGTCAATTTCTTTAACCAGTGTCTTATAGTTTTCAGAGTACAGTTCACTCATCTCCTTGATTAAGTTTATTCCTAGGTGTTTTATCCTTTCTGGTGCAATTGTAAATGGAATTGTTTTTAATTTCTTTTGCTACTTCATTATGAGTTCTAATAGTTTTTTGCATGGGTCATTAAGGTTTTCTGTGTATGGTATCATGTCATCTGCAAATAGTGACAATTTACTTTTTCCTTACCAATTTGGATGGCTTTTATTCTTGTCTCATTGCTGAAGCTAGCACTTCTATTTTAGTCTGTTTATCTTTTACTTCTAATTATTCTACATTGAATAAGAGGGAGAGTAGTGGACATCTTGTCTTGTTCCTGAGCTTAGAGATAAAGCTCCCAGTCTTTCACCATGTAGTATGATGTTTCCCATGGGTTTATTATATATGGCCTTTGTTATATGGAGGTATGTTCCTCGGATTCTACTTTGTTGAGAGTTTTATCATGAATGAATGTTGAATTTTTTCAAATGCTTTTTCTGCATTTTTTTAGCTTGCAAACTGAGAAAATTTTTATCCTTGATTTTGTTAAATGCAGTGATCACTTTGATTGATATCCAGATATTGAAGCTTCCTTGCATCCACAGAATAAACCATGCTTGATTTTAATGTATTGTTGAATCCTTTTACCAATTAAAGATCCTTTTAATGTATTATTGAATGTCATTTACTAATTTTTATTGAATATTTTTACATTTCTGTTCATCAGGAATATTGGCCTGTAATTTGGCGGGGTGTGTGTGTGTGTGTGTGTGTGTGAAGGGGTGGGGAGGTGATATATAGTGTCTTTGCCTGGATTTGGCATCAGGGTAATTCTGGTCCTATAAAATGTATTTGGAAGCTTTTCTTCCTCTCTGTTGGGAATACTTTCAGAAGAATAGGTATTAACTTTTCTTTAAATGTTTGATAGAGGGATGCCTGGGTGGCTCAGTGATTGAGCATCTGCCTTTGGCTTAGGTTGTGATCCCAGAGTCCTGGGATCAAGCCCATATCAGGCTTCCTGTGCGGAGTCTGCTTTTCCCTCTGCCTATGTCTCTGCCTCTCCTTGTGTCTCTCATGAATAAATAAATAAAATCTTTTTTAAAAAGTTTGATAGACTACTCACTTCAGTAGCACATAAACTAAAATTGGAACAAAAAATGCTTGATAGAATTCACCTGTAAATCCATCGGGTCCTGAACTTTTGTTTGTTGGAAATTTTTGATTACTGATTCAATTTCATTATTAGTAATCAGTCTGCTCAGATTTTCTATTTATTCCTGATTATTTTTAGATTATATATTTCTAGGAATTTATCCATTTCTTCTACATTGTCCAGTTTGTTGGTATATGATTTTTCATAGCAGTCTCTAATTATACTTTATTTTTATGGTGTAGGTTGTTAATTCTCTCCTTTCTTTTTTATTTTATTTATGTGGATCCTCTTTTTTCTTGATAAGTCTGACTAAAGGTTTGTCAGTTTTGTTTAACTTTTCCAAGATCCCGCTCTTGGTTTTGTTGATCTTTTCTATTTTTTTTTAAGTCTATTTTATTTCCAGTCTGAACTTTATTATTTCCTTCTCCACACTGGGCTTTATACTTATTTAAGTGTAAGGTTAGATTATTTGAGATTTTCCTTATTTCTTGAAGTAGGCCTGAATCACTATAAATTTTCCTCTTGAAAGTGCTTTCACTGTGTCCTAAAGATTTTAGACCTTTGTGTTTTTATTTTCACTTTTATTTTTTATTTCCTCTTTAATTTCTTTGTTGACCCATTAGCCTCCACATCATTTTTTCCAGTTTTTTCTTGTAATTGATTTTAGTTTTATACTGTTGTGGTCTGAAATGATACTTGAAATGATTTTAATCTTCTTAAGTTTATTGAGACTTGTTTTGTGGCCCAACATGTGATCTATCCTGGAGAACATACCAAGTACACTTGAAAATAACATGTATTCTATGGTTTGGGCATGGAATGTTCTGTATATATCTATTAAATCCATCATATTTAATGTGTCATTTAGAGCCACTATTTCTTTGTTAATTTTCTGTCTGAATGATCCATTCATGTAAGGGGGTTATTAAAGTCCTCTACTACTATTATATTACTGTCATTTTTTCCCCTTTGTGTCTGTTAATAGTTGTGTTATGTATTTAGGTGCTCCAGTGTTAGATACATAAATATTTAGAATTGGTTTTTTTTTTAATTTTTTTTAATTTTTATTTATTTATGATAGTCACAGAGAGATAGAGAGAGAGGCAGAGACACAGGCAGAGGGAGAAGCAGGCTCCATGCACCGGAAGCCCGACGTGGGATTCGATCCCGGGTCTCCAGGATCGCGCTCTGGGCCAAAGGCAGGCGCCAAACCGCTGCACCACCCAGGGATCCCAATATTTAGAATTGTTATATCCTCTTGTTGGATTGATCTCTTTATCACTATGCAATGCCCTTCTTTGTTTTATAGTCTATTTTTGTCTGATATAAGCATTCCTACCCCAGCTTTTTTTTTAATCTATTTCCATTTGCATGGAAAATCTTTTTCCATCCCTTTACTTTCAGTTCATATGTGTCTTTAGGTCTAAAGTGAGTCCCTTGTAAACAACATATAGATATCTTTTTTTTTTTATCCATTTCTTCACCCTGTGTCTTTGGATTGTGGCATTTAGACCATTTAATTATTGATAGATATGTACTTAGGGCCATTTTGTTCATTGATTTCTGATTATTTTTGTAGTTCTTCTCTGTTCTTCTCTTGCTCTCTTTCCTTGTGATTGGATTTTTTTTAGCGACGTGTGGCTCTTTTTCTCTTTTTTCTTATGTATCTGTTATTAGCTTTGGTTTGTGGTTACCCTGAGGTTTATATATATTATCCTAAGTATATAGCAGCCTGTATTAAGTTGAAGATCACTTAAAATCAAATACATTCCAAAAAAACTTCATTTTTACTTCCATGTTTTATGCACGCTATCATAGTTTACATGTTTTTATTTTGTGAGTCCCCTTAACTAATTTTATAGATATACTTGATTTTGTTACTTTTGTCTTTAATCTTCATATTAACTTTATAAATGGTTATTCTACCTTTATGTTTACTTGTGAAATTTGTCCTTTCATAATTTTCTTCTAATTATGGCCTTTTTGCTTCCACTTAAGGACTCTAACATTTCTTGTAAGACCAGTTTAGTGGTGACGAACTCCTTTAATTTTTGTTTGTCTGGGAAACTATCCCTTCTTCAATTCTGAATGATAATCTTGCCTGGTATTCTTGGTTGTTGGCTTCTTTCCTTTTAGCACTTTCAATATATCATGCCACTTTTTCCTAAACCTGCAAAGTTTCTGCTTAAAAATTAGCTAATAACTTTATGAGGTTTTCCTTGTATGTAACTAAGTGCTACTCTCTTGCTACTTTAAAATTTTTCTCTTTAAACTTTGCCATTTTAATTTTTATATGTCATGGTATAGTCCTCATTGGGTTCATCTTGTGTGGGATTCTCTGTGCCTTCTGAACCTAGATGTGTCTTTCCTTCCCTGGATTAGGAAAGTTTTCTGCCCCTTTATCTCACTCTTTTCTTTTTTGGATCCCTATAATACGAATGTTTGTTGGCTTGATGTTATCTAAGAGATACTTTAACCTATCCTTATTTTTAATTTTTTTTTCTTTTTGCTATTCAGCTTAGGTGCTTTCCATTACTTTGTCTTCCAGATCACTGATCTATTTTTTTTTTCATCCTCTATTCTGTCAATTCCTCCTAGTATATTTTTCATTTCAGTTATTCTCCAACTTTGATTCTTTGCTATATTTTCTTTTTGTTGAAATTCTGAGTTCATCCACTCCTCAGTCTAGTGAACATCTTTATGACCATTAATTTGAACTCTCTATGTTCTGAGGCTTTAAACTTGTTCTTTCTTTGGGAGCATAACCCTTTGTTTCCTCACTTTGTTTGACTCTCTCTGTTTGTTTATATGAATTAAGTAAAATAGCAATTTCCCCTAAACTTGAAGGAATGGTCCTGTGTATGGTCATCCTCTGTGTAGACTGTGTGTGCTTAGCGACTTTGGCTGGCCTGCTGGAGCTATGGCTGGCCTGGGCTTGGGGTCCCGGGGTACTCTGTGCTGGGGCTGCCCTGGTGGGATGGCCTGAGCTAGAGTAGTCACAGGTTGGGGCAGTCCTGGTGTTCTTTGTGTGGAAAGCAACCAGGCAGGATAGCTAATGTGGGTATAAGCCAGTGTATCTCAGGGTGTTCTGTGTAGGAGTACTCTGGCAGAGCAGCTAGAGCCAAGGCAGGCATGGGCCATGGCTTCTCTGGGTACCATGTGCTAGGACGCCCTGGCAAATCATCTACCACCAAAGCGGAGTGTTTTGTGCTTGTGTCACCTTGGCAAGATGACTGGAGCTGTAATGAGCATGCATATACTGCGATGGAGTCACCTTGGTGGGAGAGCTGGGGCTCCAACGGGCTAGGGGCTCACTGAAGTGGTGAGTCATCTATGATGTCCAGACCCTGCTTCTTTCCATGCTATCAAGGTGGAAGGGGAACATAGACCATGGCATTTGACCACCACTCCACTGCAGATTTTCAGCAGCTCCCTCACTGCTTGGTGGAATTCTAGGGCAAGATCCTTTATATTCTAGTTGCACTTTAAACTGCAGTTTTTGTGTGCCCCAGGATGGACAGATATGTTCAAGGTTGCTTGGTACTATTCGTCCCTGCTGCTATTCATAGCATTGGAGGTGGGGCTTCATGTCTCTTTTTCTTTTGCCATTTCCTGTGTGGTCTGTCTTTTGTTGTGCAGAAGGTGTTCAGTCAACTCTCAGTTCTTCAGAAGATATTGCTAAATAAATAAGTGCCTATTTGATGTGTTCATGGAGGAGGTGTGTTCAAGGTCTTCCTGCATTGCCATCTGTATACTAGACAAACTAAAAAAAAATGTTCATTTTAAATGTGAACTCCAAAATTTGTTGAAATCCAAGATGAAGTAGAGAACCTGATTGATAATGCTGAATTCTAAGTGAATTATTCAGGAGAAAAATGAGAGAGCTGCCTTTGGAAAAAAAAAAAAAAAGTAAAAAAGTAACATTTTTAATGAATTTTTTTGCTTATATAATTTGAGACCTGGGGATTACTAACACCAACTATGGTGAATTTTAATGAGAACATTATGTACGCCAGGTCCTAAACTGGATTTCACCCTTGTTCTTAAAGAATTCACATCTGTCTAGAATAGAAGCCAGATATACAAATAATAAAAGAGCAATGCTGTGCAATAAATTTCATCATGAATTTTTAGAAAACTCTATCTTCCAAGATCTTTTTATTTACAACTTAGGAAGTATTTTTACCTCCAGATGCAAATTCTCCACAGATAACATGAAAGCACAGTTGTTTTGTTGGTTTATATATATATATATATACACAAATGGTAACTACACACTTTTTTCTGTACCTGCCTTTTTTTAACAATATATCCTGGGGTAGTCATTCCATATCAATACATGGAGTTCTCTATCTCTAATTGTTTTAAATGTCTGCATTGGTATTCTGTTACATAGATGTGCTGTATATACTTCAGTGAGTCCCTTGAGGCTAAATATTTAGGCGGTTTCCCATATTTACTACTACAAACAGTTCTGTAGTGAATGGTCTTTATGTTATTCAGGCAGGGGCAAGTGTATCTGTGGGATAAGTCCCAAGGAGTACAATACCTCAGCCCAAGGTTATGTCCTTTTGTGTTTAGCATCTTATAAATATATTCTTCAGCAAAATTCAACTTACATCTGAGTGTCTAAGCACACAGCTTTTTATGTTAGTGATTTCCTATATAACTAGAAGGGATAAATGCAAAAAACTAGATGAGCAGGAAAGGTAACATAAAAGAATTTGGGAAGTTGCACATATGGACAAGACCAGAGGAGCAGGAAGGATGTGTCATTTTCCCATTAGTCAGGGAATATTTTGGTTCTAATCACCCCAAAACCTGTGCTACTTTCCAAGATTCTGGCTTTAGTATCCATTTCTCTCAATATATGCCTAGTCTTTTTGAAAATATTTTGTTTATTCATGAAAGGCAGAGACATAGGCAGAGGGAGAAGCAGGCCTCCTGCAGGGAGCCCAATGTGGGACTCAATCCCAACCCTGGGACCATGACCTGAGCCAAAGGCAGATGCTCAACTCTTGAGCCACCCAGGCAAATAGAATAATATGCTCATCAGTTTCAGCTATCATTTCCGTTAATATTTGTGGTTAGCCCTGTTTTCAGTCCCATGGCTCTAGTTACCTGATGGAGTATCTTCATTTAAGCAACCTATGCCATCCCATCTGAATATCAGCTAATGAACCCAGTTCACCCACACAAATTGTCTTTGGTGGTCCCTTCCTCCAACCCATCACCAAGATGCATGAATTGTTCCTTCATGTGGCTCCCATCCATTGTGCACATTCCATTTCCACTGTCCTGTGGCATAATTTCTCTGCTACTGGCCAGCCACACCTCCAACTATCTTCCCAGTGCTTCTACCTATAAAAACCTCCTTCCTTATTAGTCTTTATTATGAACATAACATTCTAGCCCCATCACTTCCAGACCAAATGCCCTGTTGATCCCACCTATCATCTTTGTCATATACCGACTCCTGACTGGGAGTCCATCTCCTTTTCATCTACCTAACCAGCTTTGCCCATTCTGCAAATTCAGTGAAGGCTCAACTTACCCTTTCCAGCATACAACCAAGATCTCCTCTCTCTCAATTTATTCATTGATTCTTTTTGTTTTATTGAGATATAATTGATAGACATCACTGTATAAGTTTGAGGAGGTATGTAGCATAATGATTTGAGTTACATATTATAGCAATCATTTCACAATATTAGTTAACATCTATCATATAGCTACAAAAAATGTAGTTTTTTTTTAAGTTTTTCCTTATGATGAGAATTCTTAGAATCTGTTCCTAAATTTCAAATATACTATAAAGCCATATTCTTTATCTTACAACCAGATCTTTCAGTCACTTTCATATAATCCCACCCTATGTCTGGTAGCCACAAATCTGATCTTTTTTTCTATGAGTTTGGGTTTTGTTTTCTTTTAAGATTCTAAATATAAGTGAGATCATATGTTGCTTATGTTTCTCTGTCTGACTTATTTTACTAGGCATAAGGTCCATCCATGTTGTTGCAAATGGTAGGATTTTCATTTTTGTGGTTCAATAATATTCCATTGTATATGTATGCTACAACTCTTATCCATTCCCTCATCAGTAGACACTCAGGTTGTCTCCATGTCTTGGCTATTGTGAATAATGCTGTAATGAACAAAAGGGCACAGATATCTCTTCAACAATGTTTTTGTTTCCTTTGGATATATACCCAGAAGTGGAATTGCTGGATCATATGGTAGTTCTATTTTTTTTTTTTTTTTTACACTCCCACCAACAGTACACAAGGGTTCCCTTTTCTCCATGACTTGCAAGCATGTTATCTCTTGTCTTTTTGGTGATATTCTCACAGATATAAGTTCTCATTGTGGTTTTGACTTGCAGTTCCCAGATTAGTGATGTTGAACACCTTTTCACATATCTGTTAACCATCAGTTTATCCTCTTTGGAAAAACGTCTATTTAGGTTCCCTGCCCATCTTTAATTAGGTTATTAAACCAACATATATGATTTACAGATTTTTTCCTCCCATTCTTTAGGTTGTCTCTCCATTTTGTTGATCATTTCATTTGCTATGCAGAAGTTTAGTTCAGTGCAATCCATTTGGGTTTTTTTGCTTGTGCTTTAGAGGCCATATCCAAAAAAAAAATCATTGCCAAGTTCCATGTCAAGCAGATTTTTTCCCATGGAGCACATTTTAGTCTTTAATCCATTTTGAGTTAATTTGTGAGTGCTGTAAAGTAGGGGTCTAGTTTCATTTGTTTACATGTTTGCAGCCAATTTTCTCAGCACCATTTTATCCGCTGAGTATTCTTGGCTTCATTGTCAAATGTTATGTGACCATATATATGTGGTCTATTTCTAGGTAGTTGATTCTGTCTCATTGATCTATGTGTCTGTTTTTATGCCAGTACTATACTGTTTTTATTACCATAACTTTATAATATACCTTGAAATCAAGAAACGTGATGTTTCCCACTTTCTTTCTCAGGATTGCTTTGGCCATTTTACATTCATTTTTTTTCTATTTTTCTAAAATGCTATTGAAATCTTGATAGGAATTGCAGTGAATCTATGGTTGGGTAGCACAGACATTTAAACAATATGAATTCTTCCAATCCATGAACATGAGACACCTTTCCATTTGTCTATAGTAGTTTCTTTCATTAATGTCTTGTGCTTTTTAGTGTAGCTATTTTCCTTGTTTAATTCCTGTTTTTTTTTTTTGCAGGTAATTTGTCATTAGTACATAGAAACACATACAAAAATCTGTTAATTTTGTGTTCTGCAGCTTTTATTGAATTTTCTGGTTAGATCTAGCATTTGTATATAAAATCATGTAATATGTAGGCAATTTTTCATCCTCTTCAATTCTAATTCCTCTTCTTTTTCCATGTTGGTTCTTGTCAGTGGGGGCATAGGTCATGCATATTATTTTATACAGCTGCTGTAGCTACAATATTAATGTTATAGGCTTCATTAAGCCAAGACACAACCTTGAGTCATTTCCCCAAACTTTCATTTTATGGGTAAGCTGGGGCTCCAGGAAAACTAAGTCATAATTCAAAATTGCATAATGATTTTCCTTAAAAATGATGTGTCAGAAATGGACTTGAGATTAAGTAGTAAAATGAGCAGGTTGCTAAATGGTACATACTACATACACAATTTCAAATATGAGAATGCACATATAAAAGATATAGAAAAATATGGAGGCTATCTGGAAAGTAGGATCAGAAAGGATTCACATTTCTCTATAAAACTGAAGTTCTACTTTATGCAAACATTTTACAGTACATGTGGATTTTTATTCTAATAACAGAAAAAGAAGGAAAGCTTTCTTTGTTATAACTACAAATATTTTCCAAATCTGATCTATATATCAGTCACTCAAATTTTCAGTGTCCTTCACTCAACAGAATTCAGAAGGGAGTGTGTTTTAAGCTATATACTATGGTGCTGATAATTTATACTGCTGGATTAAAAGGCCATTGAGAATAGTTAGGAGGCATTAGAGCCTCTGGGCTTCAGATTCAGACCAGACCTGGTGTGAATCGAGTTGTTCACTCCTTACCAGCTGTTATTTAAACCTCTCTGCTCCTCCTCTAAGACTCAGTTTTTATTTCACTGATGAAAAAATTTATCATGGAGCAGGCCCTGCTCCATGTGGCTCCTGCAGCCAATCATGTCTTTCTCTCATATACAGCCAGCATCCTAACAGTGAACCTCTCCTTCATTCTCTGCCCTTTAACACACACAGCCACCAAGTGTTCTTCTGAATACTCATCCTTTCATACCTAGCTTAACTACTACTACTACCTCTTACCAAGTATTTCCCCAGTTTCTCAGGTAATGGGAACTGGCCTCCTCCTAGTCCTTTCATAACAGAGATAAAGGCTCATGATTGTTGTATATTTCTACTTCTCACCCAGACTGAGAGGGTGGACCAAGGCCATCTTCTATACCATCCCTGCAGAGGCAAAACAGACTGCATTACTTTTGATTAGAAAAACAGGAGTGAATGAATGCAAAGTTGCCAAGTAGATCATACTAAAACTTTGAAAAGAGATCTCTAGTACTCAATGCTGGACTGTTGTTATTGAAAAATACGGAGTCCAGAAAGGTCTACATTTGAATTGGAAAGTGGTATATGCTTTTGCATTATTAATAACTTAATAGTGTGCATTTCCAGAATACAACAGCTATGTGATTTACATCAAAATAGTTACTTGCTTCCATTTTTACCTACTAATTTGCTTCTACGTCAAATGCTTCTGTTAGTCTGATTTTAATTCCTTAGCGCTATAATTGCAAATTATACTCAGGCCTTCACCCAGTTTCTTTTGTTTAAAAAGCTGCTTTTCTATGGACTAAGTAGAATGATGTCTTCTGAAAAATGGTTACTTTTCTCTTATTTGAAAAAAAGATTTGCTGATGCTTAAGTACTTACTATAGAGCTTTTGAGCAATAACAATTTTATAATCATATTTTCATCCTTCATGGGTGAAGTAATCTCCTTTTCCTATCTCTGGCTAATTCAGGTGTTTTCTCATCATTTAAACTAGATTTGTAGATGCTTTTTAAACAACTACAAAAAAAATGTTATATAGTCACTGAAAATTTTCCCATATGGTAAAGCCATTTCAAGGTCAACGTGAAGAATCCCTAATGGAAGTAAATGGAAAAAAGCTGCTTCTTACAGGAGTAAAACTAAGTTTTGAAAAATATAAAATACTACCAACTAAGGAAAACTGCTTTAACGTTCAGCCTTAAAAATCCACTGGCTATGTATTTTGAAAGGCAACCATTTTTGACAAAGTTTCATTCATAGCTACTGTATTTTATGTAAAGTTTGGACTTGGCACTCAAGTCACAGTGTAGATCGACTTCAGAAATATCCATCACTTTCTTAAAAGAAACAGACTCCAGATTATATTTTAAAATGCACTCCAGTAGTCTTAGGGGAGGATTAAGTTTGAATTTTTGTTTTAAACAGATGTGATGTTAAGATCTTCCCTGGCAGTTCTCACAATACTGAAAAAAGGGGATGAGCGTTGTAGCGAATTTCAAAAGCAGGTTTAAGGCTTCTTGCTGGGAGCACTGTCTGCCCTCACCGTGTGTCTGCCCCTTCCACAGCATGCGATGCCCTTCTGGAGGATCTCTAGTCACTCGGACCTCATGGCCCTACATCATGCCTTGGAACTGGAGTACCTGTAACGGCCACATAGCACTTTGAAACCGCACAACTGCCCTGTGACCAGGAAAATATCCAGCAGGCCTGAGTCCTGTGTCAGCGCTGGAGTACCCAACGTAGTGATTTCAACATGGTGACACACAGCTGCTGTCGTTCTTCACCTCTGCCCTTGTGGTAAATGAAGGACCACACCTATCTCTTCAGAACAGCTGTTGCCTCTAGTACTGTGAATCCAATGAAAATAAGCCATGAGAATGTTCTAGTACAGTGTGATGTGTCTTTGCCACATTAACTACGTGGTTCAAACCTGTGAAGAAAGGACCTGCAAACGCTTACATTGTTAGCATCTTCAATGTGACATAAACAGCTTCTCCAGTACAGCAAACTTGATTGCACAACAAAGACTGAAATGGGTTTCCTGAATCCGTGAGGGGATTTTCTTGTAAAGAAAGTTTACTTTTTTGGTGTCTCATACCCAGGGTAATCTGTACATCTCTACTTATTTATGAACAGACTTTTTAAAAACAGCTTTATTGAGGTATGATTCCAGCACCATACAATTCACTCAACCAGACTTTTTTGACATCAAATAATTGAAGAGACAGTAGCATCATAATAAGCGAGTAAAGGCCTTTGCCTCACGACACAGCAAGTACTTTGAATCTTAGCACATTGCAAAGTAGTTTAAAGTATGTCTAATTTAAACGTGTAATATGTACATCACTGAGACAATCATGTACAGAGAGAATTTTTGGTGTAAATTTGTAATAATGGATGATTCTTTTACATATTGTTTAGAAAATGATATTGAAAGGTAGCAATGCCTTGATAGTGAAGTATGAGGCGATGTGTGCACAAAGTCATGTGCAGTGCCTTATCGAAGTACTGGGTATAAATATGTAGATAATGGAAGTTTTTGTTTTTATTTTTAGATGATGTTGTCAAGACCAAAAGCATGGATGTTAATAGGATTTTGTTTTCCAAATTATTTTTCCCAATTTTTTTTAATGCTATTAGGAGGACCTTGGTAAAACAACACAGCAGTGTCTTAAATAATTTGAAAAAAAAAAGTCCTCTTACAACCTCACTTTTTCATTTTCAACACTATTGTATTATATGTAACTACTTGAAAAAATTATGCAAATGCTTCTTCCCACAGAAAGAATGTAGATGATCGATAGATATATTTTATTAATAAAATGGTTCTTGAATTGGAGACTAGCAAAGTTTTTGTGTGCTCAGATTTTAGGGTCTGCATTTTCTTGCTTAAAGAAGGACATTACCACATATCTGGAAATCAACAAAATCTTTTTGATTGTCCCTTCTGTTTTCCTCCACCCTCCCTGGAAAGTTCATTGTGGGCAGTGGACATGGCCCGATCATCATCACCAAGGAAATATCACCAAGGTTATTCTTCATCTACATTAAGTATAAAGCATAAATCTGGGAAATAAAAATTGTCACCTCTGTTAGGCCATAAGACAGTTTCTCCAAAAGTGATGAGTTTGGGCAGTAGTTTTCATCTAAAGCCTTCCATTGTTATGAAATCATTTTTTGGATGAATTTTCTTTAATATTACATTGGGGGAAAAAAAAAACAAACACCAGCTTTAACCCAAAGTAGCTAAAAAGCTACTCTATCTTTTCCTGAAGTTTCATGTTGCTGCTAGAATTAGTTGTGAATTTTCCAAATTGTTTAACAATTGAATTTGGGGTTTTTTTTTCCTTTTTTTTTTTTTTTGTTTGTTTGAAGCGAACAGAAGTTGACAATTTTTTAGCCTTTTCATTTTATGTTTTTGTACTCCACAGATTGGAAAGACAAAGTTTATCTTGGCTTTACTGTATAAAGGTGTGTTGTGTCCACAATTGTGTACAGAATTTTTCTTCATTAATTTTGTGTTTAAATTAATAAAATTGATTTGTGAAGTACTGTAAGTTCCTTGAATGCATTTTTTTTTATCTCATTTAGGAGAAATGAGCTGCCGTGAGGCTGGGGTAAAACTGGCTCTGGGTTTGCTCTGAACCAGGTGAAAAAGTCCGGAGGCGCCGCAACACCCTTGGCCCAGAGCACCCCAGGATCTTGGTTGCATTAGCATGCTTCTTGTCCAACAAAAGGAAGTGGTATGAAGCAATTGTAGTAATAATGGCTTTATCAGTCCTTGAGGGGACTAAACTAGAAGGGTAACAGCTGTTTCTCTGATCACTGTAAGATGAATAGAAAAGCTCTACACTTCTAAAACTATATAAACTGGACGACCCTCACTCAAATTTACTATAGAACGGAATTCAGCATCAAGAATCTTCGATTGACAGAGCATAGATTTAGCCATTTAAATACTGTAGGGACAGCAATATAAAGCAGTTTCATCTATAAAGAACACCCACAACATTTACCTCTAAAATTTGGCCAGGTTCATCACTGACAGGGAGCTATAAAACAGCATAGCTTGCTTGCTCCTGAGATTTAATCTTAGAAACATAACATTCATACATACAAACACATGAAAAACCAAACCTGCAGTTATTGGACTCATTTATCAGGCCCATGATGTTCATTTTTCACAGGCGCACACCCAGGCAAGTGGCTTGAGTAATGAAGTATATGAGCATGCTTGGACACCCTGAGAATAAAAAAAAGTTTGGAGAAAGTCTTCAAAGAGAGGCAAGAATGGAAAGCGGAGGGATTTTTAGGTCTCAGGTAAAGAAAATAAGAAAAATGGGCTAAATGGAGGGTATAGCTTCAAAGATCATTTTTTAAAGCACCACTTCTAACATGACACTACCTGGCCAAAATATTTAAAAGGTTTCCCTTTGACCATTGATGAGAGCCCAGATTTTCCCACTTGGCATTCTCAAGTTTCCAAATAGAGTATCTACTCTTTTCCCAACATAATCTCTCATTACTGCTATGAACAAACCTTCAGTACACAGTAACTGGACTTTTTTTTTTAAGATTTTATTTGTTCATGAAAGACACAGAGAAAGGCAGAGACGTAGGCAGAGGGAGAAGCAGGCTCTAGGCAAGGAGCCTGATATGGGACTCAATCCTAAGACTGCAGATCATGCCCTGAGCCAGGTGTCCCTTAACTGGACTTTTTAATGGACCAAACCGCCTGTAAAGCATCCCTGCCTGCCTCATCTTTGTTCAGACCATTCCCATTGTCATTAATGACTTCCTCTACCCTCAATCAGCCAAAACAAATACTTTAGTTCCTTCTTTGGAGCCTTGTTTCCCATCATGGCACACAGTGTTAGCCCCCTCTCCTGAACTTCTCCCACTCGATGTCTATACTCTCACTGGAGTTCGTATTATTTCCTTTCATAAAGATTCTCTGGGCCGCCACTATGGGGGAAATTGCCCTTGGTGCTAATGAAGCAAGTCCCTGCTCCTGAAGATGCAGCTTTACACTAGAGTAGATAGGACTAGACCACACAAGACGAATGAATGAATGAATGAATGAGAGATACATTCAGTCAAAAACACACGTGATGGAAAATTAAGACGGGAATAGAAGTAAGTGACAGGGCCTGAGCTTCCTTGGAAAGGATGGACAGAACCATAATGTATGAAATGAGACCAACTGCTAAGAAATAGCATATGAATGGGACACCTGGGTGGCTCAGTGGTTTAGCACCTGCCTTCGGCCCAGGGTGTAATCCTGGAGTCCCAGGATTGAGTCCCATATCGGGCTTCTTGCATGGAGCCTGCTTCTCCCTCTGCCTGTGTCTCTGCCTCTCTCTCTGTGTCTCTCATGAATAAATCTTTTTTTTTTTAAAAAGTAGCATGTGAAGATCAGGGGCAGAGCAACAGGCAAAGGTCCTCAGAGAAGAATGCTTTTATTTATTGTGTTCTAGGAGTTAAAATCATGCTCATGGGTCTAAGAAGAGATGACTTTGGAAAGGAAGCCTTGAAGTCATGGTAAAGGATTTGGATGTTATTCTAAATGCAATGGGAGACCATTGAGGCTTTTAGACAGGAGTGTGGCCAAATCTGACACACTCTGAAATGATCACTGGTTGCCGGATGGAGAAGGGGATGTCAAAGAGCAAGAAAAGAAGTGGGAAAACAAGCTACTAGCCCAAGAAGGCAGAACTAGTTCTTTGACTAGACCATTTATCAGGGCACTGCATTATTCTGGCTTGTCAAAAAAACAAGGTGAAAAAATCCTGTCCCTGACCTTAAGCAGGGACAGATAGTAATTTAAAAAGAATCAATTATAATTGTAAAACAGGCTTCCATGCACAGTAAGGATGGGTGTGAAAGTGGGGCTGCACAGGCAGCCTAGGCAAGCAGGGGACGCTTCCCTGCAGAACTGGCATCTAAACCGAGACCTGAAGGCTAGAGTTGGCCTGAGCAGAGGGAAGAGAAATGGAAAAATGGAAGAGGCCTTGTGTGGAAGAAGTGTAGCAAGGGAAGGAGAGAAGAAAAGCAAAAGCCATGGGACTATGAGCCTGACCACTGAGGGAGGGTGGAAGTGGCCAGAAGACGGAGGGGGTACAGGCTTTACCTGTCCTTCATCTCAGAGTAAACTTCAAGCTTAGTGCTTACTATACACAAGTTTGACTCTTCCCCCCTTCTCCATGGGAGAAAGAAAAATAAGGGGATAGGAACAGAAATTTCACTCCGCTCCTGTGTTAACACAACCCGGAGCCCTTCAGTGTGGCAGCGATTCCACATGAGACTTAAAATGTTAGGTCTAAGTAGTGTAGTTGAGCCCCTTTTAATTTACAGATTACAAAACTTGGGTTAAATGCTTTGCCAGGGGTCACAGCCAAATAAGGCAGAGTCATGACCCCAACCAACTCTTGGATACAACACAGAATCCTGGAAAGTTCATGAGCTCCAGGGGAAACGAACCTTGGCTTTGCCTCCCTGCTCCATCACTACATACAAGGGGGAGCTTCGGCAGCCCCTCAGTTTTCAAGGTATATGCAGTGTCCGGTCCACACAGTTAACACAATTTCCCAGTGATGTCCTTTTTTTCAAAACCTTAGCACCTCAATTCCATGTCATCTTTTCAGAGGCTGATTTAAAATTTGTCTTTTAAATCAGTATTTACAAATGTCAACTTTTAGCAATAACTTGGAAAATTTGCTTTTAAAAAATATCTGAAGGCACGTAGAGGTTTCCCAATTCAAATGAAGATAAAAGAGGCCATTTGCTTAACAGAATGTAGAGATGATGCCACCGATGCTATGTATTCATTTAAGACCTGTGAGAAATTTCCTTCTTGACATAGGACCTTACCCACACTCCATGCAGCTATGCAAGATTCAACTGGAAGAGTCCTGTCCACCCCATTCGGGATATTTTTTTTTTTTTTTTGAGAATCCAAAAGGATAGACTCAGTAAAAGCACTTCTTTCAATGTCTCTCAGAATGTTTCCATTTCTCTCTATTCTGTGCAATTATACAAACTGACAGGATAACTTGTGGCAGAAGAAATGAAAGGGTTTGTAATTTAGGAAACCTTTGGCCCCACTGACTGAAAACAGGTTGTTTGTAAAAAGGAAATCCTGACCTCAGCTAACTGGCAAACTCTGTCAGAAGCAATAGAAGGAAGCGAGGGAGAAAGAACAGCGCTGGGGATTTTTATTGGCAACAGAAGAAAAACGGATGCTCTGCCAGAGGAAAGCCCTTCGAAGAGAACTCTCCAGTGGGGGAACAAGACACGCCCAGAGTTACTGAGTGTGTGACTGCACAACTGCATGGTGGTTCTGTTCTGGTTTTGTGGGCTGGTTTGACTGGGGGAGTTTGCTGCATGGGACACTGGCTAGACTGACACATTGCTGAAAATGGATTTCCTCCAGTTACCTCAAGTTGGAGTCCCACTTCTGCTACAAGCACTCCATGGCCTGTCCCATCTTCTATCTTGGCTTGACATAAAGCTCTAAGGACCACAGACAATGGAGTGTGTATGAAGTGTCCACGGAGATAAACCATCTAATGTTTTCTGTGTTAGCGCTGCCCATCAACTCACCCGCACTAACTTCCACCCTCTCTGTACTGTTTGTGTGGCCAGACTCTGCAGTGACCTCTGGGTAACTCCACAAAAGAAAGGAGGTCTCTGCATATTCTGATTTCCTTATGCCAGTATTTTTCAATTAGCTGCCCATTGGAATCACTTAGGTGCTTTGAAAAATACTTCATACCCACTAATTTGTCTCAACTAGGGCTCAAGCAGTAGCCAAGATACAAAGCCATTGTTTCATGACAACCAGGTATATGTGAGAGTGACCTCCACTGTAGTCACCTCCTGGCAGGTCCGGGCAACTTGGGAAGTATGTTTTCCAGCTCTCAGTTTTACCTTTCCAATTCATTCTGATTCCCAGTTGGCCATGCCTATATTTCTGAAATCCTTATGACTCCATTTCAACACCTGGAGAGTTCTTACTATGATTAACACTTCTGCTTCATACCAGGGGTATCCCAGAGGGCTGGCCAACTAGTAGGGAAACAGAGATATATGATAGAAGGTAGACTGTGATGAGGACCTCACTAGACTGTAGAACACCTGCAAAGAGGGCAAAGGTTGCAAAGAATTTTAATTTACGATGGTAGTCCAGAGGGAAAAGCAATGAATGCAGGCTGGGGAGACCAGAGAAGTCTCACTGAAGAGCTGATATTTTTGTTGGCCTACATAGAAAAATAAGATGCTGATGGGCTCCTAAACCCAGCCCTCACCTGGATTAACAAAAGAAACATACAGTAACCACAGGCTGAAAGACAGTGGGGGGTGGGGAGCAGGGGGTGGCTGCAATAATCTGAACAAGATGTAATGAGAGTCTATCCTACGGCAGCCCTGAAGACAGAAATATGGAACCAACATAGATGTCCCAGAGGCAGCGCTACTCATGAGTGGATGAGGTGAGCTTCCAAGATCCTCTGGCTACCCTCAGTTTGACACCCAACACTGGAAAGGGTCTGTTTGGTAAAGTGTTGGTTCATTCTAAATCTTCTAATTTAGAACTAGGAGACTTCATTCTTTGGAACCAACTATACACAGATCTTCCTTGACTTACGATGTGATTACACCCCCAATAAAAAATTATTGTAAGTTGAAAACACATTTAATATGTGTAACCTTCTGAATGTCACAGCTTAGCCTAGCCTACCTTAAGCATGCTTGGAAGACTTATATTAGCCTACAGTTGGACAATATCATCTACACAAAGCCTATTTTATAATACAGTATTGAATAGCTCATGTAACTCACTAAATGGTGTACTGAAAGTGAAACACAGAATGGTTGTACGGGTTCAGAATGGTCATGAGTGTATCAGTTGTTAACCCCATGATTATATGGCTTACTGGGAGCTGCAGCTCACTGCCATCCCCAGCATCAAGGAGTATCACACCGCATATCTCTGGTCCGAGCAAAGGTCCAAATTCAAAATGCAAAGTACAGTTTCTACTGAATGCATATTGCTTTTGTACCATCGTAAAGTTAAAAAATTATCATTTGAAACATTGTAAATCAGGGACTGTCTGTATATAGTTGAGTGTGTCTGTGTGTGTTACAGAACTGTTGAGGATAAGCAACCTGCTTTCCTTGATGGATCCAGAAAGTACAGTAATCAGGCTGAAGCTCTTTATATATAATTAAGAAAATATCACTTTTCCATTTCAGATAGGAGAAAGGTGGCTGGTTAAAGGAGATTACAAAGAAGTTAAGCCCTCCTTATGAAGTCCCTTATTATCCACTTTCTAAAAACATAATCTGGATGTAGTAGTGGTGCTGGGGAATCCAGGCCCAACTTCAAAAATATGTGCATGGCTTTTGTAGCATCTCCAGGAGGACATGAGTCCCCACAAATACTCTTCATACCTCCTATTGAGGGATGCTGCATCCTTTGAGATGAACCAAGCACCCAGAGACTGCCCCAAGGTTCCTAATACAAAATTCCTTTGACTGTGTCCCTTGCACTTCTTTGTTTATAAGCACAAAGCCCACCTTAGACAATCAGCAAAGTGTTGAACAGGAGGAAAAGAAAAAGAAGAAAAACCAACACAAAGAATGTAGACAAAATAAGGGGAGAGGTTGGTTGTGTCAATGTGGACAATGAAAAAAACTAAATCACAGATTCCCCCTGAACTTGCTCTAGCCCTGAAGTGCAGGAGGCCTGGCCAGAAGCCACCCGCTGTCGCAGGGATCAAAGTCCCCATGAACTTAAGTACAGACAACCCCGGGAAAGGAAGAGGAAGGAGGAGGGGGTCTGAGCAGGAGGAGGCAATGCTCCCTCCTCTGGCTCTTCAGAAAGGGCCTCTTTCACCGCCTCCCCATGTTCCTGTCTGTACAAACCTCTCACTGAGAAATCACCACAGGCCCCATCACCTTGCCTACTTAGTGGTTCAAAAATACCAAAGGTTTTGCAGAATTTCCATTCTTCCCAAAGTAGTTAAAATGCAAGCAGGCGGGAGAAAGAGTTGATGGAGGAAGCACACGCCCTTATTGGAACAGTCTTGTTTTGAAAAACTTCTGCCCTCTGGGGTTGAAAGCATTTCTTGGCCCAGTGGAAGCAAGAGGTGCCATGATAGCTCCAGAAATGCTTCCAGCCCTTGACCTTGATATTTATTTGCAAAGCCTTACAGGAAATCAGTTCTATGTGTTCCATGAAAAACAAAAGAAAATGCAGGAATCAGGAAAAACAACAGACTGCTCCAAACAGCCTTACATGAACAGACTTTAAAGAAAAATTAGATGCTTAAAAAATAGTTCCCTTTGACATGTAATCTTCCAACATGTACTGAAGACCCACTATGTGCTCAGGCCTATGTTAGGTGCTGACAGGGTCTGTGCCCTGAGAAATTCATGTTTTCCAGGGTAGACTAAGGAGTGCTGGAGAGATAAAAGAAGTGAGTGGGTGATTTGAACTTCACCACTAAGAAGCAAGATGAGCTGAAGCCTTCAGACACAGAGGGAAGAGGGACATACACTGGAAAGACTCCTAACAGAATGTTACATTTAACTTGTACTGTGAAGAACAGGTAGGAGATTCACAGATTAAAAAAGAAGAAGATAGCTAGGAAGAAAGCAAATAATGTCTAAAACAGAATTTCAGAAATTAAGCCTTAAAATTACAATAAAAATTAAGCATGACTTTGAAAGACCTGACAGTCCTTTATAACCATTTATGGCATGCTTCCTACATGTTGTGAGAAAGTCACAGAACAGCAAGGGAGACGTGCCATGCACATAAATGCCTAGGCTTAAGTTCACCAAGAACTGCAAACTCACATGACAAAAGGGACAGGAAGTAACATAAGTGGGGGATTGATACAGACCTAGTAGAGGGATCCTCTTCTGATAATGACAGGATCTCAGAAAAGTATTTCTACACTGTAACAAAAACATCAGAACATGCTATAGGCATTCATCCTCAGAGGGAAGGACACAGCAGAAAGTGGTAGGGATTGTGTCAGACAGAAAAGTGCATGGCCCTACACAGAGGACAGCTGCTTCTCAACTTTGAACAGTTGTTGCCACCTAGGAATGCTGGCTCAGGGTGTCAGGTTTTCCAGTTTTCAAGAGAAGCCACATACCTTGATATTGAGAATAGTTGGTTGCAGGAATCTTAAGCTTTGTAAATTATGGGTCAAAATTTAAAATTGTGTAGATGGATTAAAACAAGGCTGTGGGCACAGTTTAAAACATTCCAATAATGGGAAATATTTGTCTGGAATGTTTAGGAAGACTTCATGGAGGAATTGCTGGTGAAGCTGAGCCTTAGGGGAAATTATTGGCAGAACTGACAACCTCACATAGGAGGCTGAAAGGCAAAAGGGCTCAAGTGACATACATACTTTTGAAAGCCATGTAATTCACGGGTCCCAAACTTGGCTATATACACCAAAATGAACTTGGGAATTTTTGTTATTGTTTAATGGGTACATAATTTCTGTTTGGGATTATGAAAAGTGTCTAGAGATGGGTGATATTTGCACAATATTTTGAATGTACTTAATAGCACTAAATTATATCCTTAAGAAACTCTAAAATAGTAAAAAAGAAAAGTTTGTGTAATCTAAGTCATGCCTTATTATAAACACTAGAGACAGATTATAGAAAAAGGTAATTTTAATGAAGGATTTTTGTTCTCAGCTTGTTGCCAAATAGATCTTAAATGAACCAACCAATTCAAAGCTATTAGGAATTCATCCCACTGGGCTCCTATATCTCAACATTGGATATTTCATAGGCAACAACCCCAACTATTTCCATTAAAATAATCCTGGGCTTCATGTGCTTTTATTCTGATCATTTACAGAATTTGAGAAAAGAGAGATGACATAAGTAAAAATGAAAGCAGGTAAGTTTCAGGTTCCCAGCAAGTAAAATCATGTGGATGCCTTTATTTGTGTCTACGTTTGTGTGTAATGTGTGTGTGCATGAGTATGTTTAACGATATTGGCTTAATTTTCTGCTTCTTAGTTTTTAAAAAATGTTAACTAACTTAGATACCTTCCCACTTCAGTACTGATAGATTTAATTCTTCACTTTAAACAGCCTAGTGTTCCATTATATATAAGAAGCATGCCTCTTCCGTTAATAGAAACTGAGGGAGTTTGCTGTATTTTTTCCTTTACAAACTATGTTGAAATATTCTTTTACACATATTTATAAATGTGCACAAATATTTCATATAAGTTAACTTTCTAGATATATAGTTGTAAGGTCAACAGGTGTGACTATTTAAATACAATAAAATTGGCCCAATTACTTTGCAAAAAGAAACACTGCACCAATTTTTATACTTCCACCAAAAGTGCTGTGGAATCTAGAAGGCAATAAGGCATTAGACTCTAAGAATTCTACTCCCAGAAATCCTGATTTAGTAGTTTTGAGGTACAGTCTGGAGATCAATATTATTTAAAAACTCTATAGGTAACTCTAATATTTATCAGCTTTTAAAACCATTGACCTAAGTATAATATGAACATCAAAATGTTTATTAAGTAATTGCAACTAAAATCTAAGAACTAAGAAACATTGTTGGCAGAAATTGAAGAAGTCGGGATGCCTGGGTGGCTCAATGTTTGAGCATCTGCCTTCAGCTCAGGGTGTGATCCTGGAGTCACAGGATCGAGTTCTGCATCAGGCTACCCAAAGAGCCTGCCTCTCCCTCTGCCTATGTCTCTGCCTCTCTCTTTGTCTCTCTCATGAATAAGTAAATAAAATATTTTTTTAAAAAAATTCAAGAAGTCCTAAATAAATGGGAAGGTAAAATATGTTCATGAATTAGAATACTAGATATTGCAAGGATGTCAATTCTCAAGTTGATCTGTGGATTAACTGTAATCACAACCTAAGAGCACACAGAGAACACAAGCTGATTTCTTAAAATAGAGCAGGAAGACACACTAACAGGTATCAAAACTAATCACAAAGATATAGCAATTAGACACTATTGTATTGGCATTAGAATAGACAAAAAAGAAAAATAGAAACATATAAAGAATAGAACATACACTGTCCCCAGTAACCAGGATGAAAGTACAATACAACAGAGAAAGAATGGCCTTTTTGGTAAATGGTGCTGATCAATTGTATTACCTTTTGGGAAAAGAATAAATCTTGACCCTTACCATTCACCATACTCAAAAATAAATCCTCACAGATTGTAGGTCAGATGTAAAATAATAGAGATATTAAGAATATATGTATAAAAATATCTTTATGACTCTCAGATAAACAGATTTTGTAAGAGGACACAAAAGCATTCACAATTCTTAA
This sequence comes from Vulpes lagopus, assembly GCF_018345385.1. Classification (NCBI taxonomy): domain Eukaryota; kingdom Metazoa; phylum Chordata; class Mammalia; order Carnivora; family Canidae; genus Vulpes; species Vulpes lagopus. The sequence continues at coordinate 60,220,393 of NC_054832.1, forward strand.
AATGATAAATTAGACTATAATAAAATTCAGATTAAAAGAGTAAAAGGGCAAGCCAGCAGGAGAAAGGTATTTATAATCATATGTCTGAGAAAATACTCATAAAGAGAATATTTTTAAAACTCCTACAAATCAATATAGAAAAGATAAGAAATCCCAAGAAAATGTGCAAAAGATTTGAATAGATACTTCATATGAAGAGTATATCCAACTATCTAATAAACATGGGAAAAGTTGTTCAACTTCACTGGCTGTCAGAGAAATGCAAATTAATAATAACTAAAATGAAAAAAAAGATAATACCAGTATATAGTGCTTGTGAGAGTATAAATTAGTACAGCCTTTTTGTAAAACTATTTGACACTATCTACTAAATGGGATCATGCTACACTCCTCGAAATTACTGAGAAAGATAATCTTTATGCTATGTATTATTAATTGTTGCCTTAAAAAATAATAGTTAACTTTCACATATATATTTCTTAACCCTCTACCCAGCATTTTAAAGTTTCCTAGAGGGGATCCCTGTGTGGCGCAGCGGTTTGGCGCCTGCCTTTGGCCCAGGGCGCGATCCTGGAGACCCGGAATCGAATCCCACGTCGGGCTCTCGGTGCATGGAGCCTGCTTCTCCCTCTGCCTGTGTCTCTGCCTCTCTCTCTCTCTCTCTCTCTGACTATCATAAATAAATAAATAAATAAGAATAAAAAAATATGTTTAAAAAAAAATAAAAATAAAGTTTCCTAGAGCAGGAATAATGCCTTGTTTCTTACCACCAGAGTATTTAGTCCATCATATGGTAAATATACAGAATGATATATTGAAGGTGGCACTGATTTACATTGTCAATCAATAAGTAGATCCATTTATATGTTAACAAAAAACATTAATTTTTCATTGATATATTATTATACATACTAAACATGTTAGTGTCTTACATGTCAATTTTTAAAAGCTGCTATAATTCCATTTCTGGGAATTTATTCAGAATATTATTCATTATTTCTTTACCCACCAGAAGCAGTCCTAGTCACTGAGGATAAGACAGGAGCAAAAACAAGCAACTGGTTGGGATAATCGTGATCAGATCATAAAAAATGAATGCTTGGGTTCCAGGGTAGGATGATGATATTGGAGGCTACTGAACTCACTTCCCTCCATGGATACACTGAATCTATAGCTACATATGGAACAATTCCCCCTGAAAAAAAACCCTAAAAACTGTCTGAGGGACTTCTCCATATCAGGTGAGTGAAAGAGGGCCCACACTGAAGCAGGTAGGAGAGACTGGGACACAATCTTACCAGAAATCTCATCCCTGATATGGCAACCCACAATTGGGAGAACTCAAAACCCAGAGCTTTTCTCTCAGGAGAAAAGGCTTTAAAATCCCACTGCAGGCACCCCAGCTTTTAAGAACTGCACCTGAAAAACTTCCAAAACATCTAGTTTTGAAAACCAACAAGGCCCATCTCCATGAGAGCCCCAGACTATAGCAATCTGAAGAATGGCTCTTCAAGGGTTCACATGTGGACTCACTTAATCCAGAGGCAGGGGATCAAGTAGGCAGACTTTATGTGAAAAAGGCTCATTGGCTAATTGGGCTAATTGTAAAGCCCTGGTCTAAGGGGCAGGCATCTAATTTAACATACATTTAGAGGCCTGCTGGCTGGCAGGTGCTGTCTTCATATTCCAGTGACATATTTGCAATCTCCATCAGGGGTCACCTGTACATCACTTGGCTTTGGTGGCTAGTGGGGCTTACACTCATGGGTCCTACAGAACTATAACCAGTAGAAAAAGAGTTCTTAAATGGCTACCATTCTCAGGGCACATCAAGAAGCAACAGATTCAGGAGCTTGGTCTGCCTGTAAAAGAGGACTTTCAGGTTATCATTATAGCTGCAGCCTGAGGAGCAGACTTCCAATTAAACACAGCTAAGAACTGACTGGAATCCCTTCCAGAGACCTCAAATGGTGAAAACTATCTTTGTATTCCCTCTCTGCCATGCTCCAGAGTGCCAGTAACTCCAAGATGGGAGCATTTACATACATCTGGTACCCTGGCTTATATGTCTGGTGCCCCAGTTTTTGCACTGCCCTTTAATTGTCTGGCACTGGTGGCAAGGGGTGGGAGTGGGGGCTTGTGTTCCTGGATCCCATGGCAGTTCTTGGCTGCCACCCCCAGGGCACTATACTGCAAGCAGACTGAAATTTAGCCCCAGACTTTCCATGAAAAAGATCTATCTACTTGTTCCTACACCATTGGCCTGAAGGAAGGGCTTCGGATTTGGCACATACCTAGGAGCCAACAGAAGTGTACTCGGAACAGGCTGATGGATGCCATCTTTATGCTCTCCACTGCCTCACACAGTTCACTGGTGTCCCTAGATATAAATTTGTACGTTCATTGGGAGCCCCACTTTTTTCATCTGCTGCTCAAGGGACACCTCCAGATCACCTGACTCTGGTCACCAGCAAAGCATACACTTGTGATTTCAAAGGACTGTATTATTTGCAAACTTTAAAAGCTTGAGAGTCTGGCTCCAATTGGTCTGAATCTAGGTGCTAACTAAGAGCCTCCCCTTTGGGAAGCTGATAGCCTAGTAGGTGAAGGTGTTCTAGGACCTATTTTTTTTCTTTAATTACTTTAATACAAAAGACAGCAATGTTCCTTATTTCACATAATATAAAAAACAGTTTAAAGTATTTAATGAAAATAAATTTACTGAATGGTAGCAATGACTACAAATTAATACTCTCAAACACTACAAAGTCAGACAAAGAAAGGCAAATACCATGTGCATTTATGTATATGTGGAATTTTAAAAAACAAACAGATGAAAAAGCAGAAACAGACCCATAAATACAGAGAACAAACTGATGTTGTCATTGGCAAAATAGGATGAAGGGGTATGGAAGGTACAGGCTTCCAGTTATAGAATGAATAAGTATTGGAAATAAAAAGTACAGCATAGGGAATACAGTCAATGGTGTTGTAATAGTGTTGTATGATGAAAGATGGTACTACACTTGTGGCAAGCATAATATAATATATAGACTTATAGAATCACTATGTTGTACACCTAAACTAATGTAACATTAGTGTGTGAACTACACTTCAATAACCTAGGGTCCTTGGACAATCACAGAGGTTTGAGAGACAACCAAAAGCTAGTGCAGGGTTAAATGATGAAGCATATCTCCTACATGGGGCCACTACTTCATCTGGCATAGATGGCTCTTTTATATAATGCACAAATCCAACACAGATTGTCAAGGAAAATGAAGAAGCAGAGGAATATGTTTCAAATGAAGGAATAAGACAAGACATTAGGGAAAAAATCTTTAAAGAAATGGAGATCATTTTCTTGATAAAGAATATAAAATGATAGTCAAAGATGCTCATCAAACTCAGGAGAATAATGGATGAACTCAATTAAAACTTCAACAATGAGCTAGAAAATAAAATACCAAATAGAAGTCAAAAAACTGAAGAATATAATAACTGCACTGAAAAACACACCAAAGGGTTTCAACAGCAGGCCAAATGAATCAGAAAAGGCATCAATGATCTTGAAGAGATGTCAGTGGAACTCACTACCAAAGAATCAAAACTTTCTTTTAAAAATGAGGGAAAAAATGAGAAAAAAAAGCGAAGATAGCATAAGGGACTTACAGGATAGCATCAAACAGATTAACATTCCTGTTACATGGGTCTCAGAAGAGGAAGAGAGGGAGAGAAATGGCAGAAAAGTTATTTGAAGAAGAATGGCTGAAAATTTTCCTAACCTAGTGAAGGAAACAGACATCCAGATGCAGGAAACCCAAAGAATTCCACAGAAGATAAACCCAAAGAGACCTACACCAAGAAACATTATATTTAAAATGTCAAAAATTAAAGGAGAGAATTATGGCACCTGAGTGGCACAGTCAGTTGACCATCTGACTCTTGGTTTTGACTCAGGTTGTAATCTCAGGATCGTGAGATTGGGCCCCACATCAGGGAAGGGAGATCCATTCTCCCTCTTCCTCTGCCCTTCTTGGCTCTCACTCTCACTCTCTCTCCCTAAAATAAATAAGTGAATCTTTAAAAAAAAAAATTAAAGGAGAGAATCTTAAAAGCAATAAAAGAAAAATAACTTGTTACATATAAAGGGAAACCCCATAGGACTATGAACAGCCTTTTCAGCAGAAATCTTGTAGACCAAAAGGGAGTGTCACCATATATCCAAAGTGCTGAAAGAAAACAACTTGCAATCAATAATATTCTACCTGTCAAAGTTATTCAGAACTGAATGAGATATAAGCAGTTTTCTAGACAAGCAAAAGCTAAAAGTATTCATCATGTATAAACCAGTCTTACAAGGAACGTTAAGAAATTTCTTTTCACTGAAAAGAAAGAGTGCTGATAAGTAATAAGAATACCTATGAAAGTATAACTCTTGCTGGTAAAGGTAAAGATGGTGCATTAATTACTTATAAAGCTAGTATAAAAGTTAAAAGACAAAAGTAGAAAAAACTATAATTATAATAATTCACTCAGGGATACATACAATAAAAAGATGTAAAATGTGACATAAAAACGTAAAATTTGGTAGGGGAAAGCAAAAAGAGAGGTTTAGGTTTAGAATGTGTTTATACTGAATTTATTATTAATTTAAAATAGAATGTTATCAATATAAGTTATTATATGTAAGAATCATGGTAATCACAAAACAAAAACTTATATAAGATACACAAAAGAGATGAGAAAGAAATCTAGACACACCACCTAAAGAAAGTCATCAAACCACCAAGGAAGAGAATAACAGAAGAGATGAACAAAAGAACTACAAAGGAGCCAGAAAACAGTTAACAGACCAAGATGGCAATGCAGGAAGACCCTGAACTCACCTCCTCCATGGACATACCAAATCTATACCTATTCCTGAAGAATTTCCTGAAGAACTATAAAGCTGACTAAACAGCTTCTGCAGATAGAGAGACCACATAGAAAATAGCAAGAAAAATAGTGACACAGTAATGAAGGGAACTCCCACCCCTGAAGCTGCCAACCACAGTGAAGAGAGATAACACTGAGGAATTGCAAAGAGTTAGGGCACAAAAAAAAAGTATGGTTTAAATGGGCAACCAGAATATGAAGAAACTTGTCCTAGAACCCTGAAAAATGGCAGAGGAGGTCATGAAACTCTCCATGGATTGGAGGGACAGGTGGACTCCACAGTTTATGTTCCCCTTCCACATTGATAGTCTAGATGGGAGTAGGGTCTAGAAGTGATAGCTGGCCTGCTGCCTCTGTCGACACTGGACCCCTACCCCACATTAGCTTTGAACATCCTAGTACTCAAGGAAAAAATGGCTGTTCAAAAGAGTAAATAGAATATAAAGGATCCAGTCCCAGAACTCCAGAAAATCATAGAGGTGCTGCTAGAACTCTCTCTAAGTAAGAGGAGCTGGTAAACACCTTGGTTTGTATTCCCCCTCCACCTTCATAACTCAAACAGGAATAAGGTCCAGGTGCCATAGCTGACATGCCACCTCGGTAAGCCCTGGACCCCTAGCCCATATCAACCCCAAACACTCTGGGGCATAGGGAAAAAAAAAATAAAGGATCCAGCCCTAGAACTGCACCAAACAGTGAAAGAGCTGCCAAAGCTCACTCTGGCCTAGAGTGGCTGACAAGCAGCATGACTTACATTCCTCTTCAGACTTGATACCCAACAGGAGTGGGTGCCAGGCACCATAGCTGGCCTGGTTGGTGAGCCCAGGGCCCTAGCACATACCAGCCTGGCAATCCCACCATGGTGGCTTCAACATGGTAGGCACTGGAACACCTCTGGTGAGCAATCACTATAGCTCCAGCTATTTCACTAAGGTGACAAAGGTGCAAAACGCCTCAGAATACTCTAGGAACCCATTATTTTAACTTAAGATGACTCACCAGGGTACCACTGGCACAGAGTACTTTGACTGTGGCTGACCTGCCACAGTGCTACCTGCATGAAATACCCCAAACCACCTGGCCTGTGCTCACCTCTGGTTCAACAGCATGGCCAGGATGCCCTCTACATGAAATGCCACAGGACACACCAGTTTACACCCACTTCAGATTTAGCTGTCCTACTAGAGTGTCTTCTGCATGGAGAGCCCTGGGCCTCCCTGGTTTACACTCACTTCACCTGCAGATTTAATCCCAGGATGTCCTCATTGCAGTTAGTACTGGGACTTGGCTCATGCCCACTTCAGCATTGGCTGCCCTGCCAGGGAAACCTCTACACACAGAACACCAGGATACCGAGCTTTCAGATACATCAATTTCACTTGTCCTACCAGAGGTCAGGTCAGACCAAGGCAACCACAGCACTAAGTGTCCTGGGACTCACAGCCATGCTAGCCACAGCTCCAATTAGCCAGCCAAAATCACCAGGGACACACAGTCAACACAGGGGATGACTATACACAATACCACTCCTTTAAAATTAGGAGAAATAGCTGTTCCACCAAAATCATGGAACCAAATAGAGTCAAGCAAAATAAGCAAACAGAGGATATACTCCAAATGAAAGAATAAAACAAAACCTAAGAAAAAGATCTAAATGAAATGAAGATAGCCAACCTACCTGATAAATAATTCAAAATAATGGTCATAAAGATGCTCACCATATTGGAGGAGAGAAGTGTGGATGAACTCAGTGATAATTTCAACAGAGACAGAAAATAGAGAATGAATCAGAGTTGATTAACAGAATAAATGAAATGGGAAAATGTATCAAAAAAGTATCCATACTGAACAGTTTTTTTAGTATGTGTTTAATTTTAATTTCTTCTTTCTTACAGAAAGAAAAAATAATTATAAAAAAAGAAGAAGAAAGATTAAAGGGTTAAAATATTCCCTGGATAATATCAAGCCAATAAAATAAACATTTTTATGAAAGGGGTCACAGAAGGGAAAGAGGAAGGAAGGAAGGAAGGAAGGAAGGAAGGAAGGAAAGAAAGAAAGAAAGAAAGAAAGAAAGAAAGAAAGAAAGAAAGAAAGAAAGAAAAGAAAAAAGAAAGAAAACTTATGTGAATAAATAATAGCTAAAACTTCCCTAATCTGGGAAAGGAGATATCCAGATTCAAGGAGCACAGAGAGTTCTAAACAAGATGAATTCAATGAGGTCCATAATGTGACACATAATAATTAAGATGTCAAAGACTAAAGAATTATAAAAGCAGCAAGAAAAAAGCACCAACTTACATACAAAGGAAACCCCATAAGGCTATCAGCTGATTTTTCAGCAGAAACTTTGCAGGCCAGAAGAAAGTGGCTTGATATATTCAAAGTGCTGAAAGGAAAGAACCAAAAACAGAAAACAAAAAACAAAAGTATAACCAAGAATACTCTATGAGGTAAGATTATAATTCAAAATTAAAAGAGAGATAGTTTCCCAGGCAAAAGTTAAAGGACTTCACCAGCAGTAAGCCAACTTTACAAGAAATGTTGAGGGGAATTCATTAAGTGGGGAGACAAAAGGCCACAGTTAGAAGTACAAAAATTATGACAGGACAAATTTCACAAGTAAAAGCAAATATAAACATAGTAGAGCAGTTACTTATAAAACCAGTACAAAGGTTAAAGACAAAAGTAGTAAAATCAACTATATCTAAAAAGCAAAGGAGACTCACAAATCAAAAGATATAAAATATGATAACATGTATGTAAAACATAGATAGGAAAGTAACTATGAGGAGTTTTTTTAGAATGTGTTCAATTTTAAGTAACCATCAACTTGACAAGACTGCTATGTAATTAGGATGTTGGATAGGAACTTCGTGGTAACACAAACCAAAACAGTAAAGTAAAGAGAACAGTAAGTAAAGTAAGTAAAGAGAAACAATGCAACACAAACAGTAAGTAAACAGTAAGTAAAGAGAAACAATGCAACACAAAACATTAAGAAAGTTCTTAATCACAAAGAAAGAGAGCAAGAGAAAAAGAAACAAAGAAGAACTACAAAAACAATCAGAAATCAATGTACAAAATGTCAATAAATACTTATCAATAACTGCTTTAAAGATGGTCTAATCAAAAAACATAGTTGTGAAGGAATGGATTTAAAAAACAAGATCCAGGCAGCCTGGGTGGCTCAGCAGTTGAGCATCTGCCTTCAGCCCAGGACGTGATCCTGGAGACCCGGGATCAAGTCCCACGTCAGGCTCCCAGTAGGGAGCCTGCTTCTCCCTCTGCCTGTGTCTCTGCCTTTCTCTCTCTCTCTCTCTCTCTCCCCCTCATGAATAAATAAATAAATAAATCTTAAAAAAAAAAACAGGCTCTATGTATATGCTCTATGTATATGTATATGACATAAGAGACTTATGTCAGGCCTAAAAACACATACAAATGGAAAATAAAGGAATAGAAAAAGATATTCCATGCAAATGAAAGCAAAAAATGCTGGGGGTAATACCTACACCAGACAAAATAGACTTTAAAACAAAAGGGCATCACATACTGATAAAGGGATCAACTCAACAAGAAGATATAACAATTGTAAGTATCTATGCACCCAACTTTGGGGCACCTAAATACACAAGGCAAATATTAGCATAAATAAGTAGAGAAATTGCCAGTAATCCAATGATAGGAGGGGACTTAACACCAAACTTATATCAATGGATGGATCAGAGAGAAAATCAACAAGGAAACAGTGGCTTTGAATGATGCATTAGCCCAGACAGATTTAAAAGATATGTAGAGAAGATTCCATCCAAAAGCAATAAAATACACATTCCTTTCAAGTGCACATGAAACATTTCCCAGGACAGATCATGAATTAGGTTACAAAACAAGTCTCAATAAATTTAAAAAGACTGAATTTATAATAAGCCATCTTTTCCAACCACAATGGTATGACACTAGAAATCAATTATAATGGAAAAAACACAAACATGTGGAGGCCAAACAATATGCCACTAAACAACCAATGGGTCAAGAAATAAATTAAAGAGAAAATAAAAAATACATGGAAATAAATGAAAATGAAAACACAGGTCCAACATCCTGGGACACAGCAAAAGTAGTTTAGAGATGAACATTTATACAATACAGGCATACCTCAAGAAACAAGAAAAATCTCGAATAAATGATCTAACTTTATATCTAAAGGGACTAGAAAAAGAAGAACAAAATCCAAAGTTAGGGTGAGGGAGAGAAAAATAACAATCAGAATGGAAATAAGTTAAATAAGAACCAAGAAAACAATAGAAAAGATCAATGAAACCAAGACCTGGTTCTGTGCAAAAATAAATACAAGTGATAAACCTTTAGTCAGACTCATCAAGAATAAAAGACAGAGGACCCAAACAAATAAAATCAGAAATGAAAGAGAAGTAACAATAGACATTGCAGAAATACAAAGGATTATTAGAGACCACTACGAAAAATGATATGCCAATAAATTGGACAACCTAGAAGAAATGGATAAACTTCTAGAAACATACAATCTTCTAAAACTGAAAACGGAATAAAAGTTCTGAACAGACTGATTATTAGTAACCAAATTGAATTGGTAATCAAAAACCTCCCAATAAATATCCAGGACTGGGCGGAATCTCAGGTGAATTCTACCAAACATTTCAAGATGAGTTAACAACTATTCTCCTCAAACTGTTCTAAACAATAGGAGAGGAAGGAAATACATTTTATGAGGCAAGCATTGCCCTGAACCAAAATCAATGACATTGCTAGCCACACACACACACACACACACACACATACACATACACATTATGGGAAAATATTCCTGAAGAACACACATGCAAAAATCCTCAACAAAATATTATCAAACCACATTCAGTAATACATTAAAAGGATCATTCGCCACAATCAAGTGGAATTTATACAGGGTATGCAAAGATGGCTCAATTTCAGCAAATCCACAACAGGATATACTACATTAAGAAAATAAAGGATATAAATCATACAATCATTTTGATACAGAAAAAGCATGTGACAAAATTCAACATCCATTTATGATAAAAATTCTCAACAAAATGGGTTTATAGGAAACATATTTCAACTTAATAAAGGCCATAAATTATAAACCCATAGCTAACATACTCAATGGTGAGAGACAGAGGTTTTCAAGATCAGGAACAAGACAAGGATGCCCACTTTCACCAATTTTATTCAACATAGTACTAAAGTCCTAACCATAGCAATCAGACAAGAAAAAAACAAATAAATAAAAGGCCTCCAAACTGGTAAGGAAGAAGTAAAAGAGCCACTATTTGCATGACATGTATTATACATAGAAAACCCTAAAGACTCACCAAAAAACTATAAATTCAGTAAAGTTGAAGGATACATAATACACATAAATCTGTTGCATTTCTATACACCAATAATGAAGTAGCAGAATGAGAAACTAAAGTGGAAAATTCATTTACAATTGTACTGCAGAGAATAAAATACCTAGGAATAAAATTAACCAAGAAGGTGAAAGACTTGTACTCTGTAAACTATAAAATATTGATGAAAGACATTAAAGTTGCATAAACAAATGAAAATATATTCTATGCACATGGATTGGAAGAATTAATATTGTTTAGGTGTCCATACTACCCAAGACAACTACAGATTCAATGCCACCAATATTAGAATATTAATAGAATTTTTCACACCATCACAGATTCAATGCAACTCCTATCAAAATACCAATAACATTTTTCACAGATCTAGAATAAATAATACAAAATTTGTACAGAACTGCAAAAGACCATGAATAGCCAAAGTAATCTAGAGAAAGAACAACAAAATTGGAAACATTATGCTCCCTGATTTCAACTGTATTACAAAATTATGGTAATCAAAACAGCATGATATCAGAATAAAAACAAACTCCTAGATAGAAACCTCAGTCTTTGGGAATCCCTGGGTGGGTCAGCAGTTTAGCGCCTGCCTTTGGCCTGGGGCATGATTCTGGAGTCCCAGGATCAAGTCCTGCATTGGGCTCCTGCATGGAGCCTGCTCCTCCCTCTGCCTGTGTCTCTGCCTCTCTGTGTCTCTCATGAATAAACAAATAAAATCTTAAAAGAAAAAAAAGAAAAGAAACCTCAGACATAAACCCATACATATATGGTCAATTAATGTACGACAAAGTTAAGAATATACAATGAGGAAAAGACATACTTTTTAATGAATGTTGTTGGGAAAACTGGACAGCTACATGCAAAGAATGAAACTGGGTCATTACCTCACATCACACACAAAAATTAACTCAAAATTGACTAAGGACTTGCATGTAAAATCTAAACCCATGAAACTCCTAGAAGAAAACATAGATAGTAAGCTTCTTAACACTATACTTGATGATATTTTTGGATTTGACACCAAAAGCAAAGACAACAAAATAAGAAATAAACAGGACTTCATCAAACTAAAAAGCTTCTGCACAAAGAAAATCAGCAGAATGAAAAGACAACTTACTGAATAAAAGATAATAAATGAAATCATATATATCTGATAAGGGGTAACTATCCAAAGTTTATAAAGCATCATACAACTCAATGGCAAATAGCAAGCAATCAGATTTAAAAATGAGCAGAGGACCTGAATAGACATTATTTCAAAGAAGACATATGGATGGCCAGCAGATACATAAAAAGGTACTCGACATCACTAACCATTACAGATGCACAAATGAAAACCATATCACCTTATAACTGTTAGAATGGGTAGTATCAAAAAGACAAGAAACTAACCTCCTAGGAAGATGGTGAAGTAGGATGACCCTGAGCTCACCTTATCCCATGGATACATCTAGGTAACACCCACATCAGTGTAAATAATCCAAAAACAGCTGAACAGTGGCAGATCATGCTCTCTACAGCTAATTGTAGAGCAGAGGCCACACTGAAAATGGTAGGAAGGGAGGAAACATGGTCAGGAACAAAATAGATACTCAAAATTGACTGGGAGGGAGGGACACTGAAAACACAGAGAAGGGAGAAGAGCAAAATCCACACCAAGCACCCCAGGCACAGGGAATCTTCACTAAAAAAACAAATTTCCATAACATTTGATTTGGAAAACCAGAGGGTCTTAACTTCATGACTTCTTACAATCAGTGGGCCCTAACACTTGGAACTTTAAAAATTAGCACACTCGGTTCTGGGAGAGGCAGGAAGGCAAAAGGAAACTGAGCCCTGATCCTGAAAGAGCCAGCAAAGCAAATGACTTCACCGAGATACAACATAGAAGCAGCAGTCTGAAAAATGCCTGGAGTATGTGGGAAAGAAATTTATTTCTTAAACTCAGAATGTGAACTGGAGGGAGAGGTAGGAATCTTTGGGAGACTTCTCAGAGAACAAAAGAAGTGATGGGAGCCACTTCCCTTCCCCAACCTCTTCCTAGATACACACATACCTGCAAGAATGAGCATGAACACTCTGTACCTAGCTGGGTAACAATGCACACTGCCCCATGCCTCTTGCAGAGTTGCCTTCTCCAGCATGCTCTTGGCAGGAGTTCTCCATAGCTGCTCCAGGTCCTTTGCGCAGCAAACTAATACAAACCTTACAAACGGTGTAGCCCACCCCCACATTCTCCTGTGGTCCCACCCTCAGCAGTCCTCAAAAACAGCTCTAGGTTCCTTCTGGTAGTAAACCAGCACAAACCTTACTGGCACTGCATGCTTCACCCCTGCGTTCTCCTGTGGATGCACCCACCAAAACACCCTCAATCGTCATCCTTTCAAAGCAGCCCCACATGGTATTGTGCTAACACTCCCAAGAGGGGCCTGCACAACTGACAAGTGACTCATGTCTGAGGAGAGGGGAAGATAACCATATGCAGCAGTTCAACCATATACAGCAGTTCACCAACAGTGTGCTAGAAGAAGACATTTGGTCATAGGCCCTGCCCATTCATGAAAGCCTCTCATGGAATAACAGAGAGAGAACACCCTGCAGCTCAGTGCAACTGCAATTCTGGGAGACACCAGTTCTGACCCAGCTCAAGCCCTAGGTGCCCCAAGACTGGCCCATAAACAACATAGGGATCAAATCCTGCCAATGATAGGCAATGAGAGCCATTGCAGATGACTGGACTGAAAGTAAATGTGGCCCAGCCACAACAGTAGGGTGCATGCTCCTGAAGACACCCTAGGTTCTAAGGAACAGGGGACATTGCACCACATGGCAATACAAGGCCTCTTCTTCATAAGACAACTACTTTCAAGAGCAGGAGATATAGCTGACTTTCCTAACACATAAAAGCAGATTCAGATTAGAAAAAATTAGGAGACAGAGGGATATCCCAAATGAAAGAACAAAATCACAGCAAGAGAACTAAACAAAACAGAGATAATATCCTTGATCAAGAATTTAAAGTAATGGTCATAAAGATACTCACTGAACTTAAGAATGGAGGATCTCAGCAAGATCCTCAACAAAGACATAGAAAACACAAAATAGAACCAATTAGAGATTTAAAAAAAAAAAAAACAAACCTCAACAACTAAAATGAAAAACACAGTAGAAGGAATAAATAGTACACTAGAGGAAGCAGAAGGACATATCAGTGACTTGCAGGACAGAGTAATGGAAAGCAAAAATAGCTGAACAGGAGAAAGAAAAAAGAATAATTTAAAAAATGAGAATAGACTGACAGAATTCAGCAGCACCATTGAGCATAACAATATTTGCATTATAGGGATCCCAAAAGGAGAAAAGGGGGAAAAGAGGGAGAAAAAAATAAATGTAAATTTATAAAAATAAATATAATTTATAATAAATATTTATATATAATATAATAAAATATATAATAAATATTTATTTATAAAAATAAATAAAAATTGTAAAGTATAATGCCATATACCTAAAATGGGTAAAAGAGGGAGGAGGAACAAAAATTTAGTGCTTTTAGGATGCTTTCAACTTTAAGCAACCATCAATATAGAGTGCTATATGCATATAATGTTATACATCAACCTAAAGGTAGTGAAAAATCAAAAACAAGTAATAGATATGCAAAAAATGAAGAGAAAGGAATCCAAGTATATCAGTAAAGAAAGCCAGCAAACCATGAGAGAAGAGAGCAAGAAGAGAAAGGAAGAGAAGAACTACAAAAACAACCTTAACACAAGTAAAAAATGGCAATAAGTACATACCTATCAATAATTACTTTGAATGTAAATGGACTAAACCCTCCAATAAAATGGCAAAGTAACATAGTAGGTTTAAAAAGCAAGGGCTCATCTATATGCTGCCTGCAAAAGACTCACTTCAGACCTAAAGACACATAAAGATTGAAAGTGAAAGGATGGATAAACACTGATGATGCAAATAGAAGTGAAAACAAATCTGAAAAAAAAAAAATAAAAATAAAAAAAAAAAAAAAAAAAAAAAAAAGAAAACAAATCTGAGGTAGCAATATTTATATCAGACAAAATATGCTTCAAAACAAAAACTTTAACAAGAGATAAAAAAAGACACTACATAATTATAAAGGGACAATCCAGGGCAGCCTGGGTGGCTCAGCGGTTTAGTGCTGCCTTCCACCGGGGCCTGATCCTGGAGACCCGGATCGAGTCTCATGTCTGGCTCCTGGGTGGAGCCTGCTTCTCCCTCTGCCTGTGTCTCTGCCTCTCTCTCTCTCTCTCTCTCTCTGTCTCCCATGAATAAATAAAATCTTAAAAAAAAAATAAAGGGACAATCCAACAAGATATAACTGCTTCCAACAGTTTAAATATTTCTGCTTCCAACATGGGAGCACCCAAATAAATAAAGCAGCTATTAACAAACATAAAGGAACTAATTGGGGCAGCCTGGGTGGCTCAGCAGTTTAGCACTGCCTTCAGCCCAGGGCCTGATCCTGGAGATCTGGTATCGAGTCCTGCGACCGGCTCCCTGCATGGAGCCCACTTCTCCCTCCGCCTATGCCTCTGTCTCTGTCTGTCTCTCTCTCTGTGTCTCTCATGAATAAATAAATAAAATCTTTTTTTTAAAAAGGAAATTGATAATAATATAAATACAATATATTTAAATATATGTAAACATGTGATTTACATATATTTAAATACAAATACAAGAATAGGAGGGACTCTAACCATTCACTTACATCAGTAGATAGATCAAACAAAATCAATAAGGAAACACTGGTTTTGAATAACACCTTGGACCACATGGATCTAAGATATATTCAGAACATCCCATCAAAAGAGAGCAGAACAAAAAAGAAAAAAAAAAAAGAGAGCAGAACACACATTATTTTCAAGTGCATATGGAACATTCTCCAGAATAGATGTTAGGCCAGAAAACAAGTCTCAATAAATTAAAAAAACAGTGAAGTGGTATCAAACATCTTTTCCAACCACAACACCATGAAAGTAGAAATCAACCACAAGAAAAAAATCTGGAAAGAACACAAATCATGGGGGTTAAATAATATGCCACTAAACAAAGAATAGGTCAACCAAGAAATCAGAGGAAATCAAAAAACACATGCAGACAAATGAACATGAAACAATTCCAAAACCTTCGGGATACAGCAAAAGTGGTTTTAAGGGTAAAGTTTATAGCAATACAGGCCTACTTCAAGAAGCAAGAAATATCTCAAATAAACCACCTAACCTTAAGGAGCTAGAAAAAGATGAACAAACAAAATCCAAAACCAGTAGGAGGAAGGAAATAATAAAGATTACACCAGAAATAAATAAATAGGAAAAAAACCCAAAACAATAGAACACATCAGTGAAACCAGGAATGGTTCTTTTAAAAAAAGTCAACAAAATTGGTAGACCTTTGCCAGACTCCTCAAACAAACAAGCTGGGGCTCAACACAATCAGAAATGAAAGAAAGATCAAAGAGAAATAAATCAAAACTACAGAAATACAAAGGATTATAAGAGAATATTAAAAATTATATATGCCAACAAACATGACAACTTAGAAGAAATTGATAAATTCCTAGAAACATATAACTTTCCAAAACTGAATCAGAGAGAAATAGAAAATTTGAAGAGACCAACTACCAGCAATGAAATTGAACCAGTAATAATAATAATAAAAAATTCCCATCAATCAAAAGTCAGGACCAGATGGCTTCATAGGTGAGAGTTAATACCTATTCTTCTCAAACTACTCAAAAAAAAAAAAAAAAAATAGAAGAGGAAGGAAAGTTCCAAATTCATTCTATGAGACCAGCAAAACAAGTCTCAACAAATTAAAAAAAAACAGTGAAGTGGTATCAAGCATCTTTTCCAACCAGATAAAGAAAGTGATACAAAAACCAGATAAAAACATTACAAAAAAAGAGAGAAAAGAAGGGAGGAAGGGAGGAGGAGAGGAAGGAAGGAAGAAAAAACTACAGGCTAACATCTCTGATGAACATAGAGGCAAAAATCCACAAGAAAATATTAGGAAACTTTATTCAATAATACATTTTAAGAAATCATTCACATGATCCAGTAGGATTTATTTCCACAATGCATGAATGGTTCAATATTCAAAAATCAATCAACCTGATATGCAACATCAAGAAAGAATATAAATCATATGATCATTTCAATAGATGTAAAAAAGAAAAGCATTTGACAATGTACAACATCCATTCATGATTAAAGCTCTCAACAAAATAGGTTTAGAGGGATCATGCCTCAACATAGTAAGGGCCTTATATAAAAAAATCTACAGCTAACATTATACTCAATAGTGAAAAACTGGGAGCTTTTCTCTTAAGATCAGGAACAAGACAAGGATGTCAATTCTCACCACTTTTATTCAACATAGTACTCGATATCCTAACTAGTCATCAGAAAGGAAACAAAAGCCATCCAAATCAGTAATGGAGAAGTAAAACTTTCACTATTTGTAGATAACATGATGACATATGTAGAAAACCCAAAGACTCCACCAAAAACTGCTAAAACTGATAAATGAATTCAGTAAACTCACAGGATTTCAATGTACAGAAATTGAAATCAATGTACAGAAATCTGTTGCATTTCTATACACTAATAATGAAGTACCAGAAGGAGAAATTAAGAAAACAGTTCCATTTACAATTGCACCAAAACTAAGAAGATACCTAGGAATACACTTAACCAAGGGGTGAAAGACCTATACTCTGAGAAGAGTGGTGAAAGAAATTGAAGATAACACAAACAGATGGAAAGATATTCTGTGTTCATGGATTAGGAGAATTTATATTATTAAAAAGGCCATACTACCCAAAGCAATCTACAGTTTCAATGTAATCTCTGTCAAAGTAGCAAAAGCATTTTTCACAGAACTGGAACAAACAATCCTAAAACTTGTATGCAACAAAAGAAGACCTGTTTATCCAAAGCAATCTTGAAAAAGAAGAACAAAACTGGAAGTATCACAATCCCAGATTTAAGGATATACTGCAAAACTGTAGTAATCAAAGCAGTATGTTACTGGCACAAAAACAGACACATAGATCAACATAACAGAACAGAGAGCCTAGAAATAAATTTATGAGTTAATAGTTGAATAATTTATGACAAAGAAGGACAGAATATGCAATAGGAAAAAGACAGTCTCTTCAACTGTATGGTATTGGGAAAACAGGACAGATACATATGGGGGGGGAGGAAAGAAAAGAAACTCGACCACTTTTTTTACATTATACACAAAAATAAATTCAAAATGGATTAAGGGCCTGAATGTGAGACCAGAAACCATAAAAATCCTAGAAGCAAGCACAGACAATAATTTCTCTGACATTAGCCATAGCAATATTTTTCTAGATATGTCTCTTGAGGCAAGGGAAACAAAAGCAAAAATAAACTATTGGGACTACATCAAAATAAAAAGCTTCTGCATAGCAAAGAAAACATTCAACAAAACAAAAAGTAAACCTATTGAATGGAAGAAGATACTTGAAAATGATATATCCAATAAGGGTTTGGTATGCAGAATGTGTAAAGAACTTAAACTCTACACCAAGAAAACAAACAATCCAATTAAAAATTGGCAAAAGACATAAACGACATTTCTCCAAAGACGACATACAGATGGCCAACAGACCTATGAAAAGATGTTCATCACTCATCATCAGGGAAATGCAAATCAAAACCACAATAAGATATCACCTTACACCTGTCAGAATGGCTACAATCAAAAACACAAGAAACAGCAAGTGTTGGCAAGGATGTGGAGAAAAAGAAATCCTCATACACTGTTGGTGAGTGTGCAAACTGGTGCAGCCACTATGAAAAATACTATGGAGATTCCTCAACAAATTAAAAATAGAAATATCATATGATACAGTAAATCTACCACCCAAAAAATACAAAAATACTAATTCAAAAGAATACATGCACCCCTATGTTTACTGTAGCATTATTTAAAACAGTCAAATTATGTAAACAACCAAGTGTCCATTGAGAGATGAATAATTAAAGATGTGGTATATGTTTTATGTATATGTATACACACGCACACACACACATACACAATGAAACGTTACCAGCCATAAAAAGAATGAAATCTTGCCATTCACAACAACATGGATAGGTATAATGCAAGAAATAAGTGAAATAAGTCAGAGAAAGACAAATACCATATGATTTTATTTATATATGAAATTTTAGGGTAAAAACACAAGTGAACAAAGAAATAAAGAGACAAAAAAAAAAAAACCCAGTCTTAAACATAGAGAACAAACTGGTGGTTATGTAGGGGAGGCTGATGGGGAGTGGTGAAATAGGAGAAGGTGATCAAGAATATATTTATCATGATGAGCAATGAGTAATATGCAGAATTGTTGAATAACAATATTGTACACCTGAAACTAATATAACACTATACGTTAAGTATACTAAAAATACATTACATACATACATACATTTTGGGAAAATACATTTTTTTTTCAAAAAAGAGAAAATAATGTGTTGGCAATAATGTGGAGAAAAGGGAAACCTCGTGCACAGTTGGTAGGATAGTAAGTGATCCAGCTACTATAAAAAACATTATAGAGGTTCCTCAAAATTAATAAAAATAGAACTACCATATGATCCAGCAATTCTACTTCTGGATATTTATCCAAAATAAACAAAAAACTTAATTCAAAAAGATATATGTTTTCCCATGTTCAATGCATCATTTACAATAGCCAAGGTATGGATAAAACATTAATGTTCATTAACAAATGAGTCAACAAAGAAGGTATATCGTATAGAGACTTGGGAAGATGGCAAAGTAGGAGGACCCTGAGCTCACCCTGTCTCATGTTTACAACTAGATATCATTCACATCTAAATAAAAAACTGAATAGCATCTGAAGACTGGCAGTACAAACTCCACAACTAAATGTAGAGAAGATGCATCTGAAAGGTTAGGAAAGTCAGAAAGGCCAAGAGAGGTCACCCATAGGAGGGAGCTATGCATAAGAGAGGGCAGAAAAATACACCTTTGCATCTGTTCAAACTGACTTTGGAATGTGTTGGGCAATTTGGTGGAAAGTGAGGAAGCTGCCAGGTGCCATTTTACTTTCCTACACCCAGCATAAACACAGAGCCATCTGCGGGAAGATTGTGCCATGCCTATGAATTATCCTAAGGACTCACCCATTCCAAGCCTGCCAGCCTCATTCCTGGGTTTAGGGAAAATTTTGTTAAAGTGCATGCCCCACCCAGCCACTGGGTGCACAGCTGCCACTATGCACCATGCCCAGCTGTACATTCCCAGCTACTGTTGCATGTTGAGCCCAGCCATGCCCAGCCACACACCTGTGGCTGCCCAGCATGTAGCCCCCAGCTGTCACAGTGTTTGGGGGATCCAGCATAGGACTAGTGACCCATTGCAAATTTTGCTAACACTACTGCCCCATTCCCGAATTCCTGGTGGGCACCTCCTCAGAGCTGGCCTATCTGGGTCCCACTAACACCACAGAGAGTAAGCACAACCCACAATAGGCAGAGAGTCAGTATGGATGACTGCACTGGAAGGAAAAGTGACTCAATACATTAATAGGGTGTAAGCAACACACACAGAATACTATCCTGAAGCACCAGTTTCTGGTGAACAGGGAACACTCCACTGCAGGACCTCTACTTCATAAAGTCACTATCAAGAGTGAAAGACATAGCTGGCTTTCTTAGCAGTCACAGATGCAGAGGCACACAAAATGAGGAGAAAGAGAAATTTATCCCAAATGAAATAAGAGGACAAAGCCACGGCCAGAGATTTAAATGAAAACAGATATATAAGTAACACGACTGATGGAGAATTTCTTTAAAATGACCATAAGGATACTCACTGGACTTGAGACAAGAGTGGAAGATATGAATGAGACTCTTAACACTGAAATAAGGAATGACATATAGTAGAGATAAAGGGCTCAATAAATGAAATGAGAAAAAAAAAAACCACACTTGTTAGAGGAACACCTGGGTAGCTCAGCAGTTGAGTGTCTGCCTTCAGCCCAGGGAATGATCCTGGAGTCCCAGGATCGAGTGTCACATCAGGCTCCCTCCATGGAGCCTGCTTCTCTCTCTGCCTATGTCTCTGCCTCTCTCTCTCTCTCTCTGTCTCTGTCTCTCATGAATAAATAAATATTTTAAAAAAAGAAAAAACACTTGATAGAATGAATTGAAGGATGGAAGAAGCAGAGGAATGAATTAGTGACCTAGAAGACAGAGCAATGGAAAGTAATCAAGCTGAACAAAGAGAGAAAAAAGAATTACACAAAATGAAAATAGACTTAGGGAACTCAGTGACTCCATTAAATGAAATAACATTCATATGATATGAGAATAAGGGGGAAGGGAAGGGGGTGGAAAGGGGATGGGGAAAGTGGGGAGAGGGAAGGAAGGAGAGGGAGGGAGAGGAGGGGGAAGAGGAGGAGAAGGAGGAGGAGATGAGAGAAAAGGGGACAGAAAAATTTATCTGAAATAATAAAGAAATAATAGCTGAAAACATCCCTAATCTGGGGAAGGAAACAGACATCCAGATCCAGGAGGCACAGAGAATTCTCATCAAAATCAACAAAAACAGATCCACACTAAGACATATTATAATTAAACTTACAAAATACAGTGATAAAGGTAAAATATTAAAAGCAGCAAAACAAAAGAAGTCAATAACTTACAAAGGAAAACCCATAAGGCTAGCATGAGATTTTTCACAGAAACCTTGCAAGCCAGAAGAGTGGCATGATATACACAAAGTGCTGACTGATAAAAATCAGAGGTCAAGAATACTCTACCCACAAGACTATCATTCAGAATAGAAGGAGAGATAAAGAGTTTCTCAAACAAACACTAAAGGAGTTTATGACCACTACATTAGCCCTGCAAGAAATATTAAAGGGTACTCTTTATGTGGAAAGGAGAGACCCCAAAGTGACAGTGTAAGTGTAGGAAACATAAAATCAGTAAAAATGAATATTTTTGTAAAAGAATCAGTCAAGGAACTCACACAGAAAAGGATGTAAAATATCATAATATATATTTAAATATGGGGAGGAGAGAAGAAAAGAATGAGTTCAAACTTAAGCATCAACTTAATATAGACTATTTGGAGGAAAGGTTATATACAAACTTAATGGTAGCTATGGATCAAATCCACTAAAAAACATACAAAAAATGAAGAGAAAAAATCTAAATATAGAACTTAAAGAAAATCAACAAAAGAAGAAAAAGAAAGGATCAGAGAAAATCTTCAGAAACAACCACAAAATAATAAAATGTCAAAAAATACATCTCTATCAATAATTATTTTGAATGTAAATGGACTATAAACTTCAATAAAAATACATAGGGTGACAGAATGGATAAAAACAATAATAATAATAATAATAATAAACAAGGGTATCCCTGGGTGGCTCAGAAGATTAGCGCCTATCTTTGGCCCAGGATGTAATCCTGGAGTCCCGGGATTGCATCCCGGGTTGGGCTCTCTGCATGGAGCCTGTTTTTCCCTCTGCCTGTGTCTCTGCCTCTCTCTCTCTCTTTCTCTGTGTGTGTGTGTCTCTCATGAATAAATAATTAAAATCTAAAAAAAAAAAACAAGATATAAAATCTAAAGATACCTGCAGATTGAAAGGGGATGAAGAAACATCTATCATACAAAAGACTATCAAAAGAAAGCCAAAGTAGTAACGTTTATATAAGACAAAATAGACTTTAAAATGAAGAGTTTAAGAAGAGACAAAGAGCACTGTATTATAATAAAAAAAAAAAAAACAATCCAACAAGGAGATATAACAATTGTAAATATTTATGCACCCAACATGGGAGCAACCAAATTAACATAAAACAGTTAATAGCAAACAGGGGAACTAATTGATAGTAATATAATAATTGTGTGGGACTTTAACACTCCACTTACATCAATGGACAGAACATCTAAACAAACAAACAGACAAAAAAAACACAAAGAAACTATGGCTTTGAATGACACATTGGAACAGATGGATTTAACAGATACATTCAGAACATTCCATCCTAAAGCATCAGAATACACCTTCTATTCAAGTGCACAAGGTACTTTCTCCAGAATGAATCACATATTAGCCTACAAAACCAGCCTCCACAAATTCATGAAGATCAAAGTCATTCATCTTTTCTGACCACGGTGCTATGAAACTAGGAGTCAACCACAAGAAAAATCTGGAAAGACCACAAATTCGTCAAGGTTAAATATCACACTACTAAACAATAAATGGGTCAACTAAGAAATCAAAGAATAAATTAAAAAGCATATGGAAACAAATGAAAATGAAACATAACAGTCCAAAACCTTTGGGATTCAGCAAAAACAGCTCTAAGAGGGAAGTTTATAGCACAATAGGCCTATCTCAAGAAGCAAGAAAAATCTCAACTTAATCTTAAACCTGAGGGAGCTAAGAAAAGAGTAAACAAAACCTAAAACCAGCAGAAGTAAATGATACAGAAACTAAAAAAGCAAACAACAGATCAATGAAACCAAGAACTGGTTCTTTGAAAGAAAAAAAAAATCAATAAAATTGATAAACCCTTAGCCAGCCTTATCAAGAAAAAAAAGAGAATGGGCTCAGGTAAATAAGACCACAAGTGAGAAAGGAGAAATAACAACCAACACCACAACAACACAAGTAATCATAAGAGAATATTAAGAAAAACTATATGAGAAAAAATTGGACAGCCTAGAAGAAATGGGAAAAGTCCTAGAAATATATAAACTACCAAAACTGAAACAGGAAGAAATAGAAAATGTGAACAGAGTGATTCCTGGCAAGGAAACTGAATCAGTATTCAAAAACCTCCCAACAAACAAGTCAGGACCAGATGGCTTCAGAGGTGAATTCTACCAAACTTTTAATGTGGAGTTAATACCCATTCTTCTCAAACTATTCCAAAACATAGGGGCACCTGGGTGACTCAGTCAGTTGAGCATCTGCCTTTGGCTCAGTTTATGATCCTAGGGTACTGGGTTAGAGCCCCCTGTCTTTAGCCTCCCTGCTCAGCAGGGACCCTGCTTCTCCCCCTTTCCCCCCCCTGCCCTTCCCACTGCTTGTGCTTGATTTATCTCTCTCTTTCTCAAATAAATAAAATTTTTTAAAAGAAAACTATTCCAAAAAATAGAAGACAAACACTTCCAAATTCATTCTATGAGGCCAGCATTATCCTCATATAAAGTCACTACTAAAAGAGAGGTAAAGGACAACATGCCTGATGAATATAGATGCACAAATCCTCAACAAAATACTAGCAAACTGAATTCAACAATACATTAAAAAATCATTCACCACAATCACATGGGATTCACTCCTGGGTTGCAAGGGTAGTTTAATATTTGCAAATTAATCAACGTGATACATCACATTAATAAGTGAAATAACAGGAGCCATATGATCATTCCAATAAATGCAGAAAATGCATTTGACAAAGTACAACATCCACTCATGATAAAAACCCTCAAGAAAGTAGGTTTAGAAGGAACATGCCTCAACATAATAAAGACCATGTATAAAAAACCCACAGTCAACATCATCCTCAATGTGGAGAAACTGAGAGCTTTTCCCCTAAGGTCAGGAAAAAGACAAGGATGTCCACTGTTACCACTTATTCCACATAGTACTGGAAGTCCTAGCCATAGCAATCAGACAAGAAAATGAAATAAAACCATCCAAATCAGTAAGGAAGAAGTAAAACTTTCATTATTTGCAGATAACATTATACTATGTATGGAAAATCCTGAATAGTCCACCAAAAAACTGCTAGAAAGAACTGATAAATGATATTAATAAAGTAACAGAACATACGATCAATGTATAGATATATGTTGCATTTCTATACACCAATAATGAAGCAGGAGAAAGAGAAATTAAGAAAACAATCCCATTTATAACTGCCCCAAAAATAAGATATCTAGGAACAAACTTCACCAAACAGGTACAAGATCTGTACCCTGGAAAGTATAAAGCACTGATGAAAGAAATTGAAGATGACACAGATGGCCGATTCCATGCTCATGGATTGGAGGAACAAATATTATTAATGTGTCTCTACATTTTGATGCAATCTACACATTTAACATAATCCCTATCAAAATACCAATAGTAGCATTTTTCACAGAACCAGGACAAACAATTCTAAAATGTGCATGGAACAACAAAAGAGCCCTAAAAGCCAAAACAACCTTCAAAACAGAAAGCAAAACTGGAGGCATTACAATTCCAGACTTCAAGTTATATTTTAAAACTTTTGTAATCAAAACAGTATAGTACTGGCACAAAACCAGACACATAGATCAATAGAACAGAATAGAAAACTCAGAAATAAACCCACAATTATATAGTCAAATTAATCTTTGAAAAAGCAAGATAAAATATCCAATGGGAAAAGGACAGTCTCTTCTTCACCAAATGGTGTTGGGAAAACTGGATGCAACATGCAAAAGAAAGAAACCAGTTTCTAACATTGATACAAAAATAAATTCAAAATGTATTAAAGACCTAAATGTAAGACTTGAAACCATAAAAATCCTAGAAGAGAATACAGGTAGGTAATAACCTCTTTCACATTGGTCCCAACAACTTTTTTCTAGCTACATCTCCTGAGGCAAGAGAAAAAAGCAAAAATAAGCTATTGGGACTTAAAAGCTTCCACACAATGAAGGAAACAATCAACAAAACTCAAAGGCAATCTACAAAACAGAAGATATTTGCAAGTGACACATATACTAAAGGGTTAGTATCCAAAATATATAAAGAACTTATACAACTCCATATCAAAAAAACTAAATAATCCAATTTAAAATTGGCAGAAGACATGATCAGACATTTCTCCGAAGAAGACATCAGATGGCCAACAAACACATGAAAAGATGTTCATCATCACCATCAGGGAAATGCAAATTCAAACTACCATGAGATATCATCTCACGCCTGCAAAATGGCTAAAATAAAAAACCCAAGAAACATCGAGTAGTAGAAAGGTTGTACAGGAACTCTGTTGCACTGTTGGTGGGAACACAGCATGCTGACTATAGGTAATAATCCTGCATTGAACATTTGAAAGTTGCTAAGAGAATAGTTCTTACAAGTACTAATCACAATGGGAAACAATTTTTTAACTGTGTGTGGCATCAGATGTTAATCAGACTTATTATGGTGATCATTTGCAATATATATAAATATGAAATCCTTATGTTGTGCAACTGGAACTAATATGATGTTCATATTACCTCAATAAAAATGAATATTAGATAATAAATATGAAGGTACTACAAATTATACTTAAATGTGCTAATAAGCTGGGAACTTTCTGCCTCTGTGCTCGAGGAGAATCTTCAACCTCCTCCACATCACATTTAGCATACTTAATGTTGGTTAATTGCCTCAAGTCCCCTTCAGCCCCTTAGTTCTTTTCTTTTTTTTTTTTTTAAGATTTTATTTATTTATTCATGAGAGACAGAGAGAGAGAGAGAGAGAGAGAGAGAGAGAGAGGCACAGACACAGGGAGAGGGAGAAGCAAGCTCCTTGCAGGAAGCCTGAAGTGGGACTTGATCCTGGGTCTCCAGGATCACACCCTGGGCTGAAGGTGGTGCTAACCCGCTGAGCCACCCGGGCTGCCCCTGGCCCCTTAGTTCTATGAGGACAGGTATCATGCCTGTTTTTGTCCATCCCATCTCTAATATAGAGCACATGTGAGAATTGAGTAAAAAAAAAAAATTAAAGTTACATTTATTTAATTAGATACTATATAGCCATGAGAGAAATGATGTAGCACTATAGCAATAGCCACAGAAAGCTGCCCACAATATGCCATTTAGTCAAAGGGTAAAAAATAAAGGCATGGATTGGATGAATGTGTATGAATATGCACAGTGATAATCTCTGAATGCTGGAATTTTGAAGGCTTTTAACTTTTAGATTGTGCCTTTAGATCTTAAACTACCAATGAGCAAATGATATATCTAAAATAATTTAAAAGCTAATTTTTATTTCTTAAAAAAGATTTTATTATTTGATAGAGAGGGAGCAAGCACACGAGGAGGGGGAGTGGCAGACAGAGGGAGAGGGAGAAGCAGGCTTCCTGCTGAGCAGAGAATCTGACTGGGAGCTCCATCCCAGGACACTAAGATCATGACCTGAGCTAAAGGCAGATGCTTAACCTACTGAGCCAGCCAGGCACCCCAAGATATTTTAACTTTTAAGTAAAACTTTTCCTATTTCCTTATCACTATGTTTAACAAGACTTAGATCAAATACCATGTCTTCGGCGAAGGTAGGTGTTTTGAGGCCCACGCCCTGTCCAAGAGGTGAAGCTCTCCATGATCTCTGCTTTCTCATACATCTTCCCAGTCTGTACAGTGGAAAAGCACTGGGTCACCCAGGCAAGCCAATCCCCTGGCACCATAGCCTTGGCTTGAACTGTTCTTTCCATCACCAATACCATTTACCTTTTCACCATATAGTCAGTGAGTATCTATTCACATAAGCCCTGAATATCTATGCTAGACCCTAAACTAGACAGAAGGAAGGCATGGGGGATTGGCTGGCACAGAGTCCATGCCCTCAAGGAGGAAGATCACAGAATCCCTGGGAGACAAGGCATATACACGTGCATGTGTGCCCACCTACCAACACTGAAGAGCAGGATTGTCTACATCCCACTGCCTTGAGGACAGTCTTTGCACTCTTCTGGTGATTCCTAGCTATGCCTAGAAGCCAGTTTGCCAATGACAGTGGACAACATTGACTATTGTCTGTCTTTCTAGCTGATATAGATGCATTTTAATATTTTCCATTAGAAAAAGTACTGGTGGTAATTTTGAAAAGTACACAGAAATATATAGAAACAATAAACTCATGAATAATTTTTCTAAGACATGAGCACTGTTAATATTTTAACTGGTTTCATTTTAACCCTCTGATTCTTTTTTCTTACATAGCTGAGATAAAATTAGATATTCAAGTTTTAATCTTATTTTTCCTGATAGTTTAGGATTAGTATTTACTCATGTCATTAAACATACTTCCTAAACACCATTCCTTAGGGCAGCATGATAATTCATTATATGAGCACATTCTATTTGCCAGGTGCTGTACTGAACACTGTAGCAGCTGTAGAACTAATGCTGGGGAGCGCTAACTACTTCTCTAAGAAGTGGATAAGGGGATTGATTCGTTTCATCCTCACAATTTCAGGAGAGAACATTCAGTATAAAGAAGAAAAAGGTTGTCAGTTACAAGAATGTAAAGTGCTTGATCAAAGTCAGAGGTGGTAAAGGGTGGAACTAGGTTATGAACCTAGAAAATCTGATGAACTATTATGCTACTCCCTGCCCTCATCCCCCAAATGGATAGTAATGACTCATACTAAACCATATGCCAGGCACCTGGCTAAGTCTTTGAGGTGAATTAATTTATGTAATTCCCACTATCATTCCCTTACTGTTCTTTTTTTATAGATGAGAAAGCAGAGACCTAGAAAGGATAGATAATGTACTTAAGATCACACAGGTAGGGAATAATGGTCTTGAGTTTGAACTCAGGTCTCTGACGCCAGCCCCCAACTTGACTGTTCTTTTCCACGACAACATAAAACACCGTCTCATTGCCAGGTCTAATGTCAGGAAGCTATTCCTTCTCAAAAGTTTTCTATTAAGAGCTTTATAGTTTTAGGTTTAACATTTAAGTCTTTGATATATTTTGAGTTAATTTTTGTATATTGTACCAGGTAAGGGTCCAACTTCATTATTTTGCAATGTGGATATCAAGTTTCCCTGGCACCATTTGTTAAAAAAGACTGTCCTTCCTCCACTGAATGGTCTTGGCACCCTGTTGAAAGTCACTGGACCACACATGTGAGGGTTTATTTCTGGGCTTTCTATTCTATTCCATTGGTCTATATTTCTGTCTTTATATTTTGATTATTTTAGCTTTGTATTAAGTTTTAAAATCAGGAAGTGTAAGACTTAAAATTTTGTTCTTTTTTTTCCCCAAGGTTTTGTTTGTTTTGCAATTTGGGGCCCCTTGAGATTTCACATGGATTTTAGAATAGATTTCTCTATTTCTGAAGAAAAGAAAAGTTGCTGGGATTTTGAAAGAGTCCACAATAACAACATGCAAATTGATAATTACAAGAAAATGCTATGAGTGTTGGGAGCCACTGATCTTCCCCCACTAAACTAAGTATTCAAAGGGTAATCATTTCATATTTGTAATCCCCTCAGAATGTAGTATTGAATCACAGGTTGGGTAGAACTTGATTAATGTTTTTGAATGAATCAGAGCATCAAATACCTATTTCTTTATCTGATAAGAACCAAGATGTTTTAAGAATTGAGCAGAACAAACTGAAAACAAACAGATGTCTTCTTTATGATCAGTCTTCTAATTTCTCAGGAAAGTATAACAAAGTTGAGGTCTGGCTGGTACAAACACATCATAATTTCCATGATTATATAAGAACTTGGACAGATGCAAAATAAAGTGTGGGTTTTTTTTTTCCTACAGTTGAAAACAAGTAGAACGTCTTCCTAACACATCTCCCCTCGCCCAAGCCCAGCCGGCTGTAGCTTAAAATCTAAAGGTGATACACACACACACACACACACACACACGTGCACATGCACGTGCCTATCGGAGGTAAGTGGTTTATTATTTCAGGGGCTATGTTACTGACTGCATGCTTATTATAAGTGCTCAGAATTGGACATGGTTTATTCTATTTATAGCATTAGTACTATTTTTTAAATTTAAATAAACTAAACAGATTGAAGAATTGAAGTTCGCATAGTAATGTTGTTATATAATATAAAAGGTATGAAACATAAACCTCTTCCTTCCTTCTGCAGAGTCTAATGAAACTGCCAGTTGTTTATTTTAGCACAAGAAACTCTTGGCCTGCAGAGCACAGGAAAGACAGAAGAAATGCTTGCTTTGATTCTTCTAGAATTAACCCAAGAGGCCTTGTAAACCAAGATAGCGAAAGTGCCCTTATACTGCCAGCTGAGGCACTGTCTCCTTCGCCGCCCCTTCTCTTGGCAGACAGAATTTCTAGAGCTCACAAAGGAATAGTCCAGTGTCCAGTGGTGGTGGTGTGTGGGAAGAGAATTCACTTTTATCTAGGCCAGGAAAGTTCAACCTTTTATGGGATATAGGCCTTTTTGAAATCTGAAAAAATATACGAACTCTGACCCCCCAACTCAAACTCAAAGGCAAACATACCTGCCAACTTTACACATGATTTCAGGGGGTTCAGTTCACAGACTAGAACTTCTGGTCCACTGAGCGTCAACTTTGTATTACATACGGTGTTAGGTGAATTAATCCAATGTTATATACATTAATCTGGCATGTGATGATGTTTGGGCCTACGGAGTGACAAGTTTACTAGTTTATTTTAATGAATTTGCCCAGAAAAGAGCCCCACAGTTAGAAGACCTGGGGGCAGTGAAGAGTCTTGCTAAGCCACCATACAATAAATAATTTGGCCTTATATGAAGAGGTCTAGCCTTTGCCCTCAACTTCTGGGATGTAATCTATATCATACCTGATAGGAGAGTCTTCAGGGAAGAGGTTGGCCACACAGGATCTTAGGGTGGGGCCAGCCATATGAGATTGCCTGAGGGGAAAGCTGAACACTGCAGAAGATTAAGCATATGCTCTCCAGTGATGGCTTTGGGTCAGGCAGGTCACCTGGAAGTTGAGCTGAATCACGTGAGCAATCAATCAATGGTGCTTGTGTAGTGAAGCCCCAATAAAAACCCTGGATCTCAAAGCTCAACGAGCCTCCCAGATTGGCAATACTCCACGTATGTCATCACACACTCATACTGGAGGATAACATGTCCCTGAGGATGATGGGAGCTTTGTGTTTTTACCTTTCCAAACTCTGCCATATGCTTCTTTTCCCTTTGACTAAATTTGATCTGTGTCCTCTGCCTATAAGAAACCACAGGCTCTGAGTGTAACAGCTTTCGGTAAGTTTAATGAGTTCTTCCAGTGCCTTATCAAACCTGAAGGTAATTTGGGGGACCCTCCTAAACTTGGTATCAGTAGTGAGGTAGTCCTGGGATTGTGCCTTTCAACTTTGATGTTGGATACTAATTCCTTGTGGTTTGTGTCAGAAGTCTTGGGCAGAGTTGATGGTGTGGAGTCCCCCTTAACCTTACAGTTTGGCTGAGCGTAGTAGCCACTTTCAAGCAGAGCTCGGTAGCGCCCAGGCCCCCTTGGCAACCAGCTACCCCAGGGTTGGCAGGCAAGTTGTCAGAGGATTTCTAGACTTCCTACTTCTGGACAAGCCTAGCTATTGAAAGTCATCAGACTCCTGATATGGACAGAATAGTGGACCTTATGAACTCAAATCAATATAAGTCCATGCCTGAGTTAACCTTTCCCAAGGCAAAGCCACTCATTTAGCCTTTCTCACCCAAGTTCACACCAGCAGAAGTAGAAAAAAAAAAAAAAAACTCAGTAAAAATGGAAGCCCCAGGTGAAGCAGAGGCCTAAGTCTTGTTCTCTAGAACAGCCTCATAGTTTCTACAGCAAAGGAAATGCACCAAGTAGGTGAGCAATAACAACTTATGCATACGGAGAACCCCTTCCATGTTTGGTTCTGAGTATATATTGACTGATGAGATCTTTAAAGGAATACATGGCATCCACCACTAAGGGGTGTTGGTCTTTTTTTATAGGTATATCCATTTTTATTACCTACTGAAGAAAAAAATCTAGGTGACAAATATTTAGTCCATAAGATAAGCTAAAGAAATAAGCTCATAAGAAGCCTTACAAGGGCAGAGAGGCAGGTTACTGCTCAACACTTTCCAAACCTTTCATTCCTTCTCCCAAACTAGCAGGAGCATCAAAGTTAAGAGATTAAGTGGAAATCAATACCACTCTGCTCTTAAGGTGCCCTTGAGGATTCATGGATTAATTAATGCATGTGCACTGAATACTTTGTGTGCTTGAAATACTATGCTGAGCACTATGAGGTGGGTGAGAGTTTTGGTTCAAAACTTTAAGATAGGACCCTGACCTGAAGGACTCGTGGTCCAAAAAGAGAAGTAGGATATCCACACCTAGGACAGAAGATAGAGTGGGGACTATCTGGAATATACCAAAAACAAATAAATAACACTTTGGAAACTCAAAGAAGGGAGATTTTGCTTCCTTCTGGGGTAAACATAGGAAAGACCAGGTTTTAAATGGAGGAATTTGTGGTTTAGGTCATGTAAATAACAAAATCATGGTCATCACAAAGAAATACCATTAACGAGATAAGAAGAGACTTAGGATATTAGTGCTCTGGAGTCCTTTTTATCTGGATATATAAAAAGGAAAAAAGATGAGCAGTAACTATTTATACCAGAGTTTCCCTAAGATTGTTTTTAAGACTAAAAATCAGGAAGGGCTAGCTGTCTGAACCCAGGGGGCTAGATCTTATCCTGAGTCTATCAGAAAACAGGTACAGTATGACCAGAGTGGCTGAGCAACTTGTGCAACAGGGAGTTGTCGGAGGATTGGCTGACTGTGATTCAAAACCACACCTGCTCAATGCAAAAGCACACAGCAGGCCAGAAGTGCAACTTGCCATAGTGCTGGAGCAATCCTGGGCATGGCTCAGTGTCCGGGAGGGGTGAGGAGTAGGATCTGAGAGGGGAAATGAGTACATTGGTGGAGAAGTCCCAGATTCAGCAACAAAGCTGCAAATTCAGACCAGACAGATACTGGCATCATGGTTTCAAACAAACCACCTGTTCTTGGCAGGACGTGAGGGCATGGCTGAGGGTTGCATTGAGTAGAATTGCCTCTGGGGAGATGGAATGCTGTGCCAGATGAACAGAGGTACAGCATAAGTTTTTATGGATGTGGGAAATGTTTCCTGTGTTTTCCTTTGATCCCATTACCCCATCAAGACAAGGGGACCAGCAAGGGATCCCTCTGTCGTCTCACCACCACCCTAAAGGGAGTTGTATTTTCTGGACTTACACTAGGGAAAACACAATTTAAAAATTCTATCCCTGTTATGCACCTGGACTAGTTACTGGCTTTGAAACCGAAGTCTTATCTCCATTTAAAAGGATGGAGAAATAAATGTGTCCTACTTATCTCCTTCCCAGCAGCCTTCCCTTCTCACACACAGGAGTCAAATGACTCTAGTTATAGAGCACTCAGGAGAATTCTGGAAGTTACCAAAGACATCAGTGGGACCTCACCTCCAGGCTCTAGAGCTCATTGCACAATGTCTGTGATTCTGTCCCTCTTTACTCTGAAATAATTCAGAAAAAGCTACAGACACAAGTAACAGGAATGCAGTATGAGCAGAACTCTGATCTGAAATTCTACTAAGTGCACATAGATAAAACAGTAAGGTGGAAAGGAAAATACCCAGAGGAAATAAATCCAACCTCAAGAGAAAAAATGAATTGACTAGGAAAGAGAGGAATGCAGTGTAGAGACAGATTCAGACCCTGAGAGAACATTGTTTCCTCTCATCAGCCTCAGTTTTCTTGTCTATCCATGATGATAAAAGTATTTACTTTGGAGCACACTATTCTGGATTAAGAGATATAACAACCGGGGCACCTGGGTTGCTCAGTGGTTGAGCATCTGCCTTTGGCTCAAGTCATGATCCTGGAGTCCTGGGACTGAGTCCCACATTAGGCTCCCTGCAAGGAGCCTGCTTCTCCCTCTGCTTATGTCTCTGCCTTCCCTCGAGTTTCCCATGAATAAATAAATAAAATCCCTTTTTAAAAAAAGAGAGAGAACAACCAAACAATAATGTGTGACCTTATATGGATTCTGAGATGAACAAACCAATTGAATGAGATACTTCTGAAACAATAAGAAAAATGAAGATGGGCTGGGTATTAAGATGATACCAAAGAAATATTAGGTTTATGGTTTGAAGAAAATGTCCCTATGTTTTTCAGACATGCATAGCTGTAGAGGTAACATGATCTGAGTTCTGGAATTTGCTTTACTATATTAACAACCAGGAAGGGAGGGAAAGAGGGAAGGTGCAAATAGGAGGTCTAATTTTCAAAGGCTTCTTTTTGGCTCCACCCAGTTGTAAACAGCCAACTCCTCCAAACCCTCCCTTTCTAAAACGTATTGCCACCTTGAAAACTCAAACCTTCCTAAAACATTCTTGAATATGAGCCACACAAGATGCTGGCTCCTAGTGGGGGCTACCTGTAGGTATTACATATTCTCAAATCAATCGCTTGACATTTTTACGGCATCACAAAATCTACACCTTTGCTCCAGCCTAAATCAACAACAAACGCGTCAGCCAAGACTGCATATATTACAAGATCCTTGTAAATCAGCAGTTGCCTTTGGGCTCAAGGGGCCTCCAAATTTGACCAGCTGTTCAAAACAGTAAAATCTCCTTAGTTCAATGTCCAGCCACTCAACCGTGAGGCTTACTTCAAAGTCGTGCACTGCATCCAAGAGAGAATAACCAGGAAACTTTTGTATTTATAAGTTAATAATAAGCTGAAAACCTGATTTCTTGTCAATAGGAGAAAAAGAAAATGCTAATTGTTTTTCCTTTTAATTATTCTTTTCCTTCCCTTTTATGAGGAGGCACTTTTTTTCTGGTGGTGAAGAATTGGTAGGAGTTTGCTTCTCTATGATTAAGATGGGAAATTAGATGCTAAAAGCCATTAACACAAGATTAATGTTGACTGTTTTGATGCACTGAAACATTTCACTTAATGATCTGACTTAAGCATCAGACTGTAAAAATTTGACATTTCATCTCTGCTGAACAGTGGTATGGAAAAGTGGGTGTTAGTTATTGGTATTTAAGTTAAATCCATTATATATCAGGGATTCTTTCTTAAACACATGCTAGCACTGAAATGGTTGGTTGGCAAGTATATTGGATGGCAAATCTGTCCCAATATCTATCAGACAGTGAAAAAAGAGAAAAACTGTGAGCATGTGTGGGTATACTTATTAATTTGGCAGCCTGCTGAGGGAAGCAAATTACAAAGCTAAATATTCTGATCCCTGGCAAGCTAAAGAAAAATACGCCACTCATATTGATATTGATATTCAGTGCCAGATGTTTTCATCTTTATCTCTGTTAATTGTCTACATATGCCCTAAAGAGTTTGATAAGTCTCCATGTCTTGATTTGTTTGATGCAGGATTTATGGGGAACATGATGATGATGATCAAGGGCAAGAAGAAAAAGCAGGAGGTGGAAGCTGGTGAACCTGATTGTGTATCCCCTGCTTTTTGCCGGTGATAAGCTTTTACATGGAGCAGGTCTGTCAGGATAGCAAAGCCCACTGATTGGAAACTAACTGTTGGAGCCAAGATTTGGTAAGAGGGGTCCAGCTGGCACATTAAGGAATGGAAGCCCACACCTGGCTGGACCAATAAATTCTTCCTTAAAAGTGTGTTTGCTGTCATGCTAACACATGCACAAATCTGCTCTTACATCTTGTCTCTTTAACACGTTGTTTTTATCATCATGGTGCATTCCACCTCTTCCAGAAGCTATTCTGGAAAAGCTCAGCTTTAAAATTAAAGAGGATAAAAGAAATACCAGAAACCACGTCACTGTTCTAATTTCTTTTTAAAGAACCACATCACTCTAGATCGTTTTCATGGTGGCTTTTGAAAAGGAAGCTTAGCGACAATAACAGGTTTCTATTCAAAGGGAGCATGGCTTCACTGTTCCAGGATTTCACTAGAAAAAGCTTCATGACAACAATAGTTAACTTCCATATCACTAAGCACTAAGAATAGTGCTGTTGCATAGTGGTGCTCAATAGGTAGGTATTTTGTTAGATGAATGAATAAATGAAATTAGTCTATTTTATCTGTTGTTTGGTGGCAAAGGAAAAGCTATCTCTCATGAGATTCACAAAGTTATGTCTGAGAATGAACTCCACTAATACCTCTCTTCATTCCTTTTAATCATGTTTCTCTAGTACCATAAAATTCCTGTGTTTTCTAAAGATACTGATTTGTTTGTCACATGGATGCCAAACATGTTTGCCAAAGAGGAGGAAGCAGGAATCCTGCTGTGCGTGTTTTGTATTCTTTAAAAGCAACACCAAACTAACCACAGAAGGCCACTGTCTAAGAATTAAACTGACTATTCCGATTGAACAATCGGCTCTCGCTGGGCGAGTTTTCCAAATCACCAGAATGGTGTTAGAAACCAGACCAGAGACAGCGTTAACGTTCAAAAATCTGCCAGATTCTCACACAAGTTTTTAACATCACTCTCCATAGTTTGGTACAGATGAAAGGGTAATTGGAA
This sequence comes from Vulpes lagopus, assembly GCF_018345385.1. NCBI lineage: Eukaryota > Metazoa > Chordata > Mammalia > Carnivora > Canidae > Vulpes > Vulpes lagopus. The sequence continues at coordinate 60,256,124 of NC_054832.1, forward strand.
GCGTGTGGAAAATATGAGTAGTGGGGTCACAGATTTTTCTTTGCTTCTCACGTATCCCTCCACATTCTAGAAGGGAAGGAAATGACTTATGCAATGTTATGATAGTATTAAGTGACTATTGTTTCGATGTTCATGCTAACCACCTAAGGCAGGTCAGGGTGTGGATTCTGGGTTTCCAGTGGAGGGGACCACAAAAATCATGAGTGCGTCTCAGTTCTTTTCTCCTGTGGTATCCAACCTGAATTGAGCAGCAAGCACAAAACACAAAGATTTCCAAAAATCTGAGGCTCTTCTCTTCTAGCCCAATGATGTACTTAACAGGAAAAAGGAAATGAAATTAAATGAAAACAGGTTTCCAAAAACATAGTAGTTACCAGCCAAATCAAAGTCCAAAAAAATGTTAACAGCCCATGATTATATCCTTGGTAAAGGATGATCCAAAACATGATCTATCAGGAAAAAGACAATTTAGTCCAAGATATTCCTTGAAAGGGAATCCCAGTAGTATATGAAGTAGCTCCAACCTTTCTCACAGCAGGAAAGAACAGCCCCTCTCTCTTCCCCAATCTGGTACTTGAGTCCACCATGCCAAAAACCTATTACAAAGCCAGCTCTCTGGCCCAGTAAGATGAGAAGGGCCCAGCAGAGTAGGCGGCAACAGCTTTATGTTCCAATTGTGTCCATGCATCCATCTAAGGAAAATTAAACATTTGGTTACTAAGCTTCAGGCAAGCATGCTTCCAGACTGGTGAGGAGCTCCAGAAAGTGAATTGACACTTTTTCTAGCATGCTTACCCCATTATGGCTAAAGTTATATCATCACCCATACACTTAGGCTCTGGCATTTACTTGTTCTGTTGGAATAGCCAACAGGATCCAGCATCTTTGTTTATACCTATTTTTATATGCATGTCTCAGCTTTTCTACTTCATATCTATAATTTTGTGATGTCCGCTGTTCCTCATGTCTTTTCATCTGTTGAACACAAATTCTCCTGCAAATATACATAGATCCAGGTTGACTCATGTAGCACCAAAGATTTACTAGTAGGAAGTAGTCCAGCCCACTTCCCAGACACTAACATAGAGCAGGGGAAAATACGGGGAATAAGCCTTCATTTGTTCAGTTTGTCTTATTAACAAAAGAATCACAGAAATCTCTCTCTCTCTCTTTCACACACACACACACACACGCAGATACAATGAGTTTATGTTTGAGCTTTGAAGGATTTAGGAATCCCAACACTGCAGTTCAATTCATCTACTGAAATGCATTTTAAGATCAAAAATCCATTTGAAATAGTTTTACTGTTGACCCCTGAATGACACAGGCTTGAACATAGGTCCAAATAAATATTTTTTTAAAGATTTATTTATTTATTTATTCATGAGATACAGAGAGAGAGGCAGAGACACAGGCAGTGGGAGAAGCAGGCTCCACGCAGGGAGTCCGACACCTGACTCAATCCCGGGACTCCTGGAGCATGCCCTGGGCCAAAGGTGGGCGCTAAACCGCTGAGCCACCCAGGGATTCCCAATAAATATTTTTTTTTTATAGAGTCCAGGACTGTGAATGTATTTTCTCTTCCTGATGATTTTCTTAACATTTTTTTCTCTAGCTTACCTTATTGTGAGAATATAATATAATACATACAACACACAAAATTTGTGTTTATTGACTGTTCATGTTTCAGTAAGGCTTCTGGTCAACAGTAGGCTATTAGTAGTTTTGAGGAGTCAAAAGTTGCATGTGAATTTTTGACTGTATGGGGGTCCATGCCCCTAATCCCTGCATCGTTAAAGGGTCAGTTATATATACTGCCTTATTTAACATTCTCATTAATACATTTAAGAACTGCTTTCAAATGTTCCGATCCTACATATTTAGCCTTCTTTTCTTCTCTCTTTCCTTCCTCTTCCCTCCCTCCCTTCCCACACTTGACCAGCACCTACTGATATTTATGGAACAAAGATTTTAATTGCTTTGTTTTAAAGCATGCTAATCTCATGTTATTGGCCAAATTTTGACTTCTTCATTTTTATTCACTCACGCAACTAACATTTATGAAATGCCTATCTGTGTGAGGTGCTCAGCATATGAACGTAAATCAGAAATTTTACACTCAAGAGACTTAGAGCTTACTAAGGAAAATAATGCATGTGCATAATCATAAAGCAAGGTAAGAAGAGAAAAGTAAAAGAGAAGTACAGATATCATGCCAGGGCAATTCGGAGGAACAATTTGTGGTACAGGAAGATCAGAGAAAGCTTCCTGAAGTCTTTTTTTTTTTTTAAGTTGGAAAATGAGCTCACAAAGAAATATACGCACAGTGCGTGTATACATACTACTTTGTGATATTTTAATAATTTGTCTGGTTGTCTCTCTCAATTATTGAGGGCAAGGGGCATGGGTTTGCCTACGTATATGGTTTTTTTTTCTTCTAACACCTAAGCCAGTACCTGGAACATGCTCAGTAAATGTTTATTGAATGAATAACTTTATTAATAATTAATTTGGTCATGGGGAGAATTCCAGACAGAGGCCACAGAGAGCAGTTGATTATAGACAGATTCTTTTGATTCCATTGTTTGGCAAATACGGCCTCTTTCAGCTATGAAAAATAAAGCAATATGTTTCTTGTTCCATTTGAAAGTTTATTTTGATTTGAAACAAACTTCCTTGTCTTCTCCCTAAGTCCTGCTTCATGAATTTGCTGGGCGTGCCTGCATGTGCTGAGAGACAACAGAACTCGGGTAGACATTTCCTTTTCTCACCCAGGTTCCTGAGCAGCTTCCTGGCTGAGTGGGGGCTTCACTCATGGCCCCTCCAGAATGTGGGAATATTTCACCATGGCTATACTGAGGATTAACCAAACTCAGGCAAGTGTTTGGAGAGACTTAGATGAAGGTCCCCACAGACCCACAAGGTATTAATGTGATGGAATGTTTAGAAAATCTTACAGCTTGGCTCGATTTTTCAAACTTGTGAGGCTCCGTGGTGGAGTTTTCCTATGTTCCCATTTCCAGCAGATCAGAGCCCATTACCAGCCACATCATGGGAAAAGACTTAGGAAAGGGAGAAAGAGAAATAAAGCCTGAAGCCTCTATCGCTTCAATATTTGTGTGTATATGTGTGTAAGGGGAGGGTCTTGTGGGAAGGGACTGCAAGAAGAGTAAGGTAAATAACTAGATGAAAAGTGTGATCCAAAAACATTCCAACTGGAAAGAAGGGCAATCCTTCCCCCCATTTCATGGAATACTTGGAGAGGACTAAATCTTTCTTGGCTCCTTTACTCTCAGTATTGTTTCTGTAAGTTAAATGATAGAGAAGACTTTTTTTTATTATAAAAAGGTACTTACTAGTAAACTCATTTGATTATGTTTGAGAGATGATTAAAGACAGGGCAAACCTTGTGATCTCTAAGTCACTCTATTTGAAGTTCCTCATTTTGCTTTGCTTAGAATAAGGAAAACTGCCCGGGGAAGGATATTTGCTTGACAATGACCCTTAACAAAGGCAGAGGACAATAGCACCTTTGCCGCCTATGACATTTGCAACTTGGTATGTTCATATTTATGACTTTTTGGATACTAACAATGTTAGAGAGTCATAAGTCAGATGTTTTTGGCCCATTTCACAAAAAAAAAAAAAAAAAACCAGATTCAAGTTAAACATATTTACTTCCATAGACCTGTTAGTTAAAAATAGAAGCACTTTGTAAAAATCTCTCCATTCAATTTATACCAGCCCTGCAAAAGAAGTGCTGTCCTGCCTTATTAGAGAAAGATTTCTTTGAATTGGAGAAATTAGATGCTTTCCAAAATATCACAGAATCTGTAAAATGGTGATTCCACTAGGTTAATAGGATCATGACAGCATCAACACTATTCTTTAATCACACCCCTTCATTTATTTGACAGTCTGTGTTTTGAGTGCCTACTATGTGTCAAACACTCTTTAGGTACCTTAGATTAGCATCTTATGATGTTGGAACATTCAAAATGGAGATAAATCAATTACTTCATTATTCTGTGTGTGTGTGTGTGTGTGTGTGTGCATGTGTGTGCATACACCTACTGAGGTTCTCTTGGAGATAGCTGGAACAATTTGAAGTAAATGTACCAGAACGTAATTTTACAAGTGGAAGCAGCTTCTATGCTTTTAATACTTCAAACACTGCTCAAGTAGTTGCAGGAGCCACAGCGAGGTTTCCCTGTATGGTTTAGCCTGAATCTAATGACTAGATCTTGAAAGAACCACCCCCAGGGCCTTAAAGGCTAAATGTAATTTCTCAACCCATAGTCTTAGTCTCAGACCCCACTGTCAGAGAGAGGATAAATCAGTGGCAAGACAAAAGGATTCATATTAAATAATGTCTTGTTGATGGGCCAAAGAATCTGGTGACCCTGACGTAAATTCGAAAATAAAATGGTTAGGAGTAGGTTGTAATGTATAGAAGTGACTAGTTATCAAGTTTTGTACAATTCAGTCATCAACTATCTTTTAGGGAATTTGGAGAGTGTTGTGCTACCATTCGAATATTTCTTTCTCCCAGCCCTGACTTTTTAAATGTTAATTGATTTGCTCCATGAAATGCCCTGTAAAGCAGCCAGATGTTGTAAGAGAATCTTGATAGTATGGGAATTCAGCAGGAGACTTCAGCAGCATAAAATGATCCTCAAATTTCCCCAGCTCTCAACTTAGCAAAAACAAAGACTCCCACTTTAAGTGGGATTATAAAGAATCTCCTGGATTTCACTGGTAATGTCTAAAGAAAAGAAAAATTGCCCACTACCCAGATCACTAAACACACCAAACAGGATTTTGTAAACACAGAGGATATTATCCTGGACTAGTAGCTGGGAGACCTTGGTTAATTCTTGACTCTGCCATTGTGTGGCTGTGTAACCCTGAACAAATCACACATTCTCTGGGTTTCACATTCTCAGTTATTAAAACAAATGTTGAACATTAAGTGAGCTTCCACGAGGAATGGACAAAGTGCCATGGGGAGGGATGCCTGCCTAACTCAATAGGAATGAGTAAAGTGCTGGGGGTGGGTGGGGAGATTAGAGGAGCAAGCAACTCTCTCAGGGGAAGTCAGGGAAGGCTTCGCAGAGGAGGTGATCTGTGATCTGGTCAAGTCTTCAAAAGATAAGTAGACATTGCCTGCCGAAGAGCCAGGCCAGGAATGGGAGGATAGGAGAGGATGGGGTGGCTGTGCGTCATAATCAAGAGCTATTTGCAAAGACAATCATGAAAGGGGATGGTGTGGCAGGTCTTCAGGATTCAGAGGAAAGCAGTGAATGACTACACCAAAGGGTGTAGGCAAGGCTGTGAGATCAGTTCCATTCAGATTTCAGGGCCCTATGTCCCTCACTCAGTTAAGATTTTATCCAGAAGGTAACAAGCAGCCAATGAAAATTTTTATTTGTTTGAGTGGTTTCAGTTTTTAGTAGGCCAAGATTTTTAACATAGGAAGATAACTCTGTTGGCTGTATGTGGATGAATTAGATGGGAAAGTAAGTGATGGTAAGAAACCAATGAGGAAGCTACATCAGAGAAGACGTAAGGGTATACAGTTAAAACCCGGCAGATTTTAATGCAGAAGAAATTTCTGCATTTAAAACCTGGCAGAAGACATGTTTTAGGGAGAATTGGCAATGCTCTGTAACTGGGGAAGAAAAACAAAGGTCAATAAACCAAGAGGACTATGGAGTTTCTGATTTGAGAGGCTCTATGGGTAATCCATGAAGATAGGCATTCTGAAACAGGAGTCAGCATTGCAATCACCTGGAGGGCTTGTTGAAACACAGATTTCTAGGCCCTGTCCCCCCAAATTTCTATTCAGTAGATGTGAATGGGGCTAAAGAGTCATCATTTCTAATGAGTTCTTCAGAGACACTGCTGTCACTCTGAAAAGAACATGCTTTGAGAATCACAGATGCAGGATTTGAGGAGGTGGAGAGTTAGTTTAAAGAGGAAGTAAGATGATGGGTTAATTTAAAGTGTGTATTGATAGGGGAGCCTATAGGACTTGTCCTATATTTCTCAATGATTGATCACCCCATTAGAAATAAACTCTAAGAGAGCAAGGGTATTGTTTGCATCATATCTGTACCACCAGGGCCTAACATAAGGCCTGGAACATATCTGCTGCTCAATAAAGACTTGCTAAATGAACAAAAGAATATTAAATTAATCCAGGTAGGGATAGCCAGGAAGTAGTTGGGCCATCCCTGGGTTCCTGAATATTGGAGAAGTCTTATGTCTTCATATGGATTGGGCTACGTAGATAGAAGAATGATTAGGAGTAAGGGGTTAAAATCATTAGAATTGACATTTTTCAAATCCTTAAGTTTATCAAAGTTATAAGAAATTAATAACAATATTTATTATAATACTTATAGGTATAAGAAATTCTACTGAGTTCATACACTTTGGAGGAAAGTGCCAACAGAGGGGTAAAAATGTCTCCATGCTTAGAATCTCTCTCAGTCTGAGGAATAAGTATACAACCTGCAAGGTTGAAAACTACTCATTCCTAAAATTATTGAAAGAATATTGAAGGGGCAGCCACATGGAATATGGAAGAAAGACTGTCTGTACTTAAAGGGAAACAGGACTAGATGATCTCTCAGTTCCCTTCTAACTCTACTATATATCATAATTCTATGACTGAAGGAGGGAATAGTGAACAATGGTAGATTCATGTAAAATTGAAATGAGGAACATGGTGGTTGGATGCAGCGGGAGAGCCAACCAAAATTTATATCAGAGTGGGACAGACAAGCATAATAAAAATATGAGAAAGAGCTAAGATACTCTAGGGAGAAAAAACACATGTGAGTCAGGGCACGGGGGAAGTACTGGCCATGACCCCACCCTAACTTGCTAGAAAGAATGGATGGACCATTTCAGCTCACGGCCAAGACCATGCCACACACAGCATAACAAGCCTATTACACTAGGCAACTACTCTTCTGTCTTCTTTGCCTCATTATTCTGACGTTCATAGATCATTATGAGAAAATAAAGCTCTCATTTACCAGAAAGTCCTACACTGTTCTTGGGCTGAAAAGTCACGATTCCAGTTTCAGAGGCATCAAGAAAAGACACATATATTCTAGCCCTGGCACTTATATCTCACGATGGATTATTTTTAGAAAGAAAGTATATAAATCAGGCAACATTTTGCTGAGAAGTAAATTCTTTTTATCAGTAAAGGAAATTTGTGGCCTGATAGTGATAGAACATGGCCCTCTCAACTTAGAGTATGCTTTTACCTCTGCTACTGGTTTAGAAATACTTTAGAAATACACAAAGGATTAAAAAAAAATGGGAGCGCAGTGCCTTGGGGAGTACCGCTAGTTTAAATAACACATGAAAAGTATTTATGAGCCCTTTTTTATGAGGTGGTCAAAGAAAAGACCATCCAGCATGTAACATAAGACTGGCTGAAGAAGAAAGCATTTCCAAACCACACTGGAGAGTTAAGCATGAATGGAATTTTATTTTAGTCTCTATTGCTTATTTAAATGAATGGTGTTTTCAGATGGGGCCTAAATGATAATGCAGATCAAGGTGAGGCTTGCCAGGAAGAAAATATACTAGTCTATTATTCCAAGAATGTTACTAGGTAATGCTGGAATAATCTGAAATACACGGGTTTAGCAAAAGGGGGTTTCTGGAAGGGGTACTTGGTTGTAATGCGCCCAAGTCCATTTTGAATGCTGTGGGTTGAGCATTTGCTACAGTCAGTGCTTTGGAATTACTTCATGTTCAGCAAATTGTGGCTAGTTGTCTATAGCCAGCCATGCCAGCGCTCTGTACACGCAGCACTGCAACATGCTACACCACTTGGTCCAGTGGCTAGGAAGTGTACTGTTCTGCATTTGCTCAGTTGTTACAACTGACCTCTCTAGAGAGTGCGTGCCTTTAGCTTTATTCCTCCTAAATGGTAACGGGTCTGAGCTAATCTCCTCTCTGGATCTCTGTGTGACAAAGAGCATGCCCTGGTGTGTGACAGCTGGCAAAGGTTACGGGTTGTGGATGCAGCATGGAACAGAACAAAAATAACTGGCCCCTCGAGGCATTAAACGGAGATCCTTGGCCTCATTAATTTTCTGTCTTATAATGAGCATCTGCCTTGTGAGTTGTATCAGTAACAAATTGTAATGGTAAAGTGTTCCCTCAGGCCACCAGTTGATTGAGTTCCATAGCTGTGTCAGAAGTATTGATGTATTCAGGCCTTAAATGAATGCTAAATGCTCCTGGCTATTCCCTCATTTATTCCATAAACTTTGATTGAGCACCAACTATATTCTAGGCACCGTGCTAGGCTATAACCTAACTTATGTGATTTTTCACTAAATTCCTTTTGGATATTACAAATATAACAAGGTGTATAAAATCTGAAATGAGCATTTCTGGATCAGAAAAGAAAACCCAGGGGCAAGGGAGCAGGGGCTGGCTGGCTCAGTAGGTAGAACATGTGACTCTTAATCTCAGGGTCGTGAGTTCAAGCCCCGTGCTAGGCATAGGCTCTACTTAAAAAAGGAAGATCCAGTTTTTGTGTAATAATTGAAATAGAATCCATCAGATCATTAACATAGCATTCTTCCTCAAAAAGCCCACGTTTCAAGTTCAGAAGCATCAAGCACGGTACATATTTTATAAATCTCACATTTAGTAGAGGCGTTGTTCAATCAAACTTAGAAAAAGAAATATAGGGCACCTGGGTGGCTCAGTGGGTTAACTACCCACCTTCTGCTCAGGTCATGATCCCAGGGTCCTGGGATCAAGTCCACGTCAGGCAACCTGTTCCCTCTCTCATCCGCTCCCACTCCCGCTGCTTGTGCTCTTTCTCTCGCTTTCTCTCCGTCAAATAAATAAAGTCTTTTAAAAAAAGAAAAATACAATCCCAGACAATTTGTCATTTGTGTATCTACCTAATAGCTTCAAAATATTATGAAGGAAAAAGGAAATTAGGTGATAGGAAACTAATGATTTTACTGAATTTCCTGAAAGCCTAAAGTATGTTTTAGTCCCTCTTACAGAATCAAATCAGTTTTGTTGATACATTTTCCTTTAAACATTCACGTTTTTCATTCCTTGCTCATCTACCTTCCTTGCTCACAAACTTTTGGTTTGCAGTCTATGGACAGTGATGGCATTGGTGCACACAGAGCTGGGATCCTGATTTTGCCCATTTAAAAGGGACATGAGCTAGTGCACAGTGCAGCTTGGCACACATGTATCCCCCCTCCTTGGTGCCCATCCTCCACTTCCCTTTCTTTCCCTCTAACCTTTTTGCCAGATGGAAGAGTAGTTTAGCAGCAGGAGGGAACTCCATCCTGTGACTGCCTCTCAGTGAGGCTGCTGGATACAGAACCAAAAGGTGTCTACCCTTTAGCAGCTGTCAAGCCCAACCCAAGGTAAATGATCACATCTCTGTCTAGTGGTTGGGGCCCCTTGCTGGGAGGTAAAGGTAAAGTTTAATTAGCTTCTTATAAGAGGTAATCTACAGTTCCTCACTTTTCACTTGGCAAAGTAACTTTTAAATATATCTGGCCACATCGAGTACAGAGTGAATAAACACAGGATGCCACCTCCATCTGCTTTATTGCTGTCTTTGCCATACCTGGTGGAGGGAGGCTGGAGATTCAGTGTTTTGTGCAGCAACTCGCTCCCAATTTACCAGCTCAGGGCCATGTGGTGGAAAGGGCTCTCAATGTGATTATGGATTTCCAGCCGTTTTTTGAAAAGGAAGAATTTACAATTCTTTTTCTCAAATAATCTGTCTTCAGTTCAGCAAAGAACAACTGCTGTGAGTCCCTAGTTGTCAGATTTTTTTTCTCTAAAATAAACACTACCATTCCTCAAGTATACCTGATTAATTGGAGGTCATTCTATTAGACTTGATGCTCAAATTCTTCCTCTTTTTCTTCCCTAGAGGCAGGAATACTTTTAGTTTCAAAATGAAAAAATGTAACAGCTGAATCCAACGCAGCCCCAATTTCTTAAGGAACATTCTGCATTATCTAATGGTTAACTTACTTTATTTAGATTGTTCCAGCGCTGAAAAGTCATGAGCATGAAATCCTACCAGTATTTGCCCATGAAGTCACTCCAGTGCATCTTTACAGGGAGGTGATGGGAAATTCTTCACCAAACAGTGCTTCCAGGGGCCCCTGGGTGGCTCAGTTGGTTAGCCATCTACCTTTGACTCAGGTCATGATCTCAGGGTCCTGGATGGAGCCCACATTGGGCTACTGCTCAGCGGGGAGTCTGCTTCTGCCTCCCCCACGCCCACGTCCTCCTCCTGCTTGTCGTGCATGCTCTCTCAAATAAATAAATCTAAAACAAACAACCCTGCTTCTGGCAGTATCAACTGGGTGCTCATTGCAACTATGAAGACCACATAGTATTGATCTTGGCTCCCTCAACAACTAAGTCTAAAAAAATACTTTTTATTTTATTTTTTTAAATTTTTATTTATTTATGATAGTCACAGAGAGATAGGGTTTGCAGTCTATGGACAGTGATGGCATTGGTGCACACAGAGCTGGGATCCTGATTTTGCCCATTTAAAAGGGACATGAGCTAGTGCACAGTGCAGCTTGGCACACATGTATCCCCCCTCCTTGGTGCCCATCCTCCACTTCCCTTTCTTTCCCTCTAACCTTTTTGCCAGATGGAAGAGTAGTTTACCAGCAGGAGGGAACTCCATCCTGTGACTGCCTCTCAGTGAGGCTGCTGGATACAGAACCAAAAGGTGTCTACCCTTTAGCAGCTGTCAAGCCCAACCCAAGGTAAATGATCACATCTCTGTCTAGTGGTTGGGGCCCCTTGCTGGGAGGTAAAGGTAAAGTTTAATTAGCTTCTTATAAGAGGTAATCTACAGTTCCTCACTTTTCACTTGGCAAAGTAACTTTTAAATATATCTGGCCACATCGAGTACAGAGTGAATAAACACAGGATGCCACCTCCATCTGCTTTATTGCTGTCTTTGCCATACCTGGGCAAGAGCAAATTCCAATTCACACTTATAGCCATTGATAAGCCATGGTTCAGCCACTGCACTATCATCTGTTCAGTGTAAGGACATGTTAGGTGCTGGGATATTTTGGCTTTGTAGATAGCATACTCACTGCAGCATCCAAGGACCTCTAGAAATAGAACCACCTTTGTCTACTACCAACAAGAGATTAATCAAGATTCTTCTCTGTCTTGGGCTTCACATCTGCCAGTTTATGAAATGCTGCAATAGCCTGTGGACCTTTCTGTAATAAACTTTAGATGAGAGCCATTTAGTCCTTAATCCACTCACTGACTCAAGCATATTGAGTACCAACTTTGGGTCAGGTACTGTTCTAGCTTCTAGAGCCTTTCCTCTTACAGAAGCTGCATTCCACATCCTTACATTGATAAGCATTTTATCAAGATCATTTTCCACAGACTAAACAGAGGCTGGCATATCTGAAAAGACTTTGGGTTGTCTGGAGCCAGCAACTGCCATTTTATACCGATTCCATTAGTGATACCTGTTGACATATGTGGGATTGGAAGAAATCTTGTAGGAAGCTGTCCTTTGGTTTCAGAGACACATGGAGGTACAGTTTCATTTGACCAGGACTTGGTCATATTGGAAATATGAGACCTGAAGATTGAGTCAAGTCATGCAGAACACTAGAGTGTTTCCTTATGAGCGGGGCACAGGACTGCATGGTCTCTATACATTTCCATCTACACATGCCCCCACACACATTCATTTGCCCCAGCACTGACACAAAGGCAGCAGGGCATTTATCAGAATAGTTACGTTTATGAATATCTCTTAAATAATGGAGAACTTAGAGCTGATGGGAAATAATTTTAGCTAAATTTCATCTACCATTCTGGGGAAAATGAATATGAGAAACTCTAATTTATAAAGAGACTTCATAGTCACACTGGAATGAGTTCTGATTCCTACTACACTGCTTGCCACCTGACTGTCCTCAGCAAGCTCCTTAATCTGAATCTCAGTTCTCCGATTCATGTTGCCCTCATGCTCTTCTGAGGGTTAAACAAGATAAAGTGCCTATCAGGGTGCCAAATACAAAATAGGGACCAAACAATGTTCGAAATCTGCTTCTTTCTCTCTTAATGTAGCAAAAATTTCCGCCCTCATTTATGACTGGGAAGAAACACAGCAGATCCAGATCAGAGCTCAATAGATTATAGCAATATGAAAGTCTCCATATAATCATTCAAACCATTTTCCTTTCTTTTTTTAAAGATTTTATTTATTTATTCATGAGACACACACAGAGAAAGAGGCAGAGACACAGGCAGAAGGAGAAACAGGCTCCATGCAGGAACCTGACGTGGGACTTGATCCTGGGTCTCCAGGACCACACCCTGGGCTGAAGGTGGCGCTAAACCGCTGGGCCACCTGGGCTGCCCCTCAAACCATTTTCTTATTCTACTCTCTGTTAATCACATTCCAATGTGAAAGGCACTGTCTCAGGAAGGACAACCGTCATCAAGCTCTTTATTATTACATCATGCTTTAATCTCAAAGCTGTAGTTTTTACGTAAAGCCTAGAGTCAATTGTCTACCAAAAACACTAAAGAAGAAAATTTTTTTGTGCTTCCTAAGTATGTCCAATTTTTTTTTAAAGGCAGGATTCCAATCTCACAGTCAGAAAATGTGGTGTTTAGGGTGGCAGTCATAATACTGTGACTATATTTCTCAAACCATAAATTGACATGTGGTCTGACAAGCATAAAGTGTACTTCTGGAGACAGTGGGATAGAATATTTGAAATCAGAACTGGAAAATTTGGGACATATGAAGGCTATAAATAGTGGGCAGAGACTGGGCTGGTTCCAACAGAGACTTGATTCCTACTAAGAACCGCATAATTAGCCAGCCCCCATTTGTTATACATATAAATACCAGTACATAAGAAAGGCAATTTAAAAAAAAAAAAAGAAAGAAAGAAAGAAAGGCAATTTAAATCAGAAGTAAACAAGCCAAACCTGTGCCAGAGGACTGCCTGGCACACACATTCCCTATTCCCAGAGTTCTGCACGGGCTAAGGCTGCCCAACAATATAGCTGGGAAAAAAACATTAAGACCCAAACATACTCAAAGTAGTGTATTCATTGACATGAAATGGTCATCTCCTGTTGTCCTACAGGAGGAAGATAGAATGATTTTACACAGGAAGTTTTAAGGCAGCCATGCTTTTTTTTCCCCCAGTGGAAGCATCTACTTTGGGCTCAGAGCCATTAGGCAGTTATTCCTCCTACACAGGCTGATAAAACAATGCTGGGGTCAAAGAAAAACAGGAGACCCGGGGCAAAGAGTAAAAGCAGGCAGCATGCATTGCACAGAGCATATCTGAGGGACGTTATGCTTCTTTATGACTTTCACATTGTATTTTAGCACTAAGGCATAGCACCTCTCTGCAAAATATAATAAGGACTTTGATAGGAGATTTTGACCACTCCAACACAGAGTGGCAATGGACAAAGTATGTGGGGCACAAATTCATCAGAATAATGACAGAAATGGTCTATTTGATGAGCATGACTCATGGCTGATACATATCAGACATGCTGCTAAGATCCTCTCTTAATCTCAACAGCCCCAATTACCATCTCACCTTTTAGTGGTAAGGACATTGGGGCTGAAAACCGTGCAAAGAAACCTGTCTTGGCTCACACAACTTCTAATAAATTATACTGTCTGAATCTGTGATTCCCAACAAAACATCACAGCAAGAGGAAATATATTTCAGGGAGGACCAGAACAGAGACTATTCTCACATTCTCACAGCCTTCTGATTCCTCACAGCAAAAGTATCTAAATCATAAAGGAACACTTCGAAAATATCAGTGTTTGGGCCGCAGCCTGCAATTTGATTCAGAGGGCCGAGATCTTTGTTTTTGAAGAATCTCCCTGCCTTCCTTTTTTTTTTTTTATATAAGATTTATTTAATTTAGAGAGAATGTGAGCATGAATGGGAGGGGCAGAGGGAGAGGGAGAGAGAATCTCAAGCTGACTTCACACTGAGTATGAAGCCTGCCATGGGGCTCAATCACATGACCCTGATATCATGACCTGAGCCAAAGCTGAAAGTTGGACACTCAATCAATTGTGACACCCAGACACCCTCAAACACACTTCCCATTAAGAACTTCTTGACAAACCCCATTGTATCTGGCTGAGTTTCTACTTCTTTCTTAGTGAGGAGGGATTTGAAATCAGTATTTAACATTACCAGTAAGCTTTTGTTGTCTACTCATTATAAATATAAATCCACCATGGATGAAATAAAGTAATGGCTAAATAGTTCTAGGTTTAGGGTAGCAGTTAAGGGATTCTCTACCACTTCTCAAGATCTTGTATTCATTGATGTCCACTCTGGGTGACACATTCTTGACAACTGCAATAAGCCAAAAACAGATAAAGCCAAATCCAGGTTAAAGAGATGGCCAAGTTATGAAAAATTGGGCGGAGAGGCAAGAGTAAGAGGTGTAGGTGTAGCGATACAAGCACGGCTCAAGTGGCTTTTGGTAAATGGAATGTGTAAATTTTAAAGTATGGAACACACATGGACTAAAAGTAAAAAATTCCAAAAAGATCAATCCTTACAAAGTGCTCAAAATAGGATGGCAGAAAGGATGAAGAAAATAGGTCCATTTCCAAAATCTTTATTTGAAATTTTTGTGCTGCCTCCATGGAAAGCTGTACAAAAAGGCAATGGGACCAAAATATCCAGGGTCCTATTTCTGAATAACCCAAGTCTCAGAGATAATCCATTGTTTACTGTTCTAAATGTGCAACAGAACAATGGAATTAAACATGTTACGCTGGGCTCTTGGCTTGATGATAGAAAAGAACATGATGCCCAGGGCAATTTATATTCCTAACTGGTCTCTGCTACTCGGTGACTTAGGCAAAAGATTTAACTTCAATGCCTTGATTTCTCAATCTGAAAATTTGGGTAGAGAGGACGAAGGGGAATATTGGTAGATGAGAGACACCACATTTGTACTACACTTACGCTCTAATTGCAAACTACCCACAGTTATGTACATTCTGTTTTATGTGCTTTATAAGAGTCAGATGTGGAATTCCCTGTGGTGGTGGTTGTTTTAACTCTCTAGAAACTTGAAGGGAAGTTAGAACTCAAAAGAAACTGAAGAAATAGGACTTAAGAATTAAATGTTTTGAATATTTTCCTTCCTAATTTCCTTTGCAGAAAAAATGGGATACAGACTATCATCAATAGAGTGCTTTCAAGTGAATCACAATCACATGCATGTGCAAAACCGTCGCTGAAGTCTATATGTGCAATTAAATGCCTAATTATGCTTAAAGAGCCCCTGCATTCTTTGCTCCCTGACTATACCCTCAGGAAAACACACAGTGGCCTTCTGTCTTGAGCATGGGTTCTTTAAAGTGTTTAAATGCCATGAAAGTGCAACTGTGTGCCCAATTAGGGGTGCAATTGCTGGGTCAAAGCATAAAACTCAGCCTATCCTCTGCCACGCTGGGTTAACTCTCTAGATTCTAGTTACCAACCCAACCGGCGATATTAATCAGCTTCCTCTGTCATCCTGGGGCTCAGTGAGAAGTAGTGAATGCTCTATTCTTTGGCAGTTTTAGAGATGGTACGAGGGGGAAAAAAAAGTCAAAGTTTGGTACCCTCTTCAGGGGCTTTTTGTTTACTTCCTCAACTAAGTGATTAAAAATCATCCTTAGCCACTGCTGTGCTGCATGGAGCCAGGTATTGTGGAAAATGAGAAAAGGACAGGTATTCCTTAACTCTGTCTCTCAGTACTCATCCTGACCATACCCTTTTGCGGCCCTTTGGAGAAAAATTGCGGATTATCAGATGGACTCACTACTAGGGACCTATGGCACATATTCTAAGAAGGTTGTAGTAAGGGCTTAAAATGTTCTCTAATTTGAAAGTCACAGATACATCTTTTTAAATCAAAAGATTTTACATTATGGGCACCTGAGTGATTCTGTTGGTCAAGTGCCTGCCTGCAGCTCAGGTCAGGATCTCAGGGACTTGGGATTGAGCCTGCATCAGGCTTCCTGCTCAGCTGGGAGCCAGCTCTGCCTCTGCTGTCCCCGCTGCTTATGCTCTCTGGCTCTATCCCTCTGTCAAATAAATAAACAAGATCTTAAAAAAAAAAAAAAAAAAAAGATCTTACATTGGTTGGTCACCCACCTCCCTAGTTCCAACGTTCTTTCATAGATTTTTAAGTAATCGCCAAACCTGGTCATGGTCAGTGTGAGAATGCACTACAGGAGAAAGTCCAAAGCCAAGCCTTAGATACCCATACTCTATAAAGCGCCAATAAAGAGCAGGTCACACTGGCAGAGAAGACATCCTGGGTGGACACGTGGGGAGGGTCATGGGGAGCAGGCAGAGAGAGGAGAACTGGTATCAAGCACATATAACAGCCATAGGAAAGAGATTTCAGTGGCAGAACTTCAAGCCCTAAGAAGACCATTGGAATAACAGGATTTGAGTCCCAGAGGAAGAGGTAAATATAAGGAGTCAAAGAATGGTCCACAGCAAAGTAGAAGAAAGAAACCAGAGAACTCAATCCTAGATCAAAATATGAGGACAGGGTTTGGTCAGGAGAAACAAGACAAGAGGCCCAGCATTGAAACTTTTTACTTAAAAACCTTTAACTAAACACTTAGGAGGTGTCATTTGTGATTATAGCATCAGTGTTGATAACACAACAGTAAACAAGTTGAGAAAGGTAATGGTCAGGAGGAGACCTGACAAGAGGCTTGGGATACTGAACATACAGCTGTGGACTCAGGGGATCCTTTAGCTCCCTTTACAGATTCCAAAGTCTGGGATAATATGAAAGTAGTTTCAGCTAGATGCATCCAAATACAATTGGATCCTGCTCCAGCAGGACCCTGAATTTCTAGTATATGTCTATTCTTCCCTCTTACTTGTCTAGACTGCTGCTTTTCTACATTCCCCGTCTTGTTTTAAAAAAATAAAAAAGAGAGAGAAAAAAAAAATCTTAACATGTCTTACCTCCTTCCTAGTTGGCTTAGAAGCAAAAATTCCAGCTGTTGGTATTTCATGCCTCATCATGAAACAGAACCTGACCTCTCACTGGCAAAGTTGTCCCCCATTGTACGGTGGGCATGCAGAGCTCTCTGGGCCTGTCCCACAAACCTCCTCCTTGCTTTTGCCTAAAGAGCTCTGTGTGACTGAGTCATGAACAAAACAACTGAAGTGGTGAGAGGCCAGTCCCAGTCTCAAAGAGAAATGCAGTGGCTGTGCCTCAACAGAAACAACATAGATGCATTGATAAGATAAAAC
Source organism: Vulpes lagopus (assembly GCF_018345385.1). Lineage (NCBI taxonomy): Eukaryota > Metazoa > Chordata > Mammalia > Carnivora > Canidae > Vulpes > Vulpes lagopus. The sequence goes on from NC_054832.1 coordinate 60,273,490, forward strand.
TAAACAATTATTTAGAATTTATTCTTCTCATCAAAATTATGTAACCTTGATGGATAGTACTAATAATATGGCAGGGATCAAAGATACTGTCTCCCCTCTAATACTTGGAATTGTGCATGACAAATAATACATCTGGATTTCTACTGGCACAGAGAATGGGAAGAGACAGGCTAGATAGTAGCTTGTTGTCTTGAAATCAGTGAAGTGTTAGGATAAATCTTTTTTGGCAGAGATCCACTTGGTCATAGTTCTGCCTTATTAGTGGATCTAACATATCCATATGGTTTTCCCCAACTATAAGCAATGAGTCATGATCATTATGTGGCTTCTATTGTACCGGTTTTCACCCAGAGCTGGGAAAACCCCATCCAGCTGAATCTTCATTAGCTTAATGGGACATCTGTCCCATGATAGACACAAGGCAAAATGCTAAAGTGGAAGTATTCAATGCCTAAGAAGTCAGAGTCATCTAGAACTATATTTTGACTTGAAAGAAATTTTATAAACATCTGATGGGTAAAAAAAAAGGGGGGGGGGCTGAAAAAATATTTGGGAGACCCCTGATACACTATGACACAGGGACTTTCTGGGCTTATTTTTGGACACTAATATGCAGCCTTACAGCACTGACTCTGCCCCCAACATATCAAGGGCCCCACACCTGGCACCATTCCTTCTCCCTTGTGCTACTCAGAGGCTTTCTACTGATCTCCCCACTTAGAGTATCTCCTCTTCCTCATAGACATATGTGCCAGAGTAATATTATCAAAAAAAAACAACAACAACAACAAACCAGACTCTATTCATGCTACTCACTTGTCCAACAGTCTCAAGATTCATTTTTACCTAATAATTATAGCTGGGGTGCCTGGAGGGCACAGTCAGTTGAAAGCATTGGACTCTTGGTTTCAGCTCAGGTAGTGATCTTAGGGTCTTGAGGTGGAGCCCTGAGTTGGCTCTGTGTTTAGCACAGAGTCTGCTTAAGACTCCCTCTCCCTCACTGCTTAACCCCTCTCCCCTGCGTGTGCACTCTCTCTCTCTCAAATAAATATTTAAAAAGAAAAAAAACAATTACAGCTGCCATTTACCGACTACTAGATTTCAGTACTTTGCCTTGATTATTATCATTCTCACAATAATATGAGGTGGGGGTAGCCCCTTCAACCATTCAATAAACAAATGTGAACAAATCCTCAATGAAGTAATCAATGAGAAAACTGAAGATCAGAGGGTCATCATTCCAAAGTGACTCACAAGTGGTCATCTTAGTAGTCACATGCAGGTCTATCTAGTTTGAATACTGAAAATCTCCTACTCTCCAGGCTGCTCCACTGAAAAAAAGATGCAAACACTATAATTGGCATTCAAGGCCTTCTAAAATTGGGACAAGACAGATGTCTCCAACTGGATCTCCCCTGCCCATCCTTTGTTTTGATCAAAACAAATTCCATGCAGGTCCTTGGAAATACTCAGCCCCATTCTGTGTCTGAGATTTCTATTCTGAGCCTACTTCTTGGGATGCTTCTTTCCCATGTAAATTCTACCCACCAATTCCAGGCTTCCTCAAGAGCATATTTGTACTACTAACACACCAGCCAGAGGTGACTTCTTCCTCTAAACCCCCAAATAGCCTTGGGACTCCCTCTTGTGGCTTGTATCATGGAATGGGACAAACTCAAAAGTCAAATGAATCAAGGTTCACTTCTTCACTTTACTTAGTATTTAAACTCTAGAACCTCTGCCTCCCTGCACCATTGGCTTATTTTCAGAATTCAGTTATGTAAAACTACAAAAGTGCTCAACATAGCCTGCCAAAGAGCAAATTTCCAAATGCCATTATTAAAATGATTTGTATTCATGCATTACCCTGTCTTTTGATCATAAGCTCCTTGAGGAGCGAGGACTACCTTACTCAATCTTCTAACCCCAGTACATTTAATGGTATACGGAAATGTCTGATGAAGGAATGACAGACACAATGGAGCTTCCGATCTAATTTCAAAACCCATTAGGCTACAAGGGATATCAAAGCTCCATATAATAATAAAATGAAATTAGAGTAAGAATTTAATAATGCAAACATATATATGCTTCTGGGTTATGGTTTTGTCTACTTGGATGAATAGGATCCAGAGTCTATAATGTCATAGCCACAGTTAAAGGAGAGGAAAAAAAATGCTCAAAACACACTTCCCATTCCCCATATATGAAGCACACTCCCAATGCCTGAAAACAGCATAGTGGCAGAAGTATCATTATAGTAGGGGTAGGAAGAGCTGCCAATATTTATCAAGCGCTTAAGTACCAGAAACTAGTTTAAATGCTTCATATGACAAAAAAAAAAATAAAAAATAAAAATAAAAAAATAAATGCTTCATATGTGTTAACTCATTAACTTTTACAACAATTATAAGATGCTTCTATTTTTTCCACATTTTTAGATAAAGAAACTAAGGCACAGAAAAATTAGGTAACCCTAAGGTCTCACAGCAATGGTAAAACAGGGATTTAAACCAGAGCCCATCATCCTATATATCATGACAAACAGCAACTGTCTGGAGGCAGAGCTGTTCCCCACCCTCCCCACCATAGTGAGGATTCAATTCAGGCAGACCTCAAAAAAGGTTCCTGTACCTGATTCATCAGTTACTAGACTAATTGGCTGCCTCCTCTAGGACACCCAAATACTGTTAGAACCTGTGCTTACAGAGAGGAGCGAAAAAGTATTGACATTAGAGATTAATATCTATCTTTTAAAGCCCATAACTTTGCATTTGCAAAGGTAAGTTATAAGTACCAGAAGATGTCTGTTGGTAAAATGACCCACATCGGTCAGCTTAAGAGTATAGGTAAAGACCCCACAGAGCCCCTGGACAGCAAGCTCTCTGATGAGGTCATGCTATGTAAGGAAGTCGGTACAAACTAAGGCAAAAAGAATAAGGAGAAGCAGCCTCACTCCTGGATTAGTTTCTTCAGGAAAACAAATACAAGAAATGTGATGAAAATACTTTTAAGGGGATCTCTGGGTGGCTCAGCAGTTCAGCGCCTGCCTTTGGCCCGGGCATGATCCTGGAGTCCCAGGATCAAGTCCCGCATCAGGCTCCTGCATGGAGCCTGCTCCTCCCTCTGCCTGTGTCTCTGCCTCTCTCCCTCTGTCTCTCTCTCTATCATGAATAAATAAATAAAATCTTAAAAAAAGAAAATACTTTTAAAATCCCACATTGTTTTAGTCATTAACTATCCACAGTTTGGGCAATGGGATCATTTGATGTTGAGGAGTTAATATTGAAATTGCTGCCTAAGCTAGTTAAACATGAGAGCCCTTCTGATGGAAACTATGAGAAAAAAATAGGCCCGCAAAAATGAAGCACAGAATGACTATGATGATTCATTAGCGTTGCTCTCATATAAACCACCCCATTCCTGAAGGGCAAGAGGCTACCATACTCTTGAGCATGAAGCTAATCCATTTCAGAAGCAGGAATTTTACAAATCCTTCCTGAGGCTGTGATATCCTGGACCATGACAAATCACTGCTCTGAATATGTGAAAGAAAGGTGAGCATTCCCCTGCAGGGTGATCTATTCCCCAATGCAGGGCCCTGGTGTTGAGTGCCTGGCTGGCATCTAAGCACACAGAAGAAAGGAAAGGAGCTGACGGTTTAACTCACTAATTTAGATGAACTCCTGGATAAGCTTTCTTTCATTCAGTTGACCCTAGAACATGCATTCTCAATAGGGGTGGTAAAGGGGTGGTTCTTGGGAGGGTGATAAAAACCTTACTTTTTGTATAAATCACACATATATATATTAATATATCTGTGGTATTAACATTCCATGGTGAGGGGAATGACTAGGGAAAAAATAAACCCCTTTGTGAGAGAGGGACAAAAATGAGCCCACTTTTGGAACACCAGGAGAGAGATGCATAAGAAAATCAGAAAAAAAAAAAAAACACACAACTGTTGTTCTGTTGTTGGGAGCAGTTGGAAGACAGGACAGAAAATATTCCCCATTCTTCAGTTTTTTATCCAAACCCACCCATATTCTTGGAAGACATGGCTGGAGCCTATATCCAGCTTATTCTTTAGTACAGTTTGGTCAAGCCAGCCATCGTCAATTAACATAATGAAGGAATCTCCCTTGTACCAATAAGGATAAAGCCAAAATTCAGCCATTCCCTGCAACTTAGGAAAAAAGGCAATGAGGCCTCAGGAGAAAATAAACCTGATGACACATTGACCTTAGACTTCTAGTCTCTAGAACTGTGGGAAAAGTTTGTTTCTGTTGTTGAAGCCACACAGTCTGTGATATTTTGTTATGGTGGCCCTAGCAGACTAAAATACCTACTATGGAATACATAGTAGGCATTATTTCATTACTAGTGCTCATTTGTATCTTGTCCTCCTTTCCTGGGCACAAGAGGACAACTTCCTCAAATCTAAACAATTAGTTGTAAGCAGAAGGGACATTATCATATTTCTGAGCCAAAGCATTAAGCTGCTGGGTTAAGACACGTGTAGTGCTCTTCCATGCCATGGTGATCAGAGAACACATAGAGAGGCAGGTGCCAGAAGACTGAAGTAGTCCAGAATTCTAAACCAGTACCTCCTTGGAGAATTGGCCTGGATCTGCAAGGGATATCGTGTGAAAGAGAAATAAAGCTTTGTTCTGTTAAGCCATTGAGATTTCTAATGTTATTTTTTACACAGCAGGACTTAGCCTAGCCTTACTGATGTACCCACTCCACATAAATCTGGGAGAAGGCCTCCTGGTGGGCCTGGGGTGTCTCCTTGTGGGCTGTCTATGAAATGAGAAGTCTCTCCTCTAGCAAAGTCATGAGAAAATGAAAAACTGACAATGAAATGAAGAGTTCAAACAAAAGGGTTGATCCCTGTGGCGCCTTTACAAACCAGAAATGAAGGAAAAGAGTCAATGTTTGCCATGCTTTTCAAGTCAGGCTGGAAGACAATCTTGAGGGTATGAGCAGTCGGGGGCAAAAAAAAGAAAAGAAAAAAAAAAGAAATGCATGTTTTGGCATAAGGCAGGACAAGTCAATGGGTTCTATTGTGACATTAAGGAAATATCCTTCAAGACCTTCTCTGGTTCCATTCTCACCAGGAAGGCCCTTTGATTCAGAGAGTTTGATTTCCTGGATAGTCAACAAGAATATCTGTTCCCACAAAAATATATAGTACCATAGAAAACTATAAATAGATTTCCCTGTACATGTCAGTTAAGTGTGTATTTGGCTAGTAGACTTCGGACAAATACCTCAAGATTTCAAGATCCCAAAGTGCACTGATTATTGAAGTTCCAGCCTCCATGAAGAAACCCACCTAGACAAAGCCACCAGTGTCATCCAGTTTAACCACACAAAATAGGGGGAAGGGATTCCCTTAACTTGTTGATAGAAGCCACTAAGCATATCCTCTTTTTGCAGATACCTTTTACTCATTTCTTATTCCCTTTACTACTCACAAGTCCTCTGATCAAGACTATGATTAACTTTCCCAGAACAAGGTCAAGCTTCCTAGGCCACTCCAAGGTAATCACTCATCCAGTCAGTGGGCAATTTATCTTTTGCTCTTAACCCTTGATTTCTTCTCATGTGGAAACCCAGAAAAGGTGTGTGCAAGTTGAGTCCTGTTCAAAGGCACTTGGGGCCAAAAAGTCAGGAGAGGCACCTGCCTTCCAAGCAGCACTCCACTTGCCAGGCCATGTGACTTCCATGGGCTCTCATCAGCTACCAGACAGTTCTTAGAAAAAGAACTCTGGTCTGCCCAGAGGGGGGCCTCTTCTTTAATTCATACCAAGGTCCCCACGGGCTGACAACAGCTCTGACCTGCATTACATACCCTTTTTCCAACTCCCCATTTCCCTCAGAGCTACATCCTCACTGCAGACAGTCCCTTTAACAGGGCTGTCCCATTACCACTGGTTAAGGATCATTTCTATGAGTGGGTTTTCCCTGGCATCTGATGGACAGACACCATACCCACATCATTACTCAATTCTGTGGTTCTGAACAGTACCACCCAAAGGGCAATCTGGAAATTTGTGGTGGCTGCTTTTTGAGCTCTCATGATAATTAGAAGCACTGCTGGCTCCAGTGAGCAAGGGCAATGGATGCTAGCCATCACACAATGTCTAGGGTAGTCCTATACAACAGATAATTGTCCCTCATCCTGCATGATTTTCAAATGTCCCACCTAATTTCACGGAGATGAAAATCTTCCATACATTCATACAGATATTAACTAAATGCTTGCCACATGCTAACCACTCTTTCAGGGGTTCTGGGTGAATGAAATTCTCTGCTCTCTGGCACTTATAAAAACCTATTTTAATTTTCTAAGCCTGGAACCTAACTCAATTTTACATACAAACAGAAAGTACATTTGTACTGTTTTAAGATACCTTATGTTTCCTGAAATGCAACCACCATGCAAATCAAGGGAAAATTATAATTAATTTTGTTCTGAGTCCATCAGGAATTATTTACCCCACCAGAAAACCACATCACTAATTGCATGACTCCTCATGATATCAAAGCCACCAGCACAACTTGTCTATCTAGTCCACATTTGTGGCTGTGCCATTGACAGGGACTCTGTGACTAGGCAAACATTTGACTCCTTCATTATATTTTCTCACATAGCCATGCCCAAACAATTACAATAAGAAAGAGGTGGATTTTTTGTTATTATTGTAAATTGCTTTACTTTAGTTTTAGCTACATTCTACTTAGGGCATTACATTCTTGTTGTTTACTGTGTGGTTGGTTATATTATCAATGAATCCCCTTCCAAGATGGCAAATGTAATGTAAAAAAAAAAACAAAAGTGCCTTTCTTATAAAAAGGGGGCATCGCATCTGATAAGGCATTGATTCTCAACCGTTTAAGTACTCAGCCTCCTAGCCTCCAGTGAAAATTCTCTGCCCCAACAATTTTCCAAAGTAAGCATCAAATTCCCCCTTTTAAAACAGTCCTCGTAAGTCTAATGAATTTGAGGAATACTTCCTCAACAAACCATGTCCAATGAAAACTCTTACCGTGTAAGGTAGAACAATGTGTAGGTTTTCATTAATTTCACCATAAATAACCAAATTGAATTCCACACACATTAGTAACTAACTTCAAGTTAGGTAAGATTCTGAAAATCCCATATTCTCTACTTCGATGTAATTTATTTACAAAAACTATTCAAATAATCAAAATATTAATCAAATAGTCGTTGATTAAAGTGAAAAGCACAAGCTAACTCTAAAGCTGTTTGGGAAGATAGCTGTACTTAATACAAACACATGGTGAACAATAAATGTCTCAAAAAAGAGTACATGTTAAGCAGGATCTGAGGGAAGATCTAAGGGAGGTTAGGGAGATGAACACCAAGTTAGTGGGAGGGCATCTGGACATTGACAGAGGGACCCAAGGCAGTGCAGTGGACTTACTAGCTGTCTGGCTATGGATGAGTTTCTTTTCCCTTCTATCAGTTATGGCTCAAATGGAAATGCAGAACCAGTAGGAGACATCTATGAAGAGATTGACTAAAGAAATTGGCTGAAATGATGAGGGGCCTGGCTAGGCAAGTCTGATGTCCATAGGACATGACATCGGGAAGGCAGCCTAGAAGTCTTGAGCGTGGGCTGTCACTCTTTCCACAGGCAGAATTTCTCCTTCAAAGAGGCCTTTTGACAGATTGAGTCAGGCCCCTCCAGACTATCCAGAATATTCTCCCTTAATAAAATCTCCCTAAATATGGGCTTTAGTCACATCCATAAAACATCTTCACAGCAACACCTAGATCAGTGTTTGATGGAATAACAGGGCCAAGCTGACACACCAAAAATCATCACAGACCCCATCTCTTGTCAATCTGGCACCTATCCCCATCTCTTAAAACCATACCCAGAGGCGTCTGGGTGGCTCAGTCACTGGAGCGTCCAACTCTCGGTTTTGGCTCAGGTCATGATCTCAGGGCTGTGAGATCAAGCCCCACCTCAGGTTCACACTGAGCATGGAGCCCCAGCAGGAGATTCTCTCTCTCTCCCTCTGCCCATCCCCCATGCTCACACACACACACACACACACACACACACACACACACAATCTCTCTCTCTAAAAATAAATCCTTTTACAAATACATACATACATACATACTTAATCTCCAAATAAAGAGAACAACAAAGTCATACTTCTTCCTACCATGATGTAACTATACTTCATATAACTGACAACACATTAGCCCTTTCCCCAGAAGGGAATGAAAAGTTCTTGGCTAAAGTTCACACTTTTCCAATGACATCTTGTTACTTAAATACTGGGCAATAAAGTCCACTATTAATAAATTTTATATTAGATGATAAGGGGGCAAGAGGAAAAAAACAAAAATTCTTTAATATGTATACAAGCATATGAACAGCAAATTAAGAAATACTTAAAGCTATTACTAGCTATACTATTCTCAACTTGGAAGGGGGAATGGTAGGGACCACCTTCACAGGTGGCTAAAGGAATTGAGTGATGTGATAGGTTACATACACTATATTCTGAATATCACTGTCATTATCAGTATTAGTATTATTATTGGACAGGTACTTGTAATGGTATTAAAGTGAAGACTGCGACTCAGAAGAGGGCAATGGTACGTCTGTAATGTAGGAGTGAAAAGAAGTAAGAAACAGCCATTTTTGGTGTGGGGGGAAGCAACAGAAAAAAAAACTATGGTGAAACATACCAGGTTCTCCTCTGGAAAGACTAAATTTTGAAAATTTCTAAATTATTTTCCCAGAGTGTGCAATAGAAAGGTAGTCTTCCTCCTGGGGAGCAAAACTGCCTTTTGATAAGCAAAATATCTGCATAACCTCTTTAGTTGTAAACAATAAAGCCTCTTTCCTCTTCCTCTCCACCTGGTCGCCCCCTCCACTCCACCCACCTAGAAAGAAATCTGGATTAAAATAAAGAAGGGAAGACAGGGTGTCAGTGATTTCCCAGCATGAAGGATTTAACAATCTGGAGGACCAGAAACAAAAAAGGGTCACCCAAAGAGACAGACAGACTTGCAGATGGAGCACGAGAAGGAGGGAGCCTAAAAGAGGAGCAAAGATGCAAAGCATCCTGGGGCAGCACAGCTGGGCACAGCAGGACGGGCAATAAGTTCTTGGAGACAGGAAGAGCTGAGGGGGTTTTAACTGCACCTGCCAGAGCCTTATTAAAATGCTCCCTGAAAATGAGTTTATTGTATTCTATGTAAATTATAACCCAATAAAGTTGATTTTAAAAGATTATATGTGCATTATGATCTAAATTTTTATAAAACACAATATGGTCAAAACGTCTGGAAGGAAATATAAAAATTAGCAGTGGTTATTTCTCAGGAGGCAGAAGTGATGCTTATTTTAACTGTCTTGTATTTTCCACTTCCTCCAACAAGTATGCTGACGTTTCTCATCATGAGAAAAAGTAAAATCTTCCTGAAAAAGAGCCATTTTTCACTGAGCCCATGCTCAGTTCCAAATAGTGCTGGCTACTTAAAACCTAACAATTAATATCCATTTATGTGGAATTCTCCATCCATTGTTTCGATGCTATGCTGGTTCAAGTTGTGTTTTCAGAACGTCTGCTTGCCTTTGAATTGTAAAAGCAGATAAAGTGAATGAATAAGTATCAAGAATAGCATGTGCTTGTCTAGAGGTAGAAAAGGGCAACAAATGGAAAGGCTCCAGACTCAGATTTCCAGACAGCTCTGTGAAAGAATTCACTTTGTGGCCTTTGGAGAGACACTTCCCCTTCAGGCTGCAGCTTCTTCAGCCATAAAACAAGGGCAGTGAACAAGAGCATCTCTCAGGGCCCATCTTGGACGGGCATCCCACCATTTTACAGGCCCTTTAGGGGAGGAAAAGAAAGCAAAGCAGAGATGCATTGCTGAGTCATCTTATCACAACATTGTGATAGAAATCACACCTCAGGCATCCCCCTTTTCTCTGTATTTCTCTATTTCATCTTGCACGCTCAGCCTTCGTGCTCTTGCCAATCATGTAGCTGTAAAACTTATTTTTCACTCCTAACACTTCAGCTCTTCTGGCTCTTACTCAGAGAGCTCAATCCTTATTGGTATCTGATTTTGCTCTGGCAGTCACTGGGGGTCTACATAGTTCCTCCACTCAACTTCAGCTCATTCCAGCAAAACTTCACACCCTCTCCTTTGTCGAAAGCTTAGCCTGCCCCTCCCTACGGCTGTCCTTCTGCTATTAACACAGGCATGTGGGGGCAGCATCCATCCTGGTCCCATTTCAGCTCTCGCAAAATGATACTGGCATTTAAGAAAACTCTGTGTGAGTGCAGAGCAGGGGGAGCGGGGGTGGAGGCCCTGAAATCCTAATGCAATCATACTCATTTTAAGATCTACAGTCATTTGTCCTTGGCTCAGTTTCCCAGAAATGACTGGCATAGGAAGCTCTTTCGAAGGGCAATTGGCTCAAGGTTTGCTTGGCGAGTCGTAGGGGACCACTTCAGCTACAGTTTCATCTGCCAAGTCTGTATTCCCCACTGACCCAGTTGGGATTTTAAGTTTCCATCGAGACCACCTGCCTGGTGTTAATTAGCTATGGTTTCTTATTTTATATGCAAACTTGTTTTAACGTCCATGAACTGGCACAGTGTCCTGGGCTTCTCTCCTGGTTCTACTGTACAAGCAGCATTCTTAGCTGTCCCAGCTATTCATATTTGAATAGCATGATGTAGCCAGGATGGCAAAAACATTCAGCAAAAATCTGAGGATGGAAATTGCAAAATCCAAGTAAATCCCAAATTATATTTTTCTTCTGCTCATTGTTTTTCAAAAACCTTGAACTTATAATTTGGGAAATGCTTTCTTATCCCTCATCCCACACATGTGCCTTCTACTTCCTAAGATACAAAGTAAGAAAACTTCGCAGAAACACAAACCTATTGTCTTTAATGCTACTCTAGACAGCTGTCATGTTTACCCATTTGTGATATATTTACCGATTGCCAACTATTAAATCAACTGGTTTCCTCTTACTTTTCCAAGAACTAGGGGGAGAAAATGATCTTTTTACACATACAGCCTTTCCTTTGGCATGAAAAAAAAAAATCAAAGTTTAAGGGTTCCTTTCTTCCATCAGTGTGAGCATGCTCTCATAAGACATGTTCTCACCTGATAACTTTCAGAAATTGATCCTAAATTTTCTCAACTCATGGTAGATAAGTAAACATAAGCACATCAGAATGGTGGATATACAGCCTGTCAGTAAAAAGATTTGTCATTGACACGTAAATAAAGTGAGCCAAGAACTTTGGAAGGTATAAGAATCCCTTTTTTCTCCCAGGGTCAAAAATGAAAATTGCATCTGAGGACAAATCAAGAGTCATTGGTTCTCAAAGAAGAGCATGTGTCTGTAGGCATTTTGATTTTAAATCCATTCATTTTCACATAATTTGGAACCAACATTAAATGGAAAGAATTCATACTGTTGTTGTCATTTTACATTTACTTGAGTTGTCTGCCATAGAGATTTCCTCATCATGTTTAAAAAAACTGATTTTATGTTCTACTCTGCCGATGACTAAATCCAGGGCTAACATGACTGGAAAGAGGGTATGGAGTTACTTCTCTGTCATAATTTAATGGACAATTTTCTGGGTGCTAAGTATTAAATGGTTTTAGGAAATGATAAATAGCACCAGCCTCAGGAATTGAAGGATTCCATTTCACCAATGGCTCTTTTTTGGATCCACATATAATCTGGGATTAGCTGGCAACAGGAAAAACCATTGCCGGGGCCATCATCTTCCCCTTGGGCTTCTCCCCCTAAACACATAGCTGTGGATGCCTCTGTGTGAAGGGAGGAAGGAGGATTTTTTGAATAGATCCCTCTACTGGAGCCAAGACCAATTGGAAAACCACTAGCTTGGTACCGGATGATAAACATAAATATCTAATATCGAAAAGTAAATGTTCTGTTGTTTTGAATATAAACGAGTTATTGAAGTGCAGTTCCTGAGAAACTTTCTGGAAGGTACAATTACAGACATATCCTAGATAATAGTCCATATATGTTTTTATATATTATGCATGTGAATGTGTATGTAGATTATAAATTTTATATATTTTGCCTATTAACAAATTGTACATTCTTCTAAAGGTACTAATAGAGTGTGCTAAACCATTATTTACACTGTGTCATAAGAAGTGGTATATACTGATTAGGTATAGCTGTAATAATTACCAGGACAGTAGCAGTTTCCAACTCATCAAAATCTACATTCATCCCTTTAACGGAATTTTCTGAAACAATGTGAGTATGATTAGAGAAGAAAACAGCTACTCAGCTCAAACTGTAGTACTATGCACCTTCACTAAATCAATATGCTCTTCAAGGACAGATATATTTGCTTACTTTATGGCAAGTGATTAAACATTATTATGCTGCCAAATGCCAGGTACAATTGTCTGACACATCCATTTTTTGCTGCTCCTGATGCTCTGGCCTGAATTCTTTTGCTTTCTGAGAACTGAAATTTTCTTTTTGTAAATGTCACTTGCCTTCACAATAATCACCATTTTGTTGTCATTTTCCCTCCTAAATCACTTTATTCTCTGACAAACTGATCTCAAATCCTTTTTTAAAAACTTTATTATACCTACTTTCCTTCAAATATCAAAGGACAATGTTTGAATCTGTCATTTACATAACAAAAGTGCTATATTTATGTTTGGCTCCTAGTCCTTTCCATTGAATCAAAAAGTATCAGATTTGTTACTAATAAAAAAAAAATCTTTACAAGGGTATTTTCAGGTTTTGAATCATTAAATATCCTGTTTCCTACTTTGCTTGAAAGTATGAGGCAAGTAGTTAATTTGTCATAAATAAGTGACTATTTGATTTAAATTCAACTCATATTTCAAAACTTTCACAATAAAAATGTCATATTCCCTTTATGAGTCTGCCTTAAATTCTTTTATTTATTTTCTTTTTGAGAAAGAGAGAGAGCGCGTGTGCACACAAGCACACATAGGGGTGAGAGGGACAGAGGGAGAGGGAGAGAGAGAATCTTACACAGGTTCCATGCCCAGCACAGAACCCAATGCTGGGCTCCATCTCACAGTCCTGAGATCATGACCTGTGCCAAAATCAAGAGTCAGACGGTTAACCAACTGAACCAACTTGGCCCCTGCCTTAAATTCTTTTAAAGTGGGATAGATGGATGGATGGATGGATGGATGGAGAGATAGAAGTCCCTTTGAAAATACAGATTAGGGATCCCTGGGTGGCGCAGTGGTTTAGAGCCTGCCTTTGGCCCAGGGCGTGATCCTGGAGACCCGGGATCGAATCCCACGTCGGGCTCCCAGTGCATGGAGCCTGCTTCTCCCTCTGCCTGTGTCTCTGCCTCTCTCTCTCTCTGTGTGTGTGACTATCATAAATAAATAAAAATGTTTTTAAAAAATGAAAATACAGATTAAAGAAAAACATACAGCAGATTCAATAACAAAAAGGATATCAGAAAATTCCAGGAGCTATGTAAATAAGTTATTTGACATTAATTGAATATTGCTGAAGAAGAAAGAGTAAGCTAGAAGAACACACTAATTAAATGTGGGTAGTTATTGGCTGAAAGGGGAAGATAATCATGGCATCCATATTTTTAGCTCTAGGGAGGGGAAAAAAAGACAGAGAGGAGACACTGCTTGCTCTAGATAGCAATTCTCTTTTAGCCACAAAGAGACCAATTGGCTGGGATCAGCAATGAGAAGCGTTAAAAAGCCAGCCAATAGCAAAACTACATAGTAGTTAACATGAGAACTCCAAGTATCTGGCAAGAAACTGTAACTAGGACCCAAGTGACACTAAGAGTGATTACACAAGCACAGAAAAAAAATAAACTAATTTGTACCTTGATATTCGTGTTTCTTTCATTCTTGGTCTGTATCTATATAGTATCTGGGTTTCAAATTATAATAAATGGTTAAATATTTGTATTCTGTTAATGGAGAATTCTATTTTTATATCAAAATGCAGACTGATTAGGTGTTCTATTAAGTCCCTCATCTGGCCAAACCTGAGGAAATTCTAGCATTTTAGCTTATGTGTTCTAATCCATGGCAGTGTATGTATAGAAGTAACCACCTTAATTACAGCTAAAATGTCTAGGGGGATTTAACAGTCTTCCACTGAGCTGGCCTTATGTGACAGCAAATTTTGCAGACAGACATATAAAAGGAGGAATAAATTTAGTCTATTATGTAAACCATTGAAGATAATGTACTACCACTTTCAGAGTTTGGGATTATCAATATCAAAGGAGTCTTTGGATTGTTTAAGAAATGGCCATGACCACTTCTTATCCATTATAGGTTCTCTAAGTAAATCTCCCTGGTGATTAATAATGCACATTTTCAAAATAGCCTCTCAGCAGGGCCTGAAAACAAACCAACCCATAAGGAACCAGAATCTAAGGACACCTGTCTCTAAGCACAGAGTCAACTGAGATAATCAGGACCTCAGAACATGTATTAAGGTTAAAATGATACTTTTCTTTAAAGACTGAAATGAAACAAAGATTTGCAATTTTGACGATCTTGTTGTATACTAACCAAATTTTCTACAAAACACACATATGGCTTTTCAAAATAAAGAAAAGTAAAAGCAGAAAAATTATTTTTTAGTGCCCAAAGAAAAGCCTAGAAACAATATACACCAATTATTTCTGAATGCTACTCAGAAAAGCCAAGTGTCTTGACTGGACATTTCTCAGTTGACTTGTGCTATGCTCTTTCCCTTCCTGCCTCCCCTCTGCTCCTTCTTTCACTTATTCATTCACAGAGTGGTCTGAAAAAACTCAAACACTGTTCATAGGATTTAGGGTGAGAAACCCTGGTCCCAGCAAGTAGCTAATATATCGAGGATGGAGTAAAATTTATATAGCTTATTTATCTGTGTATAGGGAAAACAAAAACTGTAATCAAATCATGAGTCATCAGAAAAAAGATTCATCTAAATTATGTCATATTGAATACATTAAAACATCTGAGCAACCTAAATTTCCACTTGTTAATTGGTAGCTATATCACATAGACTCAGTCTAAGAGACAAAGTTTGGAATTTGTCTTAATTACATGGTCTTTCATCAAGGAAGACCTAACAATATTTGTACACTTAACAAATTCAACCAATGTCGGATTTTTTACTCTCTTTTTAAGTAGGACCTTTGTCGAGGGATTGATTTTAATATTCATGCCCCCCTCTACACGGTTTAAAACAAATTCAATTTCTTATAGGTTCTCTTGGTTTTATGTTTTTCCTTCATTAATCTTCCAGTGGGTAGGATTTATCTTTTTATTTGAAACACATAGCAGAACATTTGCCTGGTTATCGATTCATTGCAAAAGTAGTTACGTGGTTTTTCCAATGAGGTTAGAACAAAATGATTTTGGAATTTCTAGAATTTGCAGAAATGGAGAGAAGCCTAACCAAATTTGAATTCTGCTCAAGGAAGAAAAATGAGAATGGATGTTATTTTGAAATGTGTGTGTACATGCGTTTGCCAGGTTCTCTTCTTGGCAGCCGCAAAATCTCTCAAAAAGTAGCCCAAACTCAATGAAAGACTGGTTACTCCAAACTCATTTTTTTTTAATCTTTGTATTAAAAATGGATACATTCTTCAATATTATTGACAGAGAAGCAAAATAATGAAAACCAGGTAAAAAGTTGAGATTAATTTCTCAATCTGGGGAAATAGCAGACTTTCTACCTGGCATTAGCAAAGGTACTTAATAACAGGTACACACAAAGTAAAAAAAAGTAATGGTAAGTTTGCCTTTTTTCCCCTAAATTAGTAGTTCTATAATGTCAGACTGACTCCTGACATTATAGATATGGTGACTTCACTAGCAACATAGGTCATTTGGGAAGGAAAAGAAGAACTGTTTGATTGTTCAAAAGAGAGAAGGTGCTGTAGAGGAAGCACAATGTGACCTGGGCAGATCTCTGGGTGACGCTGAGCTCCACTGGACACCTGTCAGCACTCTCTGTGAGGGCTACAAAGATTCCAACAGGTCCCCCACTGCTCACAGTTGGTTGAGAAGATAAACAATTGTCATGCAAGAAGCTCTAGAATAAAAGAGTATGTGGAATTTCTTCGGATCCCTGTGGAAGGAAAAGCTGTGCACAGGTGGCAGGTGATGAAGCCAACCCTTAAAGGAGTAGAGCTCTTCCACTAGACAGGAAGCCAAAGGATAAGGAAAACAGAAGCCATGATGAGAGCAAGGCACAGAGAGTGAAGTAACAATATCCTCATAGAGGAGTAAGCCCCACTTTGGTCCAAATGATCTTCTCAAGGATGTCTGTAGGCAAACAGCCTTGAGACTTAGTTTCCTACCATGGAAGAGAGAACACTTTACAATTCAGAATAGTAAAGACAATGTTTCCCTCTGGTCCACATGTTGTACAGTTTGTTTGCAGCTCATTATAAAAGGGGGTCCCTAAGCTCAGCGCTGCTCAGTGGTGATGCAGACTCAGTGTACGCGTGGAATCCACTGGGATCACGCGTATCATCTCTGTGGGACTGTGGAGGCAAGGGGAATCTACATGATCACGAAGCTCACACAGCTTGCTATGCCAGGAGTAAGACAGACTCTGACCCAAGAGACTTGTGTCTTGTGCCAGCATCCAGGAAACCGAAAGAGAGGCAAATTTGTTAGCTTATAAAAAGGGCAAAATCCCAGACCATTCACAGTTCCTGCTGGATGGGCAGTGATTCCATCAAGTAAGACAGGAAACAACGGAAAATGAAATGGAAATTTAGGGGAAAAAAGGAGGAGTTTGGTTTTGCTCTTGTTGAATTTGTAGTAGTTGTGGAGGCAGGGAATTGGAAACACACAGGTCTGTATTTCAGGATGGGTCCCTCATAAAAAAAAAAAAAGGAAAATAGTAATAATCTCTACCTCAAGAGATTATGAAACTGAATGAGAAAGCTAAAACAGAGTGCCTCCTAAAGATCCTGACACACAGAGAACTCAGTGAGGGGCAGCAGCAGAGTTGCACATTTTCACCAATCAGATCCCCGTCCAATTTTGATTTCTCTAGTCTCTCTTTGAAGACAGGTCTCAGAAGACAATTCTGAAACACACAACATGGGGTTTCAAACAAGTCCATCTCAGGCTCCTCGGTGGCTCTAAATCACAAAGGAAAATTCTGGTGAGACCCTGGTCCACTGTCCTCTAGAGAGAATAGAACTGTTTGAGGATTCTTATTATATGAAGACTGGAATCTGTATAGATAGAAGCCCCTGGAGACCCACAGACTGGGCAATTTGACTGGGGCACAGAAATGGACCATTTATGCAAAGGGGTCCTCCTGGGGGATCAAAGGCTGAGATTTAGAGCCATCAGAGACATCTGGGGAAACAATCATGGACACACTGCCTAACAGTCCAATAGAGGCAGGACCATGACAAGGCTCCAGAACCACAACTTATTTATAACTCGTCACAAAGTGATCGCCCTGCCTGCTGACGGCCCAGGCTCCTCGTTCTTCGTTTTCAGCCTTCCTACTCCTTTTTTTCTCATTACTCTGACAGATGGAAGAAGATTCCCCATAGAGCTGTCACTCTCTGATGGGATCAGAAGATAGGAAACCCACGTCAGCCAATTTTATTACCTCTAACAAGCTGTTAAAGGATAAAATTATTGCCTATAATGAGCTTTTTTGGAAATAAGCTTGCGGGCCTCTTTTGCTGATAAATAACCACCCTGGTTCTTATTTCTTTAATAAGTAGGAGTAAAAGGAGCTAAACAATACCATAAATTTACCCACTTTCACTTGCTCTCAGTAAAAAAGAAACAACAACATCCTCAAATATCCGAACCCCTACCAAGTGGAGAATGGCTAACGACTGTATCCTGATTCCTTCAAGGAAGTTTGATGATAGGAAAACGACACATGTCCTCACTGATTCCTGGGATATCAGAGAGAAAAATATACAAAGCCTTAATGAACAGATGAAGAAAGAAAACTGGTAATTGACATTTCTGGCTGGGGAATAGGACGGTCCACAGAAAGGCTCCTGCCCAAATCTCACAGACTGAAAATCCTAAAAGCTTCTCCCAGAGTCAACAAATGCCATGTTCTGAGGAGAGGCGTCTTAGGGGACAGATCTGTTAACCATCAGCAGGCATGTTTCATCTCACCGCTCCTGGAGGGCGAGTTAAAGAAGGCTTTGTGTACCTGCTTTCCAACAGAAGCTGGACCCAGAAGGCACAGGAAGGCCCCGTCCTGCCCTCAGGCCCCGGGACAGATAACACACACACACACACACACACACACACACACACACACACAGACACGCACACACAGTATGTGTATAAAGGCACACACACACAGCACAGTCTTCAAACACTTCCCTTCAGGCTCACAGAAGAAAAGCTTGAGTCAACTACAGGTCAGAAAGACAGAGACTTTTTCTTGGATTGAACACTGATCTTCCTGTTCAGCAAAGTCAGGATGGCTTGCTGTGGGCCTTAAAGAGTGGAGTGTGCTGAAAGATCATTTAAAAATTAGTCCGACAGCTAAGTTGCCTTGCAGCACGTCCAGTTTACACAAGGCATTTTAGTGTCATCTGAAAGAAGGGAACCCCACCGCCTGATGCTCTTATTAGTGTGTGCTATCCAGGCCACCAGGCTCCTCTGAGAGAGAGTCATGACTGGGACAGAGAAGGTAAGGCAGTGGGAGCTGTCCTGGTGGCCTGGGTAGGCACCACTGAATCCACTTTTGGGTGAAGATATGCGGTTCTCATCATCACCCTGCAGGAAAAATGCTACTAATGTTGAAAAGGTATAGCGGAGAGCAGACAGAAGGACTCAGAGCTTCCAGAACAAGGCCCATATGTTGACCCCACTCTCCTGTTGCAAATCAATGGTAGTAAAGACCCCAAAAAGACGAACCTCCTAGAGCCTTTGCTTACAAATCTCAGCATGGGGTAGAAATGGTCCTTCCTGAGCACCAGGATGTGTAGGGAAATTTTTTTAACACCTGGTCTTAAAATCCATTCAAGTTGACCCATGTGTCAGTCAAAATCCAGTCATTCTGTAGCATCGAGACAACCCTTTCTGATCCCTGCATTCTTATTTGCTCTTTATATCAGAATGTAAGAAGTAAAATATTTATCAAACGTTGCAAAGCAGGGAATGGACCCCAAAACTAGGACAGCAGCAGAGTAACTTGGAATCTTCCTCTATTCTATCATAGCTCTGCTGCTTACTACCACTGCACTTGAATCGGTTACTTTCTTCTCCCCACGTTTCCAGGGTAACCAGTTCATGGGGTTGAGGGGAGGCGGCACAGGCAAGTAAAAGTTTCTTAAGTGATGCATACCATGAAGTCAACCTGAATGAATTTAATTTGCGGTGGCGGTGCGACAATACTGAAAGGGTGTACTCAGAGTCCTTTTTTTTTTTTTTATTTTTTCTGACTGAGTAATTTGAGGAGAGTTTCTTCATAATGGTGCCTTTTTCACACAGCAGGCACTTTTGAATCCCACCTGTAAATCAGGGATGTCTACAGGGATTTGTCGGTTCTTTTCCCTCATCTCTTTTATCTCTACCTCTTTTTCAGTTATTTGTGAAAATAAAATAGTCCTCCTAATTCTTTTATGTGAAAGAAGATTGGGTTGTTATGCCCTGAAAGTGGCACATTAATTTTGGTCAACAATTTGCTCACTGAAATTCAATCTCTAAGATACTTTCCCCATCTTTTGCTTTATTTTTTTCCCCACCTTTTGCTTTAAAAAAAAAATGTCCATCTGAAATTTTGGGTCTATAAGCTACAATGCTAGTGTTGCTTTACATTAAAATTTAGCATTTACTTCCTGTTCCTAGCCCAGATAGAAGCAACTATATAAAAAGATGAATTTGGCAACATACATTGTTTGATTTCCTTAAATTTCCTTAAACAATGATTTCTCCAACTAAATATGAGGTATTTATAACTATTAATGGAAACGTACATGATAAAATTACCCTGTGGTATCAGCCTGTATTGGAACTAATCCTGTGTTTTGTCTCAAGCAAATTTTCAATTTAAATTCGTTAAATGTTTTGACTTTGATTACAGAATCAAGCCATTTAAACAATGTGTGTACCTACACATGCAGCCGTAATAATATTTGCAGTGGAAACAAATGTCTCACTATGTTGCATTGGTTAATAAAGTAGGACATATCCACACAACAGAATACCATCCAGTCACCAAAACTGAGAATGTAGAGCAGAGCAATGCTCAATGACATGGAAAGAATACCAAACAAGAGAATACCAAAATTGCAAAGGAATATATAAAATATCCCATTTCCATTAAAAAAAAAAAAAACAGGTGTTCTTAACATAGGCGAAAACAGCTGAAAGAATTTATCAGAATAATAGTGGTTAATACAGCTCAGTGATTCAGTGAGCGATTTTTGCTTCTTCTTTGCTTGTCAGTTCCTGACTGCATGCCCATTCCCAAATTTTACAAGGAATGTGCTGCACTTAAAAGTCTCTTATTTTTTAATAGTAACTTTTTTTTTTTTCCAGCAGAAGCGAGGAGAATCTTTAAATACTGGCAAGGGGCCTATTCACATATAGTGTAAGAATGGGACAGCCAAACCAAATGAATTTAACAATACCTCAGAATGTTAGAAAGGATTTAAAATGTGTGGCAAATCAGGATATGTCCTGAGTTAGCAGAAAATTGGTTGTGATATTTGTGAGACCATTTGATTACTGTAGACCTAAAACTCCTCTCACTTTTTCTCTTCTTAGATGTCTGTAGGACATCCCTTGGATTGCTTTCTGGGATGAAGGTCCAGAAACAGCAGGCACAGAGTGCCATGAATGTATCATGCTCTTAACTTCAGAGAAATATTGGTCGCAATTATTTGTGATGACCATTTTGGTAAAGTTTTATGTGTTGGAGGCATGCTGTAAATTTCATTGTCAAAAAGCTATAGTTGTAATAAAATAAGCACTCAAATATTTATGGACTAAATAAGTTACTTCTCAAAATGCCCCTTTTTGAAGAAAATCACTACTTACAAAGCATATTTAGAAAGAAAAAAGGAAAAGAAAAGAAAGAATAAGAGAAATGATAAAGAGCTTTAGAAAAGGCAAAGTAAAGAAAAAAAAAAAAGACAACCAGAGGTGAGATTAGCATACGATGATGCCCTACCTGCTTGATAAAAAATGAGCCAGAAATTTGTATTTAAGCTTCTTAGTAGCCAATGCCACCAACAAAACACAATAACTCTGCAATTCATATTTCTAAGGTAAAAACAAGGTAGAATCACAGAAGAAACCAAAGAACACTTTATTCCACGAATTGCTAATGAGAACAACTATGTGATATAATGAGCAAAATTTTCAATACCTCCTTCGGGATATTGATGCCTATGGAGCCGGTTCTTATAATGATTCACAATGTAGGTTGATACTTACCTCCCAATTCACAGTTTATTTATTTTTAAAGATTGTATTCATTTATTCATGAGAGACACCACAGAGAGAGAGGCGGAGACATAGGCAGAGGGAGAAGCAGGCTCCATGCCAGAAGCCTGATGCGGGACTCGATCCCAGGACCGTGGGATCACACCCTGAGCAAAAGGCAGTTGCTCAACCACTGAGTCACCCAGGCATCCTCCAATTCACAGTTTAAATAAGCAACTCAGAGGATAGAAAACTGACCCACAGTTGTCCAGGTTCTCAGCTCAGTGATTTTGCTTAATCTCAGGATAATTTCTTATATGTAAGAATGCACAAACTGTGTATCTTTTTTAAATACTCCATTATTAATTCTGCCAACCAAACTTTGAAAAGCAGAGTGCTGCAGTAAACTTGAAACGATAGTCCCTAATACCAATATTTGCGATTGGAAGCAAATTTGTGTGTTTTAACTGTTAGTGTCCTGAATGAAAGGCTGTTATCCTTTTTCACTCATTCATTCTTGCAATTGGTTAAAAGTAATTCAACAAACATTTATTGAAAGCTTCCTATTTCCCAGAGGTTTGTTTATGTGCAGGAAAACAGAGGTGACCAAGGCAAGCTTGGCCACTACGGTCCTCATGGAAGTGACAACACAGTCTAGAAAGTCTACAACAAGGTTTCTCAACTGTAGCACTATATATTTGAGGCTGGAGAACTCTTTGTTATGGGGGTTGTCCTGTGCGTCCCGGCCACTATCTACTATATGCCAGTAGCAACTTCACCAGTTTTGACAAGCAAAAGTCTCTCCAGATATAGCCAAATGGCTCTGGCAAAACCACTGATTAGAGAGAATTTAGTGTAAGAAACTACAATGAATCAGTTCTGAGAAGGAAGGAAGAGGTGCTGAGAGAATGTAAAGAGGGATTATCCAAGGGCCACCTGGGTGCCTCAGTCAGCTAAGCATATGACTCTTGATTTTGGCTCACATCATGATTTCTGGGTCATGAGATTGAGTCCCATGTCAGGTTCCATGCTCTGTGAGGAGTCTGCTTAAGATTCTCGCTCTGCCCCTCTCCCTGCTCATGCAAGTACTTTTTCTCTCTTTCTAAAATAAATAAATGAATCTTTTTTAAAAAGGGGATTATCCCAGTCTGGTGGCCCACAAAGGCCTTCTTGAGGAAGTTTAAAAGCTACAGGAAACAGGTGTAAAAATGGTACTTCACAGAGAAGTAAACTGGGGAACACAGACAGGGCCAACCTCTTCCCCAAAACACTATTTGAATCTACTCTAACACACTGTCTACCCAGGACCAAGAGTGTCATGTTTAAGACACTGAAAAGGCCACTAAAAAACATCAGCCATGCATACCTTCAGGAGCAACAGAACTTCCTATTGTCCTTCCAAGATAAAATGAGCACAAAATGCACTCCCTGTGACTGATGCAATCCCTTCACTACGGGATTGTTAGCTATAAGCCAGTTAAATGTTGCAACTATTGAATTTATAGATTGTACTATCAGGAGTTAAACATTAAGAGAGGTATGATTTTACTTAAGAAACAAAGCATTCAATAGAACTTTTTACAAAAACAATTATGCCAATTAAACTCAAGCACATCCATTAGCCAACTTGGCATCATTCTTAAAAGACACTTAGTTGTTGTTTCTATTGCCATAGAATCAAGAATTTGGATTGCATGTTTTTCTAACCATCCTGGCAAATTTTTAAGTTTTGCAATTTTATACCTAAATTCATTTTTTATCACAGATTATTTCTCTTTTTTTAAAGATTTTATTTATTTGACAGAGAGAGAGTGAGGTAGCACAAGCAGGGGGAGCTGCAGCAGGAGAGGGAGAAGCAGGCCACCCACTGAGCAAGGAACCCAACACAGGGCTCAATCCCAGAACCCTGAGATCATGACCTGAGCTGAAGGCAGACACTTAACTGACTGAGCTACCCCTATAAATAGGTGCTATAAATAGGTACCCCTATTTATACTCTATCTCTAAAAGCAGATATTTATCATTGGAGCAGAAGAGAAAATTTCATGAAATTTACTCAAAGTATTAAAGTATTTAAAATTTTAAAGAAAATATTGGTTCTCTATTATCCCTTGCTTACTCATCCAATTGTTATCGCAATGATAATAGGATCAGATAGGACTCTTAGGTTTTAACATGATAAAATGCATCATTTTCATCATTGTTATCCTCTTTTTATAATTGATACAATTGAGACTCAAAAAGGTTAACCCAAGGTCACAGATAACAACTAGCCAAGCCAAGAGCTGAACCCACATCTCCTGATTCCACCAGAAGTGTTGGTAGAGGAGCGACAGCAACACAACCCTTCGATATGTTGGTAGAAGTAAAACAGTATGATGTGCTTTTAAGAAAAAAAGGATTGGATGAATGTGCTGAGAAGCTGGGAAGCATAACAGCACTAGACATAGATCCCAAGGGAAGGAGAGAGCAAGACAGTTGGTTACCCTAATCTTATATTTGTAGACCCTCCCAGACCACCACCTTTTACTTGATCAAAAACAAAATGGTAACAAAGAATATTTGTTGAGTACCTGTGATATGATAGACACTTTATATTTAGCATCCCTAATCCTCACAACAACCCTGTAGATCAGAGGTCCACAAACCTTAACGTGTACCTGGATCATCTCGGGAACTTGATAGATTTAATGCAGATCCAAATTCAGTAGGGCTTGGGTAGAGACTGAGAATTTACACTTCTAACAAGCTCCCAGAGATGCTGATGCTGCTGGTCCTGAACCACAGACCACACCTGAGATAGCAAGGCTATAGAGGACTCTTATGCAGTGCATAGGAGTCATCTAAGTGGTGAGTTCAAATGCATGTTCCTGGGCCCCATACCCAGAAATGCTAATGCAGAAGGTCTGCAATCGAAGCTAGGATTCCTCCGATAACATATGCTCCAGGTCATTCTGACCCATTAGTCTAATGGACTGTGGAGTCCAATAGGCCTGGATTAAAATCCTGGCTCTGTTACTTTCCAGCTATAGGAAAGCTTGAGCAAATTACTTAACTTCTCTGAGCTTGTTTCCCCCATCTGCAGAATAAAAAATACCTCACTGAAATAATACTGATGATTAAACAAGACTATCTATATAAAATGTCTAGCATATTACAGGCATTCAGGAGGTGACAGTTACTGTAATGATGTTGAGGTGATGAAGAGGATTCTCCTGTAATAGAAGTAGAGAGATTAAATCACTCATCCAAGCCAGCCTACTAAGCAAGATTTGAATCAAGATCCAACTCCAACACTAGACTCATCTCAGTGCACCAGGTTACATGTACCAAGTTTTATACATTTCATCTGCATTTATGGAAATCCCCCAAATCTTTCCTTCCTCTGCCCCAATCCTATTAGTTCTGCCAGCCTATTCCCCAGTGGACTTTATTTTCAGCTTCTTCCCCTGCAAACTTGCCTTCCCTATCCCCACTAACCCTTTGGGTTTTGTTCCCAGGGTTTGATCTTTAGGGATTTCTAGGGACCTTCTGGTTCTCCTGCCCTTGGCCTTCTGAGGGGGCTTATATATGCAGAAAAAGAGGATAGATAGTATAGCAATGAAATCTAATTGTGAAGATGTGTTCCAATATTTTTTGGACCTTAGTAGGATATGCAGATTCTGCATATCCTGCCTTTTACCATTCTTGGATCCTCAAAAATTGTTCTATTTTTTAATGAACAACTGTTGAGAAAATGCCAATCATAGCATAAAATATCTGGGAGAGAAAAGTCCAAATAGAATTATTTACCCATTGCATTCTGATACACATGGGAGGAATACAAAATATATTATAGAGGTAATACAATCCCATAAAATACATGACAAGAAAAGCCACGGACTTACATTACTACTGCTCTGGCTGAAAAGATATTTCATGAGAGGTCGAGACACATCAAAATGCTGGGAAAAACTCAAGATCCTAAATAAGCGAATTGTTTTAGCATTTCTGTTCCAAGCAATAACATTCAATGACTGCATGGAGATTATTTTCAATAGAGATTTTATGGGAAAACTATAACTGGAAATAAAAGAAATATTCTAGCCATAAACATGACGTATCTCTTGTTGCACATGTTGGTGATGACATAGAATGAGAACTCCAAGCAAAATAAGAGTTATGATGTGTGGTGTCGGCATAATAAAATAAGACTTTTCCCTCTCAAAGGTCAATTCTTGAGCTTCGTAAAGATGTACAGAATTTCATAGCCTGAAAACTATGTTAAGGGGACACTGAAAACCAGATGGCAAAAAAGTTTTTGAAAAGGAAAACAGGGCCTTATGTCCCTGCTTTAATTCATTGCAGCACAAATCAGTGTTTTTAAACCAGCTATTCTCTTTAACAGTCTTTAAAAAAAAATGTTCATAGATGTGAATTCTCTTGAAGAATGTGTCTATATAGAAAAAACACATGGAGAGTTGAAATGTCATCTTAAATAGCCAGCACCGATCATTCTGTTTCTTCTTCAGTAGGTACAAATTTATAAGGCTACTTATATTATTTAAGTAGCTTTTATTTTTTTTAATTTTTAAAAAAGATGTTATTTATTTATTCATGAAAGACAGAGAGAGAGAGAGAGAGAAAAGGAGAGAGGCAGAGACACAGGCAAAGGGAGAAGCAGGCTCCATGCAAGGAGCCCCGTGTGGGACTGGTTCCTGGGACTCCAGGATCACGCCCTGGGCCGAAGGCAGGCGCTAAACCACTGAATTTAAGTAGCTTTTAGCCTCCATTTTTCTTTCCCTATGCTAAGACAGAAAATATGACATCGGATGGAAAAAACAGGGTAGACAGAGGTCAGCTGAACTGAAATAAGAGGTCTTCTCAGCTAGGAGAGGTCTGTGGTTGACTTTGGGCTTTACAAGCACGCTGCCTGCTTTGAATCCCAAATCTGTTATTTACAAGGTATGTGACCTGGGACAAGTTACTTAACCTCTCTAAGCTGCAGTTTTCTGATGTGTAAAGTGAGGGTAATAATAATTCTCCCTAGGAGGGTTGCTGCAGTCGTTAAACAATAGAATGCATGTGAAAGACCTGGCAGGATGTCTAGTTCACAGAATCTTGTGTGTGCATACACACACATACATAACCACTTTACTGAGATAATTCACATGCCATAAAACTCACCCCTTTAAGGTATACACTCCAATGTCTTTTAGTATGTTCATATATTCAGAGTTATGCAACCATCACCACAATCAATTTTAGAACATTGTCATCAAAAAGAGCTGTCTCTATTAGCAATCCCTCTGTATATACCAGCAATCCTCTCTCCCTCCCCTACTCTCCCATCTACCACCTGACAGCCCTAGGCAAACCCCCCACTAGTCTAATTTCTTTCTCTATACATTCACCTATTCTGGACCTTTCATATAAATGAATTCATATAACATGTAGTCTTTTGTGACTGCCTTCTTGTACCTATAATAATGTTTTCCAAGTTCATCTAGTTTGTAGTGTATATGAATACTTTATTCCTTTATATTGAAAAAAAAAATACTCCATTGTATGCATGTACACTTCATCTACCAATTCATCAGTTTACTGAAATTTATTTCCAGTTTGCAGTTACTCTAATGCTTTTCTGAATATTTACTACATGCTCACCAACATTTTTTGATTCTTGCCATCTTAGTGGAAATGAAGGGTTATCTCACTGTGGTTTTGATTTGCATTTCTTTTTTTTCTTTTTTTAAAATTTTTATTTATTTATGATAGTCACACAGAGAGAGAGAGAGAGGCAGAGACCTAGGAAGAGGGAGAAGCAGGCTCCATGCACCAGGAGCCCGATGTGGGATTCGATCCCGGGTCTCCAGGATCGCGCCCTGGGCCAAAGGCAGGCGCCAAACCGCTGCGCCACCCAGGGATCCCCCTGATTTGCATTTCCATGATAGATACTGAGGTAGAGCATTTTCATTTTCTTATTAGCCACCTATGTAACTTCTTCAGGGAAATATCTATTTGGATCTTTCACCCTTTTTTTACTTGGGTTGTCTTTTACTATTGAGTTGTAAGAGTCCTTTATATAGTCTAGATATCAAACCAGATGCACAAAAGCAACAAAAGAAAGCCAATAGCTCTTATGAATAGAGAGGCCAAAATTCTTAATAAAAGTCTAGCAAACCATACCCAGGAATAAACAATTACACATCAAGACAAAGTGGGATTTATCTTATGAAAGATGGGTTTAACATCTGAAGGTCAAATATATATAACATGTTACATCAATCAAAAAAAGGACAAATCACATGATCCTACACAAAAAGAATTTGACAAGATCCAATATTCCTTTGTGATGAAAACACTCAAAGTAGCAATCTAAGGAAACTTCCTCAACCTGATAAAGAACATCTACAAACAAAACAAAAACCAACAATGCAATGCAACAACAAAAACCCTCCACAACTAATCTAATACTTAATGATGAAAGATTGAACGATTTATTCCTAATATTAGGAACAAGACAAAGATATCCATTTTTGCTACTTCTATTCAACCTTGTACTAGAAGTTCTGGCAAGGGTCATTAGATCAGAAAATGAAATAAAAGACATCTAGTTTGGAAAGAAAGAAGTAAAACTCTCTCCCTTTGCAGATGATACAATCTTTTTTTTAAGATTTATTTTTATTTATTCATGATAGACATAGAGAGAGAGAGGCAGAGACACAGGCAGAGGGAGAAGCAGGCTCCATACCGGGAGCCCGACGCGGGACTCGATCCCGGGACTCCAGGATCGCACCCTGGGCCAAAAGCAGGTGTGAAACCGCTGAGCCACCCAGGGATCCCCCAGATGATACAATCTTAAACGTAGAAAAATCTTAAGGAATTCACTAAAAACCTGTTATATTGAATAAATGAGTTCAGCAAGATTGCAAAGTAAAAAAACACATACATACCACAAAATCAACTGTATTTGTATATACTAGCAATGTACAATTCAAAAATAAAATTAAGAAAATATTTACAGTAGCATTGAAAATAATAAAGCACATAGGAATAAATATAACAAAAAGAGACATAAAACATTCTGAAGACAGCAAAAAATTATTGAAAGAAATTCAGAGACTTAAATAGAAAGACATCTCATGTTTATGATTTGGAAGACTTCATATTGTTAAGATGTCAATACTCCTCAGATTGGTGTGGAGAATCAACACAATCCATATCAAAATCCCAGTTGACTTCTTGGCAGAAATTGACAAGCTGATTCTAGGATTCATATGGAAATGCGACGGACCCAGAATAAACAAATACATCTTGGAAAAATTTCCAGATTTCAAAAACTACTATGAAGCTACAGGATCCCAAAGTAGTATGGTGCTGGTACAAGGACAAACATATAGATCGATGAAATAGAATGGAGGGTTCAGAAATATACTCTTAAATTGAGGGCCAATTGATCTTTTGACAAAAGTGCCCAAACAATTCAAAGGGGTAAAGAGTGTTCTGTCCAACAAATTGTCCTGAGACAACTGG